>NC_056567.1:24913104-24965115 GCF_013358625.1 Macadamia integrifolia | reverse complement strand
CCAAGGGTCTTTAGAGGTAGTGGAGGTGAGGTATACCCCACAGAACGGGACCCCCTAGGATTTTGTGGTCGACCGACCCGACGAGGACCCCGCGAGGTACCTCGGGCATTACTACCGGATCTAGTACGTACCATCGTATCCCTGTACCTGGAACACATCACACACCATATTGATTAAACACCATAGAATTGATTTAGGCACACAATCATATGCCATTACATGAGGTGTTGTAGTGTATGATAGCCTGTAAATAATCCTAGTTCAATTCCATGATACAGGCAAGGTCCACAGCATACCTGCCAATGGTCCCACTTGACCATAGCATACTAATCATAGGAATACATCCAATAGTGAAAATCAATGTAATCATGCTAGGAGGTGAGAAGGGAAAAAGAAAAGGAGGAAAATTTTCAAATTTGCAAAATTTTTCCCAACTGCCATAACCGGTGGGCTGAACCGGCGGGTAGGAGCCCGCCGGTTATACCTGCCGGTCTTCACTGCCCTAACCGGTGGGTGGCACCGACGGGTAGGAGCCCGCCGGTTATACCCGCCGGTTATGCCCGTGTTAAAACACGAACAGGGCCTGTAGGGCCCTTTTCTGTCTTGTCTCTTTCCCCATCACCTTTCTCTTTCTTCCTTTCTTCCTTGGGCGATCTTGGGGGTCTCCTCGGCGCTTCTACTCACGAGTCTACTCACCCACTCGGCGCTTTAGAGAAGAGTCAACTCATTCTCCTTCAAGTAAGTTTCTTCTTCTTCTCTTTTTCCAGAATTTCCATTTGGGTAAAATGCATGAATAGGGTTTACTTTCTAGGATTCCTTTCCATATTTTTCACCATAGAATAGTCTTTCCATGTGTTTATGATGATTCTACTGTAGTCATTCGTAGTTTATAGGAATTTGTTTCTGTTGTAACCCGGCAGTCACTGAGAGGGGGGGTGAATCAGTGAGTTCAATTCTGATACCTAAAAACCTGTCCGATGTCTGGCCAAGAAGAACCTGATATACCTATCCCTGTTTGCACACAGTCGTATGCACACTCAGCCTCTCATAGGCACTTCCAAGTATGCACACCCATTCCACATTCCACGCACTTCAATATCAAATGCAAACAACAAGCACCCACAACACAGGGTTTTTACGAGGTTCGGCAATTTGCCTACATCCCCGGAGTAGTGCCTGTAAAGGCTTCGTACCTACTCAATACACTACTTTTGACTGCACCCACAGTCGGGAGCACCCACACCCAATTTTCTCAAGCCGAAGCTGAGATGGCACTCGTAGTGCCGATACAATGTGTAGCACCCACTACACGGGAGCACCCACTCCCGGTGCTTAGCACCCACTAAGCACACAATAAATAATACAATTAAATTGGGCTTATAACAATGCCCTATAGTGAAGCACTCACACATGCAAATTTCCCCCAAATAGACTACAACTATCACTTAGGCATTTTATCAAACATCTTGCCTACAATGATTTATAATAATGGAAATTTGGCAAAATTGAGGTTACCTTGGCAAGGAGTAACCGTCGGAGATGCAATAATGTCAATCTCCACTTGATGCGGACCACAACCACGTTGTCTCGGTGCCGCCAATGCTTCAACTCCGGTTGGCACTTGGGTTTCTTGAAGCAACTCACAAGAACCAAATTCTAGGTTCTTCTTCTTTCTTTTCTCCTTGTCTTTACTTTCATGGAGCAACAATGGCATTCACATTCACATTCACACACACACAAAGAGAGGAAAAAACTTCTTCTCTATTTCCCTCTTCTTCTCTTCTCTTCTCTTCTCTTTTCTTTTCTTTTCTCTTGGCAACAACCAATATGACTTGCTACCTTGGTTTCCAGCAGCTTCCTAAGCCTCTAATGGTGGCTATGAATGAAGTGCAAGAGGATGGAAGTCTTTCATTCAAACCTTTAGCCTTCCACGAGCTTCAACTCGTTTTTCCGACCACCTCAGCAAGCCCTCTGCCTGATTTCTTCCCTCTGATGTGTAGAACTCGGAGAGATGAAGAATCACAAACTTGAATCACTCAAATCCGACTTAAAATGAGGGAGATATGACCTTTTGAAGTTGGAGCAATGAGATAGCCTGAAATGGAATCTTCGTACGAGTGGCGTAGGCTACACCGGCGGCGCGCGCAACAGGGGCGAAATCTGACCGTAGATCTCATATAAGAGATCTTATAATCCAAACCGTCCGATTAAACCAACGGACAACAGATCCAAACCGTTAGATTTGAATCTCGATGACGTCATCATGACGTAAGCGCTGACATCGTCAGAAGTGTTGTCGATCTATGATTGGTTGCTTTTCCGGATTTTAAGGGAGCTTGTCTTCCACTCACAAAAGTGAAAATGCATATTGACCGTTGGATCCGAATCTTCCATGATGGCTTTAATCAGATTTCATGAGATCATTAAGATCGGAATCCTTTTTATACCTTCTGTACACGCGCGAAACACAATAACATACCTTGATATAGTGTAGCGCCAGTGCATCAAGAATTATGCATCTAACCAATAAAATCCCACGCGCAAGCATCTATCTCGTCCATATCACACCAAAATCTCAGCAGCCTTTGGATGGGCATCAAACATACGTGGTCGAATATTGGCCGTCCATTTCACTTCCCTTGACTCCTCTTTATTACAATCAAGCCCCTGCCTCCATATGTTTCAGTGCTTAAAGACCCCTTGCAACTCAGACCTTCAAAATCTTTAAATTACACAAAAGCCCTCCGAATTTCAAAAATAAATTCCGAAAAACCCACCCAACACCGAGAGCAACTGATGGATTTTCGGTTTGGATTTTCGAACCGACTTTACGGAAATGCTTATAACTTTTTCATACGATATCCGATCGATATGAAACGAAGTGCGTTGAAATCGTAACTGGATGCTCTACGATTTTCAGAAGACTCAATCATCTGAATCATCCATGTAAAAAGACCAAAATGCCCCTACACATTTCCAATGACGTATCTTTCTCATACGCAATCGGAATGCGATGAAATCAGAACCGTTGGAAAGATTGTATTTTTGTCGTACTGTTACATGTAGAACACTTCCTTTAAAAAAATCATCTTCAATGCCGAAACTGCCCTCGACTGCCATAAATGCCGTAACTTCTTCATACGGTATCGGAATGTGACAAAATCAAATGCACTGGACTAGGAAAATTACAATCTATCTTTTTCATGAAGAACCGATCTTCCAAAAATGTCATTTTCATTACCGAAAATGCCCTCGATCGTAAATAGGCCAATTTTGCCAGTTTTGACCCAGAAACCCGCACCACCTATTAATGATGTATTAAACCACTCCATGCATACCAAGCTGCTCTGTTATCTCATCGGTGACACTGGATACTGCCATGTCATCATTTTCATCCACGTCACCCAAACTGGCCACGTCATCACCGCCACGTGGCCGAGTTGCCAACAAGGACAACCATAAAACAACAGTTTCTTCATTTGGGGAAAAACCCCAATTTGTGCCCTAGGTTTCCAAATTTTGGGGTTCCTTAAATTTTTGATCCTTTTCTCCAATTGATGATTCCATTGTGATGCATTTCACTTGCTTTGTGCTTAACATGCTTTAATTTGCATAGATTATCCATTGTGCTTGGAATCCCCATGTGTTTTCATGAAAATCCCTATTTTGGCATTGGTTTCCTTGATTTTCATCCCATACATGTACTCATGGAACTCCATAGTCTATTGGGGTATGTTCTTGCATTTCCATCATCCCACTACTATGGCATTTCGTTCTAGACCTGGGTTTCAAGCTTTGACTTCATTGTGAATGAGTTGGTGCATTGAAATCGAATCCTCCCATGTTATTTATGCTCTTTACCTTTTTGCTGTCATTTTACTGTCTTAGCATGTTTATATGCGTTGTCAACTACCGTGCTTCATGTCATAAGTTTCCTATCGTTCCTAGATTGTCGCCGTTCCCATTTTGCATGAATTGGGTTTTGGATTTCCCTTTCTTAATGCTGCTGTCCTTTCCTTTCTGTACTAATCCTTACTTTCTTTTCTTATTGCCAGGATGTCGTCACGCACCGGCAAAGGACCATCTTCCTCTGGCGTTAGACGCAAGACCACCGCTTCTAAGCGGAAGAGTGCGGAGACCAGCTCTTCAGCTCCTTGCACAGGGAGACCTGCACCTGCCCAGTCTGACCCTACAGACTATGATGAGGAGCACTTCCTCAGTGCCGAGGCCGCAGCCAACTGGCCCAACTTCCTGAAGGGGTCAGTGTTGATGGAGAAGACCGTGGTAGTCGAGGACTTCCACAAGGCCAGGCTTCAGGAGAGGTTCTCAGCATTGGGCTGGGACTCTATTCTTCAGGTGGACCGACCATGCTACGAGCAGCTCGTTCGTCGGTTCTATTGTAACTTGGAGGTGTCGTATCCGTACGGGGAGTTCACCATCAGCAGCTTGGTGAAGGGAGTGGACATCCAGCTGACAGTAGGCACCTTGTCCAGTATCTTGGGTATATCGGCAGTGGGACACCGATACTACAGTCCCCCCAGGGGTAGGCCTCAGGGACCGTTCATGAGCCTGGAGACACCGAACTTCATCTACGAGACCATCTGCCGCAGCAGCAGTCGCCCAGAGTCCGAGACATCCTTCTATCCTGAGGTTCGTCTATTCTCCCGGTTGATCCAGTTCAACCTGCTTCCCAGAGGAGGTCATCGGAACCAGGTGGGTTTCATGGCGGCTTTCATTGCCTTCTGCATCTTCACGGCCGCAGAGGGAGGCGGCGAGCACTTGTGCCTCCCCTACATCATTCTCAGAACGATGGAGCACCACACTTCCCACCCAGAGGATGGAGGACTCCCTTACGGCAGGATCCTCACTAGGATCTTCGAGTTCTTCGGAGTGGATCTGAGCGGTGAGGAGGGGAAGACTCCGGCTGACAGGTTCGACCGGAGAAACCTCCTGAAGATGGGTCTTCAGACCCTCATGGATTCACCTCCTAGATCAGGAACTCAGAGAGGTAGGGGTAGGAGGGCTGCCCCTATGGAGGATGTCCCCATGGAGGAGGAATCCAGTGAGGAGGATGAGGACTACGTTCCTCAGGACGAGGAGGAGGATCTGATGGGTGGCAGCATCCCTGAGGAGGCGCCTCAGGAGTCGAGAGGTCCTGGTCCTAGTTCTTCTAGAGCTACAGCCCCACCACCTGGGAGTGGTGCTTATGACTTTGAGGGTACATCACCCTCATGCGGGCCTTACAGGATGGCCAGGTTCAGATACTGAGGCGGCTGGACGAGATTGCCTCCAGGCAGGCCACCTTGGAGGATTCCTTCCTTAGGCTGGGTCAGGACTTGAACACCAGGGCCACCGCTATCTCAGCAGACTATGGCTGGCTTCGGAGGGAGGTACGGCTGGTGAACGCGAGGTTCGATTATTACGATCACCGCTTCGACGTCAACTCCAGGCCTCCGGCGAACGTGGTGATCATCGATGACGATGACGACGACCAGTGAGGGCTTGGCTCACCCACACTAGCTGTTTACCCGTTTTCTCCCCTTTTTGTAGACATTGTATACTTATTTCTTCTCATTCCTTGTATATGTATTGTAACTGGTTCATTTATGGAATAAAATATCTTTAGATAGTGGTTTTTTGTGGTGTTTTCATATGTGGAGTACCTGTGTGGTTTTGTGGTTATGTGATTTTTCTTCTATCTATGCTCTTTGTTATATTATTATCTGTTGTTTATCAGGTTTTGTGTAAAATTTTTGGAAATCCCATTTTACGCCATTTTGCTGCCAAAATTTCGTCGAAATAGTACTCTATAGGTTACATCACCAACCTAATCCCCTTTTTATCTATGCCCCCGCATGCCATGAATGCAATATATAATGCAATCCATTTTTATACTTTCTTTCTTTAGCTTTTAATCTTTAGAGCTTTTATATTAGCCCAACCCCATTTTCCTATTATAGAGTCTACGGGATTCTAAGGGTATGTTGTGAGTGGAGCAGAGCATCACGCTCTAATACCACCGTTTGTCACACCCCGTTCACACTGAACCGGAGCGGTGACCGAGTTAACACCGGTTAACCCAAACCTGCCAGGATCATCAAATATTGTATTCCACCACAGCATACACACACTAACGTCAATTCATCAGATCAGCGAAAGACTAAGTTTTTACCTGTGAATAAATCACATATACTTGATACCCAAATTTGTGATACAATAAATATATACATTTGGGCCCGAAGGCATGATATATACACAAAAAGAATAAAATTCAAATATCAAGTATATCCAGGAAATCATCAAAAACCATCAGAGTACGCAGCTCGGTTTCAAGGCTGGAGCTCAGCTCGGCATCAGGGGTTGTGCCCAGCTCGGCATCATGTAGAAGAGCTCAGCTCGGCCTCGGAAGTGGAGCTCAGCACGGCCTCCAGGGTAGAGCTCAGCTAGGCCTCAGAACTGCTGTCCCGCAGCACAGCTCTCGCAAGAGCAGTCTACGCCGTGCTCAAACTCCTCAGGGGTCCACCAGTCCTCTTCAGGAAACTCGACTGTGGGACCCACCCCATGCTCCTCAGATGTTGACCTGCAAAATCATCTAAAAAGGGGTGCACACGTGGGATGAGCTCACTAGCTCAGTAAGTAGAGAGGTGGACCACACACAACAGTCCACACATCACAACACATCATATGCACTACATGCCATGCTATACATTTTAATTCACATCCACCTAAGCAACATTACTAAGTCTTTGGTTTAAGTGCTACTACAACCACAGTGCGCGTATACTCCGGGTACGAGCCGCGAACTCCCTCCCGCGATACGCCCATAGGGCTGTCGGAGAAGGCCCACCGTGAGTACTCGGAAAAGTAAAGACAATGCCGTCCACCGGCTCTCAACAGAAATGTAAATAACTGAAATAAAGGTGCTGAATCCAGCAATTTAAAAGCAATACGATTGGCCCTCTTGAATGTACCACCGGGGTTGCTGACTGTCCTACATGACTCGCCGGGCGTAATGCCTAACCGCCACAGTGTCCGACAACCGCGACCCCTGCTTCCCCCCAAATGGCAACCCAACACCTTAACCCCTGTTGGGAAGGGTCGTAGCACGGGATGGTGAGAATCCTAATACCGCATGCTCCTATATGACAATAGTACGATTGCATAGTGCCTCCGTGTCCCATACCACGGGCCACCAATGCATTCGTTTTCAAGCCGACCACGGCATCTAGTCTATCAATGCATTATGCACCATGATGTCCACATTCAACATATTAACATCTCATTCAAATTGGCATTTGAAAAGTAAACATAGCATATATGCACATCAATGAGTGGAATGACTAATCTATATAGCATATTCATGATGACACGACTAGATTAGATATAGTTATATGAATGCCAAACAAATGCCTTGAAACAAGGCCAAACGTCCTCTCCCCACTTACTTGTAGCGTACAAGGATTCCCGCTCGGTACGGGTGAGATCCGGAGCGAATCGGGTAGGATTTGGTGAACCTAACATAATTGAGCGGGGTTAGTACTTCACCATTTTAGAATCAAAATTAATGAAATCCGATGTCAAAATCGTGTTTAGAACGTCGAAAGAAGGTCACACGTCCGATTTGGGTTCGATCGGACATACGGATCACCTTCGGGGCCACACAGGTGGGTAAGACAGGTGGGCTGTCTACCCACCGGTTATGACCGGCGGGTAGGTACCCGCCGGTTATACCCGCCGGTTGTACCCGCCGGTTTGGCCAGGGACCCCTGCCTTCTCAGGTGGGTACCCTCAGGCGGGTAGGTACCCGCCGGTTGTACCCACCGATTTTGGCGGGAAAGACCTTGTTTCTTCCCCATTTTCTCCCTTCTTTGGGGAATCAAATGGGGCTTTTCCCCACCCATTCTTCACACCTACAAGGTCCTATAGGATGGTTCTAACCTAGATCTAGGTTAGATTCAAGTGAGGGAAACCATCTTACCTTCTTTGCCCAAAAATGACTTCAAACCCTTCAAATCACTTCCAACTCACAATGCTTCTTCTACCTTGTCAATATCTCTTCAAATCCTTCAAGATCAACACATAAATCATCTATTAAACCTTAGATTCATCATTTCAAAAGGTATTTACAAGATCTCAAGAAACCATACTCGAATCAAGGGTTTAAAGCTTGGGTATGGTGAATGTTCATAAAACCCAACTTTTCTTACCTCCAACTGTAGATCTAGAGTTGAAGATTACTCTCCCGGCACCGGAATGGCAAGATCGAGCTTCGGCGCCACTGAAATCCTTCCTTTCTTCCTCTTCCTTTCTTCTTCCCTCTCTTTTCTCTCTCCTCTTTACTTTCTCACTAAACGTACGAGGGTAATAAATGGAAAGAAAAGAAATCATTAAGTCTTATATACTATTCCTAATTAAGTGAATAGTCTTGGATGGGTCACTCAGGTGGGTGGGTGTACCCACCTGTTATACCCGCCTGAGAGCCAAAACTTGGGATTTTGACCGGGTTCGGACCTCGGCACGAACCCCAACCCAGGCGTACGATGTAGCATACGTATATACCTTAAAATACGGATATAATACCTGTTTTATCCGTACACAGCCTTATGGTAGGTGCACGTACGCGGTTTGGGCACTCCCGTCTCTTCTGGCACTGGCTCGGACTTGTCGGGCCAGCCGGTGTTTAAGGTCACCTGTGCCATCATAGCCCATAAGGAACCCGCTCTAATATCCTCTGGCTCGGTTCCTGCATGGTTAAACCGGTTCAATCACGAAATCAGACCGGGTTTAAGAAGCGGGATATTACAACTATACCCTCAAAGGGTCCACCTTTTTCTATATGATCAATCTCAATAGCTCTCCTTCTTTGAAGAGAAGAGATAAGGGGGCTCAAAGCCAACAACATTTATGGGAATTAAGTGGGGGAGTATTATTCCTATTTACTTTGAGTTGCCATGTACTCTCTCGACTTAGGGTTGTTGAACCCTTGGGTATGTCCAAGGGGTTTTTGAGTCACCTGATGTAAGTTCATTTTGTTGGGTCTTCTTGGAGTATGTTTTTCTACCCTCTTGAGCTTGTTTTAGAAGGTGCAACTAGAGGTCATATCGCCCTTTTCCCTGTTTATTTTATTTTATTTTATTTTTTTCTTCTTTTTTTCTAAATTAAAAATTGGGAACTGGCTTATGTGGGGGAGTATAGCCCCTTTACCTAGACACATGGGGTTGAAATGACCCAACCCCCCCCCCAATGAAATGGAAAATGACACTTTTATTGATGCTTCGTCATGTGCTCCCATTGACCCCCCATAGGAACCCCCCTCCCCTACATAGGGGTGACAATCAACCAGTTTGGTTTGGTTTGGTTTGGTTCCAGTGCTAGTTAAGTCAGTTTCAATGTGGGAATGGTGAAGCGGAAACCAAACCAATAAGAAAATTTTGGTTTCGATTTGATTATAGTTTTGGTTTGGTTTGGTTTGGTTTCAGTTTCTTGTATTGGTTTGTCATCAGGTTGGTTTCGATTTTGATCTACTTTAGGTTTGGTTTATTTTACAAATTTATACAAAAATATTATAAAATAATAATAATAATAATAATAATAATAATAATAATAATAATAATAATAATAATAATTATGAGTTTTTTGGGCTGATTTTGGTTTCTTATTGGTTTGGATTCAATTTCGATTCAAGTTTTGAACTAGTTGCATTCGTTTTCAATGCGATTCAATTTGATTTCAGATCGTAATACCTTAAACCGAAACTAACACAAATGAGATTTTGGTACGGATTATTTTGGTTGGTTTAACTGCTTCAGGCTAGGTTTTGACACCCCTATCCCTACAGAAAACATTTCCCAACAAATTATTTATCTATTAAAAGAAAAAAATTAGTTTCCTCCATAGCACGAAAAGGTGAAACACATCATCTTAGGATTCACAAATCCCTTAGAACTACCCCAAAATGCCACTGCTAAATCCTGTCCCACACGGTTCTGAAGCCCCGGGGTCAAGAGGTGACTTGAGAAAAACTGGATAAAAACCAAAGGCTTTCTTTGAAAAGCTACACACGGATTGAAAAAGAATTAAGAAAAGAAACTGTTACGGCGCTATGGAAACAGACTCGTGTTTCACACCTCGTATTGACTTGCTTTCTCTGGGCACTCGGCTGCCTCTGTTTCAACGGTCAAGTAGAAGTGTAGAACTACTCAGCTGAGTAGTACTAATTGCCCATCACATCACATCACATCCTCGTCGAGGTTGAACCAGCTTCCTTTCTCATTTTCTTCTTGCTCCTTCTTCTTCTTCTTTTTCGAATTTATTATCATCACATAAAATATGATGAGTCGCCTAAAGGTGACAAAAGCAAGACTTTGAGACTGGAATGGCAAAAAAGACTAGGGGTTGGGGAATAGAAAATTACAAACACCAAGATTTGCCCAATTCAGCTCGTGTAACACGTGCCTTTTTTAACTTTTTTATTTTTTCTTGCATATAACATCTCCGTCCCTCCCTCCGACCCCATGGGTCAACGGTCAAGCTAGTCACAATCTTTAGACTCGGATCTTTGAGAAAGAGAAATTCATAATCATCCACCACAGATGTGTTAGCAGGATCATAGCTGTGAGAATGGATCAGGTTTTCATATATTTTCGTACAGGATTGGTCTACAAAGATGAAATATTGGAATCCAACCAAAAAAATGTGAATCATACCATATAAAAATGATTCTTGTACGAAAACTTGATCCACACTCCATTACTGTGGGTAGATCACAGTTGGCTTTGAATTAGGAAATAGCTTCCTATTTCTATTTTTATTATACATACTTCAAGCAAACTACAAACCTTATACATATTTGTATAGCCAGACAAAGTGGCTGTGTATAACTCTTAAATCTTAGATATTAAGTAAACTGAATACATTGAGAGAGAGAGAGAGAGAGAATTCATTTGACCATGAAGAATTATGGGGATGTATAACCTAAATTAATTGGAGAAAATGAATAAAAAAAAATAATAATAAGACAAAAGTAATGATGAAACCAATAATGAGTTTGTATCTCTCTTTCTTCTTTTTCAAAATTTTTCTATCCTTTTCATGCCAACCAAACATAGTCATATCTTAACCAAAGATCTAAGAAGCAGCTGTATCAACGAATAAAGAATTGGCAGTAGAGTGACATTATACATATATATGGCATACATAATCCAATGGATGGACGGCTTCTTTCATTTGCTATGTATCAGCCACTGATTCTTACCATTCATTTGTTTCAACAAAAAATATTTGTGTGAAATTATCTATAAAGCAAAAGGAAATTATATAGGTGAAGAAAATAAAAATGGAGACAACCTCATTTTTCCTTTCTTGGGAATCAACACACAGAAAGTGACAATTGGATTAGTGTTTTTCCATTTAAGTTTCCTGTGTCTTTTGAATTTCATTGCTATGTGGGTCATCTCATGTTTCATGTTGTCCTAATTGGTGATTAGACAAATCCCATCATGGTCACAGTTAGATTAGCAAAGGACTTACTAAGTCTAAATGTAATACAAAGGTGTGAAAAAACAACTTCCATTTTACATTTTTTATGATTAGATTGTTTCCAAAAATAAATGATCTCAATGATAATATTATGATCTATCTAGATCCTTGCCCCATTATGTGGTTGGATATTTTTTTCCCCAGTCGTTTATCATGTGAAAGAAATAAAAAGTTAAATTAAAAAATAAATAAATCAATGGATTGTTCTCCTTTTAATTTACTCGGGGGATTTGGTCCCTCTTCTCTACTTTCCCCTCTAATCCCTTATCTTAGAACTCTCCATTAAAGCATTGTCAACCGCTCCATTAGTTTACGAGACATTTCTTTGTCAATCTTATTTTCTAAGCAAAAAAAAAAAAGGCTTCAATGGGTAAAAAGAACAGTATTTATTTTGAACTCATCATTTTTTTGTTAACCAATGTGTTTGGGCTAGCTTACGTGCACCTCAACTAATCCTCGGGGAGACTAGCACAGTAATCCACGGCCACGGTCTCCACTTAAATCGTAGATGCACATATAGGAATCGAACCTGGGACCGTGCACCTATCCACACAATCCCCAATTCGCCCTAACCATCTGAGCTACCCACATATGGGTTTTTTGAACTCATCCACGCTAACATACAAACATCTTAATAGGCAAGTATTTGCATATCAAGTATTGAAGACATTCAAGGGGGATTCCATTGGGAGCATTAGCAAACTTTCTTTCTATCTTAGCATTTCTGGTTAAGTTTGGTAGCAAGTAGAATTAAAGCGATGGGAAGTGAAAATTTTCAAACGTAAAAAATAAAAGTTACATTTTATGCACAAATTTAAAATGTGTTGTAGCATGTTAAGAAGATTGCCACTTATATTTACATTTCATTGTTCAAGAACTTTAGATGTGGGACCAATTATGTGGCACAACATCCGCATTTTTGCTGCAGAATCATACCAACAACATTCTCCCACACCTTGGCTCTGATACCAATGAGATGTCACATAGTCCACGAAGGGCCTCACACAGCATAATATATCTGATTTGGCATGCAAGTAGATCATTGTGCAATTTTAAAACGCGTTTTTCATGTTAAGAAGACCGCCACTTATGTTAACATTTCATGGCTTAAGAATTTTTGATATAGGACTAATTCTATGGCATAAGATCTTTATGGGAAAGAGAATGCTAACTCTTTGTGTTTCCCATACCTAGACAAATGGGGAGGTGGTGCTGGGGGCAAAGGTGTCTTCTCACAGCCTGCCTCCACTTCCTCATGTGTTTGGACATGGGGAATGCAAACGAGTAGCATTATTTCTCCCAAATTTTATTTGACATTTTATACCAAAGGGATTTTGATGCAAAGTAGAGTGAAATTTAATAACCAAATATGGAATGATTTTGAGTTAGTAATATAATCACATGGGGTAAAGATTACAAACGTTTCTATTTCAAGTTTGAATTTTTCACTTCTTTTTCCTTTAATAGCAAACGAAGCCTCCCATATTTGGATGGAAAAGAACTTTCGCTTATTCTAAAACAGACTCAAGCTAAACTTTTTACAATTCAGGGATATTAAGATGGATGTAGAATCCTTCTTCCAATATTTTACTCCAAAGGAGCCAAGTCCCCTCGAAACATTTTCCTATCGAGCTTGGGGAGTGCATCCTTACTGGACTAGGATGCCTTAGTGTTGGGTTGTGAGGTGTTTTTTTTTTTTTGCTAGGAATTAGCAAAGAAATTTATTAATGAAAATAATGAAAGAATACATGAATTAAGCCAGAGGCCCCGAAAAATAACTGCAAATATCAAACTACATGTACCTCTGGCATGGCCATCAGCAGACAAACAACCTGAAACACTAGGAGAAGAACTCTTAGCTAAG
Organism: Macadamia integrifolia; assembly: GCF_013358625.1. Taxonomy (NCBI): domain Eukaryota; kingdom Viridiplantae; phylum Streptophyta; class Magnoliopsida; order Proteales; family Proteaceae; genus Macadamia; species Macadamia integrifolia. The sequence goes on along the minus strand of NC_056567.1, from coordinate 24,951,713 downwards.
TATGTACCATGGTCTCACTTGAGCATCCCAACTGCTGCTCTCCCCCTTTCCTTCTATTGCTTATATGAGGTTGGGTGTCTTGTCTTCCAAAAGGAGTCTGCCCTTTGGTATTATATATTTGGTTTTGGGTCTTGTGTATTTGTGCTTTCCCTTGGCTGCCGGTGGAGCTCTTTGCTGTCTTGGCATGTCCTTGAGATGCTTTAGAACTTCTCTTTATGCTTATATATCTTTTTTTTTTTTTTTTTTTTTTTTTTTCTAATAAATATAATTTACCATTCAAAACAAATAAAATGGCATCTACTAAAATTTTGTCTATACCAAGATGCAGAGAGATGTACAGATACAAGGAATAACAGTGTAGCCATCCTAGCTAAAACAAACTAGAAAATCACTTCTAGAAGATAATTCTTATTTATTGGCTCATTTGATGATACTCTTTACAATGACCCATAAGAAAGACTGGATTTGCTTGAATCCTAACAAAATCACTCCAGCCGAAACAACTATTAGACAATGGCCTACTAGAGCTTCTAGGTGATCACTTCCTACTCCATACCTGGCTTATAATGCTGCATGACTTCCCATAGACCAGTAAGGGACAGAAGACCCACTAGACTTCATTGACAGTTGGAGAGAGAACTATTGAAAGAGTAGATCACCAAATTTCATCCATTTTCTCAAATTCCATGAAATTATCTTCATAGGATACGTATGAACCCAAAGACTCTTCAAGGGAGAAGGGAGAAAGAGGGAACAGTATCCCTGGGTAAGCCCAGGTCTCTGGAAAATTCTCTTGGATGTAAGAATTCCCTTCCACACATGATTCTGTCCAAAATTCCCCACTGATGGGTTCTTCGAGTTTGTCTGATAAAACAGTACTATATTCATCTCCCATCCAGTTTGTGATAGTCCCAAACATAGAATCAGTGCTTGAAGAGGAGAAATCACTCAAGGATGGAACTGGAGACAAGGGTGATGATGAGTCTTCCAAAACAGTGCTGAGCTTTGATGATTCTTGTTTGATGTTAGCTTTACACTGATCGGAGGTCTGAGGTTTTGATTCTGATTCAGTTGGATTTTGTTTCAAGCGTTTCTTAAGGCTGGTGTGCCAATGATTCTTGATTTCATTGTCTGTCCTCCCTGGTTATTTTTCTGCAATTGCTGCCCATCTGCAAGTAAATGAAGAACTGATCAGATCGAGTTCTATTTGTGTACTATCAGCTTATTAAAAGAACTTTGATTCACTAGGAAGAACTTATCTTCTCCTTTTAATCTGCACTTACTTATTCCCTAGAGCTCGATGCATTTTGATGATGATATCCTCCTCTTCTCTGCTGTAGTTCCCTCTTTTGATATTCGGCCTCAGGTAATTCATCCACCTGAGTCTGCAACTCTTTCCACACCTTGATAGACCTGGAGGAACAACCAAAGAGAAGCAAACCCAGATGAAATTTTGATGACATAATCATCTGGGCTAATATGAAGATCTTAAAAGAAGTCTCCAAATGTTAACCTACCTGCGAATTTGGGAAGCTCGCGCCAGTTCCAATGGCCATATCTCTTAATGTAATCGACCAATTTCTTATCTTCTTCTTGAGTCCATGCCCCCTTCTTCAGTCCACTTCTCTCACAGCTGGGAGTCCTACCCATCTCTGGGATGAGGTATCACTTGCACACCGGAGTAAGCTGCCACAGTAGTGCAGTACCGCTACTGGAACCCAAGCTCTTGAGCTCAATCACTTCACAGCTCACGGGAGGCTGCTGCTCATATTTGTAGTTGGGATCCGAACAAAAAAACAAACTATACGTATATGACTTAGAGGCTTCTACTTTTGTTTCTTCGTAACATACTATTTGTAAACCTTTCACTCGTTTTAGCATTAGCAAAAAAAAAAAAAAAAAAAAAGAAATAAGTTTAAACAACTTTCAAATTTTATTTTTGTCATGGAAAATATATTTTCTAATGATTGTTTGTCATTTATTTATGGGTAGTGGAACGCTCCCTATCCACATTTCACACATCCAAACATAAACCTTGGTTTCAAGGGGTGAGGGCATCTTTTCACAACCCGCTACAACTAGGGGTTGTAGGGGTTGTGCCTATCTGTGGGGTAGGTCTAGCCAAAAAAAAAAAAATCTAGGGGTAGAGTATGAGAAACAGAACTTAATTATCCTGGAAGCTTGGTGCATACACCTAAGCACAATGGGTGGCAAAATGATCGGCATATGCCCATGTGAACGCAAAAATTCCAACCCATGTTGATGCTCCCATATACACTATGATTGCAATGAGAACCATAGATTGATAGATCTCACACACGCATAGCTCATATGTGATCCATTCAAGACATGGATTTAATTCATGATATCAGTCGATCTCCGTCAATATCAATATCGATACTGATAAATATCAGTCGTATCTATTGATATTAGGTCAGCACAAGATCAAAACCCTATTTTTTTCATTAAAAAAACAAAAACACATTATATTGACGATCAATATCAATCATGGCAGATTTCAATACAGATGATCAGCAATAAATATAAAAATAAACAAAATTTTCCTTTTTTATGATAAACATTTTTTTTTCCAATTATTTAACTCAAGACAAAAAGAATCAAATTGCATGTCACAATCAGGTATGAAAGTAAACCACAATCATAAAATAGTTATGGTTTACATTTAGAGACAGGTCTTGGTCCCTCATAAAATACTTATGGTTTGCTTTTAGAGACAGGTCTTAGTTCCTGTTAAGGACTTCACTTGAATTAAAACTGATCCAATAAAATCCAATGAAATTAATATTATCATCCATTGCTAGGAAAGGATGCAGGACCAAATAGAGACATTACGTTCATGAATAAAAATTTCCGAAAGAAAGACTTGAGTCTGAAATTAAGCATAAATAGGCGTATTAGGTAAAGGGTTTCATGGAAAGACTCAAGTTTGAACTTTTTGTTATTGTGAGTAATAAAATCTGAATCAAGTGTGAAGATCTTGACCAAAGGAAGGATTCCTGGAAACCATTGAAGAGGGAAATATCGAAGGTACACCATCGGGCCGGGCGATCGAATCGTGGTTGGACCAAACAATCACCATGGGAATGTAATAACTACTAGGCTGTCAATCAATACAGTATTCAATATTTGATATGGTTTCAGTATGGCACAGTAGATTGAGAGTAGATATCAAAATCGTACCATATAGAAAAAAATTATATATTTCAACACTAGTAACATACTAGCCTAGTACGATTTTGATTTGGTATAAATGCAGTTTCTTACTCAGTATGAATACGATTTCAGTATTGTTTATATTCAATACTTTTTCTTTTAGTTTTTTCCTTTTCCGAATATGTAGTTGGTAATTCCATATTTGTCAAGGGTGTCAACGGGTATGGTTTCAGCATTTTGGTATGGTTTAGTACATACCGAATAGGTTTTGCCTTATAACTAATACCATAACAAACTAAGAAAGATATTGTTTTGTCATATTGAAATCGTATTGAATCTCCTTGGGTCTTGTTTTTTGATCACTTGGAGGAATCTTCCCATTCCCTCCTACATGAACTAATAATCGCACCCCCTTTATCCTTTTTACTCACCTTACCCAGCCCTCATTTCAAGTGTGAATGGATTTTATAACATTTAGTCTAGATGGGGAGACTAAAGTTAAGAGGTGCATTCCAACAATCCTCTTATGTTTATCTACCTAAGAATATACATATGTTTTAAGAGAAAAGAAACCTAAAAGGCAGTGTGGCACCTACGTCTAGAAACTCTAGATAGTGGGGGTGAAATGACGACCCCACCCCTCATGAAAGACGGAAATCTCGTCCCTATTGATGTTTCTACTGGTGCTTCCATTGGCCTTTATGCTGGTGCGAGCCACACTACCTTTTAGGAAACCCTCTCACAAACTTTTTTTTTTGCTAAACTCACCCTATGCCCTTCCTAATCTACCCCAAGGCTTATCTTAGTTAATTAAACCAAATACAATGCAATAGGTTGTAAGTGATTAATAGGTCTATTTGCCTATAGATTAGGGACAGTCCTATAGTTTTTTTTTTTTTTATTTTGGGGGTGTTTAAGCAGTTAGTTTATTTGGGTCCATTAGATGAAATTTATCAGTCTAATTCTTGTGAGAGTATAAAACCACGTACGCAAATTCAACCTTCTTTAATCAATTGATTCCAAGTTTGTCAATATATATATATATATATATATATCTATGCTGATGTTGGAAAACTATAGATGATTAGGAGGTAACACAAGTGATCAATTCAAAAGGACAAAAAAATAACTCGCCACCCAAAGGAAATCCACCTAAGGGATAAGAAACTCAACTTCTTCTTGAGGGCCTAAGGCTTAAATTATGAATAAACTACAATTATTGTTCAATTACATTCACTAGTGTAGGCTTTATATAGATGAGCATGGAATAACCTTCCAAGTATAGGCAATTTCAAAGAATGAATCTAAGACTAATTGGAAAAAATAAACATTGGGAAGAAAAACAACTATCCAATAGGAAAAGGACCTTGGGGACCTTGAGAGGCATTCTTCACATCTTGAAGAGTCTAGAAACACAATGGTTGAAGTACCCAAAAAATTCTAGAGCTGAATGTGGATGCAAGTTGGAATAAAAAAAGATAAATTTCGGACTTCTAAGTGTCTGCAGTCAGCCCAAACACACTTTACCAAAATGGCCATTACTTCTTCTATAAAATAGCAAATGCTACTGTGATACCCTACTTTTTAAACCTGGTTTAATTGTATGGTTGACCCGGTTTAACCATGCAGGACCCGAACCAGAGAGGGTTAAGGCTGGTTCCTTATGGACCATGATGGCAAGGGTGACTTTGAATACAGGTTGGCCAAACAAGTCCGAGTCAGTGCCAGAGGAGACGGGTGTACCCAAGCCATGCACATGCATGTATCATAAGGCCATGTATGGGTAATGCTGGTATGTAGTTGTATCCTAAAGTGTATATGTATAATATACCTTGTGCCGAGAGTGAGATACATGCCGAGAGTCGAATTCCATCAAAATCCCACTTGTTGGCTAAGTTTCGACCCACAGGTGGGCAGTCACAGGTGGGCGCATCCGCCAAACTGAGTGACCCACCCATGTGGTTACTAGATATTTTAAAGTATAAATAGCATTTATTGTGTTTCTCCTTTTCTCATTTATTACATTAAAGGGTTGGTGAGAAGAGGAAAGAAGAGAGAGAAAAGAAGGGAAGAAAAGAGAACGAAGAGGAAGAAAGGGGAAGAAAGAGAAGGAAGGAATGATTTTGAGCGATGCCAAGGTTTGATCTTCCCATGCCAACATCGGAAGAGTGATCCCCAACACAAGATCTACGATTGGAGATGAGCAAAGGCTATGCTTCTTAAACTTTCACCAAACCCAAGTAAAACCCTTGATTTGGGTAGAGTTTCTTGAGGTCTTGTAAATCCCACTTGAGATGATGAATCTAAGGTTTAATAGATGGTCTATGTGTTGATTTTGAAGGATTTGAAGAAGTGTTTACAATATTTGAGAAGCATTGGTGATTTCTTGAGCTAAGAAGTGATTTTGGGGTTTTGAAAGAGTTATTGAGCAAAGAAGGTAAGATGGCTTTTCAATCCTTAAATCTAACGTAGATCTAGGTTAGAATCATCTTATAAGACCTTAGATGTGTGGAAAATGTGATTGGAACAGCCCCATTTGGTTTCCCCAAGGTTGGAAAAAGTTTCAAGGAAGAAGAAAATTTTCTGCCCCCTGAGGTGGTGAGGACCAGCGGGCCGACCAGCCCGCCTGAGGGCACCCGCCTGAGAAGGCAGGCCCTCAGTTCCCATTGACGGGTGAGAACCGACGGGCCGACCACCCCACCTGAGGGTACCTGCCTAAGAGGGCAGGCCCTCGGTTCCCACCTGTGGGTGAGAACCGACGGGCCAACCCGTCCGCCTGAGAAGACCGACAGGTGAGCCCGCCCACCTGAGAAGACAGGTGGGCTGTCTGGCCCACCCATGGGACCCCCAACGTGATTTTTGTGTCCAAATGGACCCAAAACGGACGGACAACCTTCTTTTATGGTTTTAAACATGATTTAAACATCAAATCTTGTTAGTTTTGACCCCAAGGTGGTGAAATGCTAACCCCATTCACTTATGATAGGTTCACTAGAAACTTACGTTTCTCGCGCCAGATCTCACCCGTACCGAGCGTGAGTCTTTGTACACAACAAGTAAGTGGAGAGAGGACGTTTGACTTTATTTTAAGGCTTGTTTTGCATCATTCAATTGTATCTAGACTAGCCATGTCATCATGCAAATTATGTGTAGATTAGTCATCCTCATATGATTATGATATGTGTGTTGTGTTTTACATTCTCAGTGCTAAATGATTGATGTGTTTATGTGATGAATGGTTGGATTACTGTGCATGATGCATTATTAGACTAGATGCCACAGTCGGCTTGGAAACGAGTGCATTGGTGGCCCGTAGAATGGGACGCGGTGGCACTATGCAATCGTATTATGTCATATAGGGCATGCGGTTTAGGATTATCATTTTCCCATGCTACGACCCTTCCCAACAGGGGTTGAGATATTGGGTTATCACTTGGGGGGAAGCAGTGGTCGCGGTTGTCGGGTCAATGTGGCGGTTAGACATATGCCCGACTGGTCATTAGGACAGTCGGCAACCTCAGTGGTATATTCAAGAGGGCCAATCGTACTGCTTTTAAATTATTGGAGTCAGCACCTTTACTTTCTGTCATTTACTTTTATGTTGAGAGCCGGTGGTTAGCATGCTTTACTTTTTCAAGTACTCAGTGGGCCTTCTCTAACAACCCTATGGGCGTATCGCGGGATGGAGTTCGCGGCTCATACCCGGGGCATATGCACACTGTGGTTGTAGTAGCACAAAATCAAAGACTTAGTAATGTTGTTTAGGTGGATAAGATTTAAAGTGCATTGCATAGCATATAGTGCATATGGATGTGATTGTTGTGTGGATTGTTGTGTGGTCCTTCTTTCACTTACTGAGTTAGTGAGCTCATCCCACGCGCACCTCTTTTAGATGATTTTACAGGTCACCCGCCCGAAGATCAAGGATCGGGCCCCATAGTTGAGTTTTTCGATGAGGATTGGTGGGTCCCCGAGGAGTATGAGTACGGTGCTGATTGTACGTGCGAGGGCTGTGCTGCGGGACCGCAGTAATAGCACCGTATAGGATTTTGCTTTTTGATTCTTTTAATGATCTCCCTTTTTGTATACTTGATACGTAAATTGTTATTCTTTTTGTGTAAATATCATGCTTGCGGGTCCACATGTATTTATCTATATACTACAATTTGGGTATCAAGTATATTGGGGATATTTACAGGTAATTTAAGTCTTCCACGGAACTTTTGAACACTTATCTTAGATTTGGGTATGCTGTGGTGGGTATTGTATCAGATGATCCTGGCAGGTTTGGGTTAACCGGAGTTAACCCGGTCACCGGTCCAGTTCTGTGTGAACGGGGTGTGACAGCTGCACCATTTTTTTTTGGAAGATAGACTTGTAGATCTTTCCACCCATATATGGCATGACTTCTAGTTCTTTCTGAGTTGGTTCAGGTGTTTCCGTGAAGTTACCTCAAAATCCTGGATTGCAACTTTTATTTCCAGCTTCTATCATTTGGCTTGGGCTTGTGGGCTTATTGGAATGGGTTGTTGGCCCATTTGAACATGATCCTGCATCATACGCTTCTGCTATGCATAAACTCATCTCTGAGTTTCTAGATTTTCTTCTTCATGATAGGGAGAAAGGTCCGCAACATTGAATGTTGTCGAGACAGCATAATCATTAGGGAGTTCAATTTTATAGGCACTTTCTCCAATCTTTTGTTAACACATTGAATGGACCATCAGCCCTAGGCTTAAGCTTACGATGACGTCCTCAAGGAAATCTTTCTTTCTGAAGATGGATCCATACCAAATCTCCTTCTTTAAAGGCAGCAGGCTTCCGATGCTTATTTGTTCTTTCTTGATACTTCTCATTATGTTTTATGATTTTCTCATGAACTTGCTTAAGTAGCCTTTTGATGTAGTTAGCTTGTTCCTCAGAATCTTCAGTGAGATGTTGAGTGATGAGAAGCGGAGCTAAGTCCAATGGACTTATAGGATTTCTATCATAAACAACCTCAAAGGGACTTTTTCTAGTTGTTTGGCTTGAAGAACAATGGTAAGAAAATTCAGCTGGATCCAAGATAAGATCCCATTGGCACAAGTTAGTTCCAGTTAAACTCCTCAAAATATTTTCTAAGCTTTTATTTACAACTTCAGTTTGTCCATCAGTTTGAGGATGATGAGAAGAACTGAATTGAAGTGTTGTGCCAAGCTTCCTCCAAAGCGTGCGCCAGAAATGACTTATAAATTTAGAATCCCGATCAGACAAGATTGTCTTAGGGATACCATGAAGTCTCACAATCTCTTGAAATTAAATATTTACTATATGAGTAGCATCAAGAGTCTTGTTACATGGTACAAAATGTGCCATTTTAGAGAATCGATCAACGACCACCATGATAGAATATTTATTTCTTTGGGTTCTAGGTAAACCAACCACAAAATCTAGGCTCACATCTTCCCAAGGAGCCATTGGCACCGATAATGGAGCGTATAAGCCGGTATTTTGGGCATGACTTTTGGCAATGTGACAAGTTCTACATTGCTCCACATGTCTTCTAACATCTCTCTCCATTCGAGGCTAATAGAAATTTTCTTTTACAAGAAAGAGAGTTTTATCTCTTCCAAAGTAGCCAGCTAGACCTCCACCATGGGTTTCATTAACAATGGCTTCCCTTAGAGAACATTTTGGAATGCATAAGGAATTGCTTCTAAAAAGAAATCAATCTTGCAACAAAAATTATTGAGTGGGTCCCCTAAAACATGCTCTCCAAACATTCTCAAAGTTAGGATTATCTTCATATAGTTCATTGATAATGTTAAAGCCTAAGACCTTCACTTGCATTGTGGTAAGCAAATGTCTTCTACTTAATGCATCTGTCATTTGATTAAGAACTCCAGATTTATGCTTGATAAGAAAAGTAACGATTTGAAGAAATTCTATCCACTTGGCATGCCGATTGTTGAGCTTATGTTGAGTATTAATATACTTCAAAGCTTCATGATCCGAAAAGAAAATAAAGTCCTTAAATAATAAATAATATTGCTAATGATCCAAAGCTCTAACAATAGCATAAAACTCCTTATCATATGTGGAGTAGTTCTTTCGGAAATTATTTAATTTTTCACTAAAGAATGCAATAGACTTTCCTTCTCAGCTAAGAACCGCACCAATTCTCACATTTGAAGCATCACAATCAACTTAAAATCTTTATCAAAATTTGGGAGTACAAGAATAGGAGCTTTAGTTACCTTCTTTTTAAGGAGTTCAAGGCTTTGTTGTGCTTCTTTGTCTATTTGAAATTGCCTCCTTTTAAGCATTCAGTCATAGGAGAGTTGATAGTGCCGAAATTCTTGATGAAGCGCCGATAAAATGAGGCTAAACCATGAAAGCTCTTAATGTCATGTATAGATGTTGGGATAGGCCAACTTATGATTGCCTCCACCTTGCTAGGATCCATCCTGATACCTTCACTGGAAACCACATATCCTAGAAATATAAAGCTATTGGTAAAGAAGTGACACTTCTTTAAGTTGGCGTACAACTTTTGTTCCCTTAGAACCTTAATAACTTGATGGAGATGCTCTAAGTGCTTCTCTTGGGTAGAGCTATAAATAAGAATATCATCAAAATAAACAACAAAGTGGCTAATAAATGGTTTAAAGATATGATTCATAAGGCACATAAAGGTACTCGGAGCATTAGAAAGGCCAAAGGGCATATCCATCCATTTATAAAGGCCGTCTCTTGTCTTGAAGGCGGTTTTCCACTCGTCTCCAGTTCTCATTTAAATTTGATGATCAATATTTGAAAAGATATTGGCACCATGGAGCTGGTCAAGAAGATCATCAAGCCGGGGAATAGGAAATCGGTACTTGATGGTGATTTTATTCACCGCTTTACTATCAATGCACATACGCCAAGATCCATCCTTCTTTAGCACAAGAAGGGCAAGAACAGCACATGGACTTTTCCTTTTCCTAACCATTCCTCTAGCCATAAGGTCATCTACTTGTCATTGTAGCTCTTCATGCTCCTTTAGACTCATTCTATAGGCTGCCATTATTTGGAATAATAGCTTCCAAAACAAAATCTTGAAGAAGAGGTTACACTTGAGAAGGGATGACAGAGTTTACTTCATTTTCTTTTAACACCACAAGAGTATAAGCTACCTTTGATTCTTTTATGGCCTTATCAACTTCAGATTTTGAGAGTAAATTATTTTCCTCCCCTTTTGAAGGTTTAGGATTTCTCTCCATTTTAGATGGACCCAAAGTGATTTTAATTCCATCTTTCTTAAAAATGTAAGTATTCTTGAACCCATCATGCTTAGTTTTTCTATCAAATTGCCAAGGCCTCCCTAGAAGCAAATGGCAAGCATCCATGGGGACAACATCACACCATACTTCATCATTATATTTTTTTTCCAATCGAAAATCGAACAAGGCATCTTTTATCTACTTTTACCTCATTTCCTTTGTGCAACCATGAAAGCATGTAAGGTTGAGGATGCTTCTCCATCTTGAGCTGTAATTTTTTCACCATTATTGTAGCTACTGCATTTTCACAACCTCCTCCATCAATGATGACATTACACACTTTTCCATGAGAGGTGCATCTAGTGTGAAATATATTGTTACGTAACCATGTTTTTTCTTTAATAGGGGTTGCATTCAAAATTCAACGAAGGATTAAAGACTCTCCTTGATCTCCATAGACAATTTCCTCCTCCTTTTTCGATCCTTCATTGGAACTAGATGAGTTCACTTGTTATTCTTCTTCAAAATCTTCCTCAATTAAAGAAAACAATCTTGCGGTTTGGACAGTCGGAAGCGATGTGTCTAAACATTTTCGTGAATTGAAAGAGGTAAGACGGTTGGAACTTGATGCTTCAACATTCTTAGGGGTTGGCTTTGAAGGGCCTACCTTGGGTTTGGAAGTAGAAGCACTTCCACAATTGGAATAACTTTCTTTGTTCCAAGATCGAGAGCCACTACCACGTGCTTCTTTAAATTGTCGCTCCACCTTGATTGCAAGTTGAAAAACATCATTATAAATCCAATAAGGTTGCAATTGGACAACATTGCTAATTTCTGCTCGAAGTCCACCAAGATCGTGGCAATAGTTTTCTCCTCCGATTTGGAGATGTCACAACACACCATGAGATGATCAAACTTTATTGTATACTCCTCCATGGATAACTCCTTTTGTTTGAAATTGTGAAACTTAAGGAATGCATCGTGACAGTAGTTCTCGGATAAGAACTTCTTTTTTAGTTCTTTCTTCATTTTTTTTCATGTTGCAATTAGACTCCTCCCTTCGCAAGCTCTTTGTTGCTTCAAGTACTCCCACCAAAGGAAAGCATACTTTTTCAATTTTATAGCAACTAGCTTCACCTTTCTATCATTAGGTATGTCTTTGTAATCAAAGACTCTTTCCACCGTATCTAGCCAATCCAAAAACACTTTCGGTTGCATTTTCTCCTCAAATTCAGGAATATCAACCTTTATAAAATTATCTTGTTGGACTTAACAAGGTTCTTGATAACGACGTCGAGGGAAACCTCCTTTGTTTGAGTTTTCACTTCGAGCACGACCAAAGGGGTTAACATCTTCTTCATTAAAAGAATCATACTCCGAATCATGATGCAAATCATCATGTTCTAGAGATTCAAAGTGTTGCAAACGCTCTTGCAATTACTGCACTTGTCTCCTTAAATCATCCATCTCCACGTCTCTTAAGTCTCTTTCTCGAGCTGTTGATGATTCAATATTTGGTCTATGTCTTCAATGACCCACCATTGAACCAAGGCTCTGATATCAACTTGACATCAAAAAATTATAGAGGATTAGGAGGTAATACAAGTGATCAATTCAAAAGAAGAAAAAAAAAAAAAGAACTCGCCACCCAAAGGAAATTCACCTAAGGGATAGGAGAACTCAAGAAGAACTACTTCTTCGCAAAGGCCAAAGGCTCAAATTATGAATAAACTCCAAGTATTGTTCCATTCCATTCACTAGTGTAGGATTTATATAGATGAGAATGGAACAACCTTCCAAGCATAGGAAATTTCCAAGAATTAATCTAAGACTAATTGGAAAAAAACAAACATGGGAAAAATAAACAACTATCCAATAGGAAAGGACCTTAGGGACCTTGAGAGGCATTCTTGACATCTTGAAGAGTCTAGAAACACAATGGTTGAAGTGCCTTAATGTGGATAAAAGTTGGACTAAAAAAAGATAAATTTCGAACTTCTAAGTGGACTTCTAAGTGTCTGCAATCAGTCCAGACACACTTTATCAAAACGGCCATAACTTTTTTCTAGAAAATAGCAAATGATGCACTTTTTTTTTTTTTGGTTAAAAAATAGACTTCTAGATCTTTCCATCCATATTTGGTACGATTTATAGTTCCTTCTGAGTTGGTTCAAGTGTTTCCGTGAAGTTACCCCAAAATCCTGGACTACAATTTTTATTTACAGCTTCTATCGTTTGGCTTGGGCTTTCAGGCTTATTGGAATGGGTTGTTGGCCCATTTGAAAATGCTCCTACATCATATGCAGACCAACATGTTTCTTTTTTTTTTTGGCTAACGACGGGTATCTAGGGCTTCGGCCTGACTAGTTCCATGGGCCCATACTAACCCCACAACCGCATGGACCGGTCATACCGGGGTTGAATGAGAAACATTCAACTTTCACTGAAAGTAGTGAAGAGCAATAAACACCCCTGTGTGAGTGACCCAAGGTGTGTGCATACCAACATTGTTGGAGACATGGAAAGAGAGACAATTTACAAGTCAGCTCAAAAGTCATTGACTGATTTAGGAAAATGGCATGATATCATCTAAAGGAAGTTGCAGGGAAGGAATACTTCTGTTTATGGAGATTTTCTTAATTTACTTATGATTTGTAAGTCAATGACTATCCTATGCACTGCCATGTGATAAATAGTGACTATATTAATAATAAAAAAAAAATCAATTAAAAACGTTATACTTCACTAGACATAGTGATGGAAGGTCATCATTGACTCTTTTTCAAAATAGTTTTTTTTTTTTTTTTTTTTAACTTATCCCTACACACGTGGTTCAAGATAATATATTTTAATAATATATACAAATACGATATATATGATCTAGAATAGTGACGAAAAAGATCACGATATTATGATTAGGGAATTGTAACTTGAAGGACCAAATTTAAAAGCAAAAGGTTTTCTAGTCTCAATGCATAGTTGTCGCTACTGGATATATTTTAAGTGGAAACTTAACAAAGACATTTACTAAAAAAAAAAAACCTTAACAAAGCCAACTAAGGCTGTGTTTGGTATGCATTTTCATTCTGAGAATGTAATGTATATTTCCATTCTCATAATACAGAATGCATTTTTTACCTGACAATATCTCACGCATGTTATCAAACATCTCATGGTCAACATGTATTGTTAAGTAGCAGCTGAAAACACCAGCACTAGATATGAACTCAATTGCTCATCAAATTGTGGCTCTATTTTCCTTCTCTGAATGCAAGAAGGATAACAAGTAGAGATGCTGGGTGCATTTTCCAATTACGGTCAAGTGTCAAGCCACAGATAATAAAAGCATCTCTCCAATACCCAAATTCATACGAGATATACCAACCCATTTGAGAGAGATGCTTAAGAGCTCTCACCTTCGACTTGATCGATTCTGCCAAGTTCTCCAGTCGATTCACCATATACATGGGCCTCACTCTCTTTCTTTCTGGCATGCAACACTACACCTAGGGTGTCAATTTTAGGCCCAATCAAGCCCAACACGTTTATAAATAGGTAATACACAGTGCACAGTGCACGATGTTAGCCTAATGAGTGCCCGACCGTTTATATAGAATATATATATATATATTGGTAGAATAAGGTATATATTGATATTTTTAATATCAATTATTGAACATAATTAAGGATAAAGTCTTTTCTAAATTATTGATGATTTAATAATTATATTCAAATTTCTAAAATATAAGATAATTAAAGCGCGTTTAAGGCCAATTATAGCCCGGTTAAAGGCCAGAACCAGACCTAGCCCAACTAATTTCTTAAATTTATAGTTCACAGTGCAAGCCAAGGGTCCTGCCAAGCCCTGCTATGTTGATCGAGCCTGACCAGTTGACACCTGTAACCACACCCCACAAGTTCAACAACAATAACAACCACCACCACCTTGAAGGAAGATCAAATTTAAGATTTCAATCCAACATCACCATCATCCACTAGGACGAAGATGAAGCTCAAGTGGCAACAGCCATGGTGGCATCCATTTCTAGAAAAAAAAATTCTTTTTTGTGGGAAGTGTGGCCCCTACCTAAATACATTCAGGATGAAATTACTAATCCACCCTCATGAAATGAAAAATAATGCCTTGATTAATGTTTCCTCATTTATTTTCATTGGCCTTGCTCTCAAAAATATGGGGTTACGGCGCCACGGAAACTGAAATTGTGTTTCACACTTGAATACCTGATATATAATGACTTGCTTTCTTTAGGAACACTCTGCTTCCTCGTGTGTCAATGGTCAAGTAGACTTACTCGCTTCGAGGTTCACGCTAATATCTTACTCTCTTTTCTTCTTCTTCGCCTTTATTATCATCACATTAAATATGATTCACACAAACGTAAATAAAGAAAGCTTTAGGATTGAAAAGACAAGACTACCCATGACAGCACCAAGACTCAGTCAATCCAACGTGTGAAACACGTGATCCTCTCTGTCCTCTGCTTTTTTTCTGGAAACAACAGCCACTTTCATCTCCCTCGGGCCCTATTTGTCAACAGTCAAATTGCTTGTCCCTATTTAGACTCGGCAGTGGTTGGAGTTTCGCCCAATACATCTTTTGTATCATTATATGAATCCTAAATCATCCACAGATTAGAGTCTTGTTTGAGGGAGGGATGGAGAGAGAGAGAAACGAGATAAGAAATTCATTTGACCAAAGAAGAATGAAGAATACATAGCCTATTTTTTTTTTTTTTTTTTTTGCTAATCACAGGTAATCTCACGGGTCCGGGTCCATACTGACCCTATAACCATATGGACTAGATCATATCAGAGTTGAATGAAAATCAATCATCCACATATTAGAGTCATGTTTGAGCTAAGGAGCGAGGAAGAGAAAGAGAGATGAGATAAGGAATTCATTTGACCAAAGAAGAATGAAGGATACATAGCCTTTTTTTCTTTTTTCTTTTTTTTTGCTAACGATGAATAATACCGCGAGTCCATACTGACCTCATAACCACATGGACCATGTCATATCGGGGTTGAATGAGAATCATTCAACTTTTACTGAAAACAGTGAAAAGCACTAAATAACCCCCGTATAAGTGGCCCAAGGTATGCCTAGTGAGCTCGTATCAAGTTCGTTGCTCACCAACTGTGCTACCCCCTTGGATTAGGATACATAATTTAAAATAGTTGTCAAGAAATTGATAATAATAATAATAATAATAATAATAATAATAATAATAATAATAATAATAATAATAAGATAAAAATAATGATAAAACTAAAAATGAGTTTGTGGTTTTTATCTTTTTATCTTTTTCCTTTTTTTTTCCTAATTCTTACCAACCAAACATAGTACTATCTTAGTCGAGGATCGCTTTGAAGTTGTAACAACAAATAATGAATTGGCAGTAGAGTAAAGTGACACTGCACATACAAATGGCATACATGATGGATGGACAGCTTCTATCACTTTCTATGTACTAGCCACTAATGCTTAAGTTTCATATGTGTCAACCAAAAATATTTTACCGAAATTGTCAATAAAGCAAAAAGAAAATTATATAAGTGTAAAAAATCAAAAATGTCGACAGCTAATGATAGAAGTTGGGTTTTTGTTTTCTTTTTCGTTTTAATATAATTTTTTATCCGCTCAAAAGAGAAAAAGGATAGACTCATGTTTCCTGTGTTGGAGAATCAACATACAGAAAGTGAAAATTTTGTTTTACTGTCTTTTTAATTTCATTGGCTATGTGGGTCATCTCATGTTCCATGATGTTCTATTTAGTGATTAGACCAATCCCATAATAGTGACAATGAGATTAGCAAATGGAGGATCAGGAGAACAGCTAAAATTAGTTTATTAGGTGAAGGGTCCGTTTGATAACGTTTCTGTCAAGAAACAGCAGAAACATAGGGCTTGTTTGATAATGTTTCAAGAAACGCATTTCTGTCATTTCTGTGTCTAGAAACGGCATAAACGGAACAAAAAGCGTTTGATAAAACTGTTTCGTTTCATTTGTTTTCAGAAATATAAATTGAAATTTCTACCGATTTATGGTTCAAGAAATGACCCAGGAAAAACAAGTGTTCTACTTGTTTTTCCGTTTCTAGAAACTACTCGTGGCCATTCTTTTGCTGGTTACTATCGACTTCCAGAAACATAATTTATCAAACACCTTCAATTCCGTTTCTGTTTCTAGAAACAAAAATTTAGGGCCCGTTTGATAACATTTCAAGAAACGCGTTTCTACCGTTTCTAGGCATAGAAACGGAAGAAACTGAATAAAAAACGTTTGATAAAACTGTTTTTTTTTTTTTTTTTTTTTCACTTGTTTTCAGAAATAGAAATTGAAATTTCTACCTATCTATGGTTCAAGAAACGACCCAGGCAAAACAAGTAGAACTTGTTTCACCATTTCTGGAAACGACTCGTGACCATTCTTTCGTTGGTTACTATCGAGTTCTAGAAACATGACTTATCAAACACCTTCAATTCCGTTTCTATTTCTAGAAACGAAAATTTATGTTTCTGCCATTTCTTGAAACAAAAACGGCAGAAACATTATCAAATAGGTTTATAAATTTTCATTTCTGAAAACAAAAGAGGAATTGAAGGTGTTTGATAAGTCATGTTTATAGAATTCGATAGTAACCAGCGAAAGAATGGCTACGAGTCATTTCCATAAACTACTTGTTTCACCTGGGTCATTTCTTGAACCATAAATAGATAGAAATTTCTATTTCTATTTCTGAAAACAAGTGAAACGAAACAATTTTATCAAACGCTTTTTGTTCCGTTTCTACCATTTCTGGACACAAAATGGCAAAAACGCATTTCTTGAAACGTTATCAAACGGGCTCGAAATACAAAGGTGTGAAAAACAACTTCCATTTTACATTTTCAGATAGTTTTCAAAATGAAATGATATCTCAATGATCAAATATTGTTCTCTATCAAGACCCCTTACCCCCATTATATGGTTGGATTTTTTGCTCAGTAAATGATACTCAAATATCTCACTCTTTTTTTTTTTTCTTTTTTTTTTGGGGTGGGGTGGAGAGGTAGAACTCAAATATGTCACTCTATCATGTGAAAGATTAAACGGAATTTTAAATTAAATAAATAACTAAATAAAGTTATACTTCTTGTGGAATGTTTTCCTTTTTTTTTCTTTTTCATTTACTTTGGGACATTTGGTCCAACTTTCTACTTTTACCTCTAATCCCTTTTTTTGGAACTCTCCATTAAAGGAGTGTCCCTTTATATATATATATATATATATATATATGTATATACCAGATAACAGGATCGATCAAACCAAAATCCAGGGAAATAAGGATCTCCTGGTTCTGTATGGTAAGATGGACGAGATAAGTGCAATACCTTACTCCGATCTAGCAAGGAGACTAACACTAAGATAGGTGCGATACCTTACTTAGAACTAAATCGTGCTGAATTAAGATAAACAAGTAAATAAAGAACAAGACCATAAACTTAAAATAAAGATAAAAGGATATGACATTGCACAAAATAAAAAGCTGCTTAACCAAATCTATTTCTCAGAATCAAGAGGCACGACTGTAGGCTTTGATCTAAGGATAGAACAAGAAGCAAGCTATATGCAAGATGAAATGCAGAAAATAATGATATAATTTGAAAATTAAAGTAAACTTTGTATATAATATTTAGAGATTTTGATACAGAGTTCTTGAGTCTTTGGGTAAGTTTGGGTTGGAAGGTTTGAGAGGAAGAAGAATATGTTGATCTAAGAAAGACCTTTGGAGTTTGCTGGTGCTAACCTTTGAGGACGACCGGACTTGTAGAGACGATCGGAACCTGGAGTTGTTTGAAGACCGACGAAGAACTTCGGGAGGGTGAGGCTTGCCTCAGAGCTTCTCTCTCTCAGTTCTAGGTTAGAATTACAAGTGGTTTGGGTAATGGGGTGATGCTCCTTTTATAATGTAAGGAAGCACATTTGGATTACATGTGGGTTTTCGATACATTTGGGTCTTATTTAGTACTGTACCAAATTAGGTACTATTTGGTATTTCATTTTGTCACTATTTGGAACTGTACACTTGAATTTGTATTTGAAGTGAACAGTTGCTGCCGACAGCTGGGAGAACTATTGGTGCCGAAAGTTGGAGCTGTTCTTGTCCTTTGATTTGGAATCTTCTATGATAGCACCACGGCATTCCACGTGTCTGAGACACTGTTCTCCGTATTGGTTTGATCAAGAGTATTTATACCATATTTGTTTGAGTCTGGTATTGGCCGGACTGTCCTTTAACCTGGGACAGTAATAGTACCTCCTTTCCTTAATAGGTCGTCCAAGGTTATTTGACTAGGTGTGTTTTACGACTGCACCAGTCGGCTAGTTTAGAACCGTCCTAGCAGACGTTGAAGACCAAATCATGGTTTGGTCGAAGAGGACTTTGATTTTGTGGCTCGACGAGATCTTCGGGAGGTTACTTCTTTGAATTTGCTTGAGGAAGATGCCTTGGAGCTGGCAGGCTCATAGTCAGGATCATCTTCATATAGATCTTGGCCATAGCATTGGGCTGGCATAGATCCTTTGATAGACCCTAGACTGCAGGCACCATCGCTAGAGCCTTCATCTTCGTCTGAGTCGGAACCGAGCTCAGCTAACCAGGCTAGAAGAGCTTCTTTCTCACTTTTGATGCTTGATTTGGATGAGCTTGGAAGGGTCGGAACTAGTTTAAGACCCGTAAGACTTTTGATCAGAGAATTTTTTTTCACATTTGGAGACATCACAGTTGTCCCACCATTTGATATTTAAGATCCAGCAAAGGACTGGGGTGGCCCAATCAGATGTCTGGAGATCATATATTTGATATTCCCAGTAAAGTATCTATGCCAGGCGGCAGTGGAGAAAGAACCGGAGAAGATCAAGTTGGTGTGGTTGTGGTGTCAAGTTTTGACAAAATATTTGGAAGGAATTTTGTATTTGTGGTGGAAGGATATCAATCATAGGACCATATCGGTCCCACGACTTAGGGAACCAGAGGGGTGTTTGATTATTAAATCTATATTCAAAATAGAAAATCCAAGAATGGCGGTGGATCCTGTTTTGGAAACAGAAGGCTTTGTACTAGGCTTCTTGGTAATCACAGTATGTATAAGTTTGAGGTTTGAAGGTCACTGAAAAATTTCTTGTAGTGAGGGGGTGACCGCCCCAATCTTGAAGGGTGAGAATTTTGCAGATGGTTACCGTTGTGTGGGTAACCAGAGTCTGATCTTTTCTATCATAATTGAGTTTGAATCTGACAGAGTCAGTATCTACGAGGATGAACTCGTAAAATTCTTGATTTTTTGCAGCAAAATCAGAGTGACTGTGCCATCCTTGAAAGAAGACATTTTGGGCAATATTGACAGGCGAGTCTGTATATTTGAAAAGTGGTTCTTCAATAGTAAAGAGGTCCTCTTTGTAAGGTTTTTCATGGTATTGGCTTTTGGTTTGGGGTCCCTGGGCAGTTTGGAGGGGTTTAGCTTGTGTAGTTTGTAGGCTAGAACTTAGCCTGTTTGTGGCTTGGAGGGGTCCTGCTATGGAGGACAAAACTACAGCATGGGAGTAAGGTTTATTTGAGGAGGCCAACTGGGATTGGCTCCTAGTGATTATTTGGTTTGATGGTGCTGCAGAGGCGCCATAACTGGATTTGGTTTTGATAAGGTTGATTTTGTGGAGTCTGACCCTGTAGGAATTCACGGGTAAGAAATTCAGGGACAGAATTTGATTCTCCTTTAATATATTCTATTTGAAATTCAAAAATAGATAATAAAGTTTGCCATCGGGAAAAAATTTGTTTTGATGCAAGATTTGAAATATCATTTCGTAAAACATATTTAGCTGCGCTACAATCAACACGAACTAAAAATGGTTTATTTAATAATGTGTTTTGAAAATTTTGTATGCAAAGGACAATTAACAAAATTTCTTTTTTAATGGCACTATAATTCTTTTGAGCAGAATTCCAGATACCAGAAGTGAATTGGACAAATTGTTCTTTGTTGTCACTTGAAGCTTTTGTTTGAGGATTCCCTCGTACCTAATGTCTGAAGCGTCGGTTTCGACTATTTTAAAAGCCTCAGGGTTAGGGATGAATAAACAGGAGATTTCCTTAACTAATTTTTTGATAGTTTGGATGGCCGTAGTCTGGGCCGAAGACCAGGGGGTTGGTTTCTTCTTAAGCCGAAGGTATAAAGGTTCGGCAATTTTACTAATTTGAGGAAGAAAATCACGAACGTAATTTAAACATCCTAAAAACCTTTGTAATTGAGTTTTGTCAAGGATTTGGTCAGGGAATTTTTCACCAAAGGTAATTACGCGATCGATAGGGGTAAGGGTACCTTTTTCGATAAGATGGTCAAGAAACCTGACTTTGGTTAGGAAGAATTCCATTTTCCTTTTGGATAATACAAGACCATTTGTTTTAATAATTTGGTAAAATGTTCTTAAATGTTTGAAATGCTGCTCAATTGAATTTGAGAAGACAAGGACATCGTCAATATAGACAATAGTGAATTGTCCATAAGAATTGTAAATGTCATTCATGATCTTCTGAAATTCACTGGGAGCATTTTTTAGGCCGAATGGCATAACATTCCATTCATATAGGCCGAAGGGAGTTATAAAGGCAGTTTTGTATCTGTCTTTTTCATGAATCTGGATTTACCAAAAACCAGATTTCATATCAAATTTTGAAAAAAAAATTGCTTGATAAATCTTTTGTAAAAGGTCATTTTGATTTGGGATTGGATATCTGACCCATTGAAGGGCATCATTTAAAGGTTTGTAATTAACGACTAACCTGGGAGTTCCTCGTTCAACTTTGGCAGCCTTATTAACGTAAAAGGCTGTACAACTCTAAGGAGAAGTACTGGGCCGAATAAGCTTTTTAGCCAGGAGCTCATTAATCTCTTCTTTGCATATTTCTAAAAGACTTTGATTCATTTGAGTTGGTCGGACTTTAGTTGGGATTTGAAGGTCTGAAAATCCTATAGCATAAGGAAGGGAAACCATATATTGTTTTCGATGCCAGAAAGCTTCAGGGACGTCAGAACAAAGGTTGGACTCAAATTTGGACTTGATTTGATTAACTTGATGAATGGTTTTAGGATTTTTAATTTGTTCAGAGATCCATTGGTGAAGAAGCTCTGTTTTAAGAAAATTTATTTGTTTAATTTTGTTAAGACTATGGTTGGTAGAAGTTTGAGCTTGCAAGAAGGGAAAAGTAATTTTTTGGCCTTGGAATTTTTTGTAATACCATCTTGGGTAATTTTGAAAGGTTTAATCTTCTCTAGGAATGGTTGGCCAAGGATTATAGTTTGGTCAAGATCCTTTGTGAGGATGAAAGTTTGGGGAAGACAGAGGCCTTTGTTACAAACATGAGTATGTGAGAGTTTGTATTGGACATTCAACCCAGATCCATTAGCCGTATTAAGGCGTTGGGTTGTTCGTTCATAGAACTGGGTTGGAATGGCACCTTCGTTGATACAGTTGGCATTGGCCTCTGAATCAACTAAGGCAACAACAGAGAATTTGAATGAGGCATTAATAACCAAGGTTATGTGAATATACCAGTTTTGACAGGTAATAGTGGCCACAAAACCAGGGATAATAGGGTTAGGTTCAGTTTGTTCTTGGTTTGCAAAAGGGTTTGTTAATGGTTCATTATTTGAAGTTGAGGCTTGTTGATTTTGCCTATTAAGGAAGGCTAATTGTTGTTTGATATGTTTGATTTAATACTGCAAAGATGCAGTGGTAGTTTCAAGGGTTTTGATCCGACTGGAATGGTCGGGTATAAAGGGTTTTGACAACTTCTCGAATTTTTCCATAATTTGTTGAAGATTGTAAGGTTGAGGAGTATTTTGTCAGGAAACATTTTGCTTGAGATGTTCAAGACAGTCCTTCTTTTGTTCTGGGTCTATCAAATTATCAATATAATTAAAAATATCTAAATTGGGAGATGCACGAAGCATTCGGACAGATTTGGGAACACAATCTTCACAGCTTAAACCAATTATGCAAGAATCACAAGCACAGGGTTGAAAATTCTCATTATTAGATGAACTGGAAGTATTATGCTCCAAAGCTTGTATTTGATTAAGTTTGTAGATTTCTTCATCAGAGGATGAAGAAGAAGTTTCAAGGAAAAGAGCAAGGATTTGGGTTTTATCTTGCTCAAAAATTTGTAAAGAATTAATTCGTTTGGTTACTCTGCAGAACTTAGCAATGTGACCAGGTTTGCCACACTTAAAGCATCCTTGAGAGTTAAGATTTTGTTTAAAATCTGTTTGATTTTTAGGTGCTTTGAAAGGTTTTTTGTATTTATTATATTTTGGTTTTGAAGATGATTTTTGGTAAAATTTTGGAGTTGTAAATGGTTTGTGAGAAACATATTTTTTGGATTTGTAGAAATTTTTGTAATATTTCCTTGAAGATTTATGTTTATGTTTGGTAGGTGGTCTAAGGAGAGCAAATCCGAATTGTTCACAGAAACCGCCTAATTCTTTTCAGTAAAATTTGTTTTCCTTATTAATTTGCTTTCTTAACCTAATATCAGTACAGAGGGCTAATCCTTCTTCATGAATTAAGTTAATAATTTGGCCATAAGTCATTTGGTCGTATGGGATTATCCCATCATTTTCTTTTCTAAGTCGTTTGATTTTCTCAGAAAAAAGGGTTGGAAGACCTGTAAGGAATTTTTCTTTCCAACAGGGAAGGTTTGCATCAGGTCTAGTAAGGACTTTGGTCAGGAAAGTATCTTTGTGCCATTTGAAATCATGAAGTTTTTTGCATCTAAGGTTTGATAACTGCTCGGCAGTTCTATCTTTGAGTCGAGAAGGGTTTCCTAAGAAATAATTTGTTATGCTGAAAATAAGAGTATTAACAGCATCTTCAATGGGTTCCCCTAAGTGATTAAGCAAGGGTGTTCCATCGGGAGAAGTTTGAATTGCCGTTAAAATTTTTATTTTTTTATCGTCGGTTAGGACATAATCCCACCAACCTTTGAGTTGGCCAGTAAAATCGAAAATAAGTAAAGTAGCAACTGCACTGTCTTCAGTATTCTGAATACAGTGTGCATTGCTAACCATAGTCATTTCCTGTAGTTTGTTCATGAGATTATGCTCAGACAGACCATCTATGTTCCACTCATAGATAATACCGCTTTGGTAGGAAGCTTGAGAGGGTTTCCTCTTGCTTCAATTTGAAGGTCTGGGAAAGTTTTGTTCTGTGTGGAACTTTGACCAATCTGATTAATTTGAGAATTGAGTTGAAGGAAATCATCGAACTCAGTATCAGTAGAGGAATCCGAAGAATACCCTTCAAGGGTGAGGAAACCGCAATTACCAATGGCAGACTCAATAGTTGGTTGGCTTTGAACTGGTGTTTGAGGGGCTTCCAGAGAAGTAAGCCAGTGATTAATTTGGTCAAGGATATAAGATTTGTTAAGTAACTTTTGTTGTTGTCTTGGAATATTATAAGGTTTGAATAAAGTTGTTGAGAAAAAAACCGAAGCTGGAGTCATAGATGACGAAGCTATTGGTTTAGGTTGGACTAAGTTTTCAACTCGTGAAAGTTGATTACCTATAGTTTGGAGACTTAAATTTGTAAAATTTAGTTGTTCAATTTGCTTCCTGTTTGGATCATCTTGATCAGTAACTTTGAGCGGTGAAGCAATAATTTCAGTATCTTTGTAAGCATATTTGATGCTTTCCACCGGGGGATGGATAACAGTTGTAGCTGGACCAGCTTGAAGGGTCCAATATTTGTGAGAAGAGGTTTGGGTACAAATTTGATTATGCCAAGGATAATTTATGTTATTGTCTTGGGCATAAATATCAAAATTAGTAAAAAAGAAAACATTTGTTTTAAGATTTGTCATAAAATTATACTAATTTGAGCTTGTTGTTCTAAATTAAAAGTTGTTAAGAACCATTCACGCTTTTGTTTGCTTTTGGGTGATTCAAAATCATTTCTAAGGTAGGGTTTGTCGATTTGGTATTCATGATCAACCTGAATCTTGTAAACTCCAGATCTATGTTCTGGTGGAGCTACCTCAGAGGGTGTCGGAGATTGGGATTGATTTTGATTGGTTTGTTGCTCAGGATGGGCAGGTTCAGATACAGATGATGAAATGTCATAAGTACCATGAACAATATTTTGGGTTTGGTATAATCCTGAGAGATTTGAATAATGAGGTGGAGTCCTAAGAGGAGGAATCCAATCATTAACAGGTGCTCTAGTTGTAACATCCCTTTGGGAGGAAGACGAGGCATCAGAGCATGATCTCCTGGAGGTTTGGTAGACAGGAGGGGGAGGCCTTCTATCGAATCGAATGGAAACCAAACCATCCAGGTCCTGGGTGATTGACTGAATATTGGTGTTTGAAACTTGAGGTGGAATGGTAGTAGTTTGCATATGCCATTCCTCAGGGAAAGAGATGTCTTTCCACTGAACAAGTTTGGGGTAAACAATTTGACCGTGCATGCAATCAGTTTCAAGGTAAAGGGTTTGTCCTTTAGGAAAGTCTGAAGGGCACGAGGTCGAACAGTCTTCATGGCTTTGTATTTTATGCGATGGATAGTGGAAATTGGGATGGATCCATGCATTAGTTTGTAACCATGGGTTTTGAGGTTAATTTTGAGGGAATGAAGAATATTTGGGTCCTCAAGGGCTATAGACATATTTGGGTAAACATTGAAGTGGACAGGTCCATAGCAGAGGCTAGTTTCAATGGCTCCCAAAAGGGAATCATTGAAATCAAGGAACCTTTGGTCACAAAGGGCTAACAGTAGTGATGTGTTAAGTCCTTCACGATGAAGGGGTTTAATGGCCACCTGGACAAGGCCGATATGGATATAATTAAATTTGTTTTTGGTGTATAATTCTTGTAAAGAATTTGGATCAAAGAGTGTAATTTCTTTTGTTTCTGGAGTAAAATTAATGGTTTGTTCAACAGTTTTGATGGTCTCTCAAGAGGTTCAATCTCTGTCGTAAATTTCTTTGCGGGACACTTTGGGCATATCCCATCTTTGAAGTCGACGATTTAGATTTGTGGTTTGTTCATTATTAATTTATTCATCATAACAGAGCACATTAGAACTTGTGCTCGCCTCACTTGCCGATCTCATCGACATGGAGTGGGATAGACGATTCATTATTTGAGATAACTTAATCTTGGGGTAACCTCCTAGATCTAAGTTTTAAGATGGTATTTCCAACATAACTTGGGCACAAACGTGGTATTACACTCATCTGCCACTCCTCCCAAGAGTCCAAAGGCATATACCTTGTCGAAAAACTGAGAAATAAAACGATTACTCAAAAGAAAAGAAATCTACAAATAAAATAAACCGAATCCACCACTACCTTTATATATATATATATATATATATATAAGAGAAATTTTACTGACAAGGAGAATTGGATAAAAAAAATTAAGAAAAGGTCTTCAATGGATAAAAAGACAAGTACTTATCTTAAATTCATCAGCACTAACATACAAAAACCTTAGTATGCACATCAAATATTGAGGATGACCAAGGGGGATTCCATTGCTATCTGTGAAATTAAAGTGAAAGGAGGTGAAAATTTCAAAACAAGAAAAGAAAATTTTGTATTCATTACCCAGGTGATTATATATACTTAAAATTCTTACTAATTTTCGTAATGATACATTTTACATGTAATTTTTATTTTATATTTCATATCAAAGGAATTTGGATGCAAAGTAAAGTGAAACTTAATAACCACATATCGGATGATTTTGAGTTTGTGTTATAATCACATAGCATAATAATTATAAAAGTTTCTTTTTTAAGTTTGAAAATTTCACTCCCCTTCTCTTTAATTCCGCTTGCAACCAAATAAAGTCGTCCATATTTGGAAAAATAGAACGTCCACTTATTCTGCACTAAGTTCAAGCTAAACACTTAATAATCAGGGATTTTAAGATGGATGTGGAAGTCTTCTCCCAATCTTCTACTCCAAAGGGACCCCCGTTCACTCGGAATAATTTCTTGTTTTGCTTTTGGGGAGTGCACCCTTAGTGGACTAGGGTGCCTTAGTGTTTGGTTGTGGGGTTGTTGGAGATCCTTTACCATATTAAACATATGAATAACCCTATAGTGTTTAGAATGCAAGAATCATCAACCAATCATAAAAGATTAATCATGGGTGTAGTACCTAAACCAGGAACAATAAAGTACTCCCATTTTAAAATACATAACTATATAGATTTACCATATCTATAATAAACAATGGGACATCCATGACATGAACCATAAATGAAAAAAGAGAAGTACCTGTGTAAGTTTAGAAGCCCCATGAGCATAGATTATGAACCTCTGTCCCATGTGGTTAAACATTACTCCCATGAAGATGACAATGACAAACTATGCAAGTGAAGTCCTTCTACCGAGATCTTCTGTAGCCTCTTATTCTAGGGCTTCCTCTCTTTCTGTGCACTTGCTCTTGTAAGAAAGTCGTACTTCCAAAATCAATAAGGCATTAAGTAATGGCTGCAGGGACCGTCAGTATTCTATTTATAATAGAATCCCTAAAACCTTATTCCACTCTCACAATGGAAAGAGCTAGGAGTTTCCTAATTAGAGTGGGTCTATTATTACTTGGGCCCCAATGTATCAATCGGTATCAGTTAAGCCCACATAAAAATCCTAACAGGGGTTTTTCTCTCTCTCTCAGTTGGGGGTTTTGTCCTCCAAAGGGATTCTACCCTTATTATGTATTTGGTTTTGGGACTTGTGTAACTAAAATTGTCTATATCAAGAAGTTTAGAGATGTACAGATACTAGGAAAAATAGTGTAGAGATCCTAGCTAAATCAAACTAGAAAATCACATTTATTCATTTGTTAAAGTTCTTACTTATTGGCGCATTTATTGATATTTTATTTACAATGACCCATAAGAAAGACTGAATTTGCTTGAATCGTAACAAAATCACTCCAGCGGAAACAACTATTAGACAATGGCCTACTAGAGCTTCTAGGTGATCACTTCCTACTTCATACTTGGCATATATATGCTGCATGACTTCCCATATTCCAGTGAAAGACAGAAGACCTATCAGACTCCATTGACAGTTGGAGAGAGAACTATTTGCATGTCAAGAAGTTCTGAGATATTGAAAGAGTAGATCTACCAAATTTCATCAATTTTCTTAAATTCCATGAAATTATCTTCATAGGATACGTATGAACCCAAAGACTCTTCAAGGGAGAAGGGAGAAAGTGGGAACAGTATCCCTGGGTAAGCCCAGGTCTCTGAAAAATTTTCTTGGATGTAAGAATTCCCTTCCACACATGATTCTGTCCAAAATTCCCCACTAATGGGTTCTTCAAGTTTGTCTGATAAAACAGTACTATATTCATCTCCCATCCAGTTTGTGATAGTCCCAAACATAGAATCAGTGCTTGAAGAGGAGAAATCACTCAAGCATGGAACTGGGGACAAGGGTGATGATGAGTCTTCCAACACAGTACTGAGCTCTGATGATGATTCTTGTTCGATTATAATGAGACTTTTGCTCCAGATGCTAAGCTTATTATAGTTTGTTATCTCTTAGCGGTCGCCGTCATCCGTGGTTGGCCATTATACCAAATGGTCGTCAATAATGCATTTCTTCATGGTGACTTGGATAAAGAAGTATACATGAAGATCCCACTTGGTTTTGCCAAACAGGGGGAGCATCATGTTTGTCGCCTTCCAAAGTCTCTTTATGGCCTCAAACGGGCATCTCATAACTAGTTCTTGAAGTTCTCAACAGCCCTTCTTGATGCTAGTTTTTCACAGTCCAAGGCTAACTACTCCTTATTCACTTCATATGGCACATCATCTTTTACAGCTGTCTTGGTCTATGTTGATGACATCATCATCACCAGTGATGATCTTACTTTGATCAGCCTCCTGAAGCACTTCCTTCATTCCCTTTTCCAGATTAAAGATCTAGGACCATTGAAATATTTTCTCAGCATTGAGGTAGCTCGCAATAAAAATGGCATCCATCTCTCTCAAAGGAAGTATGCTTTGGACATTCTTGCCAATGTTGGTTTACTTGGTGGCCGCCATCATGAATTTCCCATGGAACCCAATCTCAAGCTCACACCGGATGATGGTGTACTTCTTATTGATCCTACTATTTATTGTCACCTTGTTGGCCCCTATTATACCTCACCATCACTCACCCAGATCTGGTATATTCTGTAAATGTCTTAAGTCACTACATGAGCACACCACGGGAACGTCATTGGCAAGCGGCTTTTCGTATTGTTCACTACATTAAATCTAGCCCTGGTACTAGCATATTTTTCTTTGCTACTAGTCCACTAGTTCTAACTTCCTACACTAACTCAGATTGGGCTGCTTATCCTGCCACCAGACGATCTATCATGGGTTATTGTACTTTTCTTGGCACTAGTCCTATCTCTTGGAAGTCTAAGAAACAACATACTGTCTCACGGTCCTCTGCAGAAGCTGAATATCGTGCCATGGCATCTGCTACTTGCGAAATCACTTGGCTTCAACAGTTGCTCTCTGATCTTTGCGTGCCATGCCACACCACCATAATTTATTGTGATAATCAGGCAGCTATACCTATTGTTTCCAATCCAATTTTTTATAAAATAACGAAGCATATCGAGATAGATTGTCATGTCATCCGAGATAAAATCATTTCTGGCCACATCAAGACTTCTTTTGTTCCTTCAAGACACCAAGTTGCAGATGTTCTCACCAAAGCTCTAGGAAGATCTGACCTTCATAAACTCATTGGCAAGTTGGTTCGTGATATCCACTCTCTAACTTGAGGGGGAGTGTTGAGCATATTCTTCATGTGGATAATGCTGAGCATATTCTTCACGTGGAGAATATACACCTTTTATACTGTCTACCTGCCTTATATATATCTTTCCTTCATTATACTTATTCTTTATTTGTGAAATTCTTTCCTTGATGTAAATATTACTTTCCTTTCATTAGGATTCTAATTGTCTTTCCTTATGGGGAAATATTCTCCTCTTCTGTATATAATTTACCTTCATTAGCAATGAAAGATTGATTGACTCTGGTCACAAAATTCCAATTCTTTAACAGTTAGATCGAACTCAAAGGTAACTGTGGATATCATAAATGATCAGGTTGAAGGACCATGGGAGATCCAAACTCTTAAAAGAAAGATTCTACATTCGCTAAAGGAATTTGGAAGGAAAGAGATCATACATGTGTGGAGGGAGGGCAATAGTCCAGCTGACTTTATGGCTACATATGATACAGGAGATGGTGAAGCTACTATTCGATCAAAAGATTTTCCTCAAGACTTGCGAAGTTTTGTGGACTTGGATGCCAGCCGCACTATTTATATTAGGAAGTAATATAATAGGGAAGTGATTGTATAATCTTTAACATGGCAGTATGCATGGCCTGTCCCGCTTGTTAAGGGACTTCTCTGCCCCTCTTTAAGTTTGTCTAAAGGGGGTGGGTGAGGTTGCCTTTTTTTGTAATTCTTTCTCTTATTCTCTTATTCTCTTATTCAATACACAAAGTTACTTATCAGGAAAAAAAAAAAAATATTATTTTGTCATATTGAAACCATATTGAATCTCCTTGGGTCCTGTTTTTTGGATCACTTGGAGGAATCTTTCCATTCCCTCCTACCTGAACTAACAATGGCACCCCGGCCCCATTATCCTTTTTACTCACCATACCCAGCACTCATTTCAAGTGTGAAGGATTTTATAACATTTAGTCTAAACGGGGAGAGTAAAATTAAGAGGTGCATTCCAACAATCCTCTTATGTTTATTTACCTAATAATATACATATGTTTTAAGAAAAAAGAATCCTAAAAGGTAGTGTGGGCCATGCATATAGAGACTCTAGATAATGGGGGGTGAAATGACAGTCCCACCCCTCATGAAAGATCCCTTCCTAATCTACCTCAAGGCTTATATTAGTTAATTAAACCCAATACAATGCAATAGGTGGTAAGTGATTAATAGGTCTATTTGGCTATTTTTCTGGTTGTCTAGTAGGTTTTATAAAGGAATAGTATAATATTCTATATATGTTAATAAATAGTGCCATGAAATTAGGTGAATAGGAATTAAATATAGGTTTACTTGCCCGTACTTGAAGGTTAAAGACGAGATTAAGGGTAAGAGGTTTACACAGGCTGATATTAAGTGCAGTAACGTCAGAGTTAGAAAGTGCATATAATTAAGTTGGATGACAGTTATATATATGCCTGTAGGTTAGGGACAGTCCTAAAGTTTTTGTATTTTGGAGGTGTTTTAAGTTAGTTTATTTGGGTCCATTGGATGAAATTTATTAGTCTAATTCTTCTGAGAGTATAAAATCACATGCGCAAATTTAACCTTCTTTAATCAATTGATGCTAAGTTTGTCAAATATATATGCATACCAACATGGTTGGAGACATGGAAAGAGAGACAATTTACAAATCTCAGAAGTCATTGACTGATTTAGGAAAATGGCATGGTATCATTTAATCTAAAGGAAGTTGCAGGGAAGGAATACTTTTTCTTCTTCTTCTTCCATTTTTTTTTTTTTAATGATTGGTAAGTCAATGACTATCCTATGCACTGCCATGTGATAAATAGTGATTATATTAATAATAATAATAATAAATAAATAAAAATAAAAACATTATTTTTTTTTTTTACAAATTAAAAACATTATATTTCACTAGACATAGCGATAGAAGGTCATCATTGACTCGTTTTCAAAATAGTTTTTTTTTTTTTTAGCTTATCCCTATACGTGTGGTTCAAGATAATATATTTTGATAATATATACAAATACGGTATATATGATCTAGAATAGTGACGAAAAAGATTACGATATTAGGATTAAGGAAATGTAACTTGAAGGACCAAATTTAAAAGCAAAAGGTTTTCTAGTCTCAATGCATTGTTTTCACCACTGGATCTATTTTTAAGTGGAAACTTAACAAAGACATTTACCCGAAAAAAAAAAAAAAAAGCTTAACAAAGCTAACTAAGGCTGTGTTTAGTATGCATTTTCATTCTGAGAATGTAATGTATATTTCCATTCTTAGAATACATAATGCATCTTTACCTTACAATAGCTCACACATGTTATCAAACATGTCATGGTCAACATCTACTATTAAGTAGCAACTAAAAACACCAGCACTAGATATGAACTCAATTGCTTATCCAACTTTGGCTCCATTTTCCTTCTTTGAATGCAAGAAGGATAACAAGTAGAGATGGCTATGGGCATTTTCCAATTACGCTCTATTGTCAAGCCACAGATAATAAAAGCATCTCTCCAATACCCAAATTCATAAGAAATATACCAACTCATTAGGGAGAGTTGCTTAAGAGCTCTCACCTTCGACTTGATTGATTCTACCAAGTTCTCTAGTTGATTTGCCATATACATGGGCCTCACTCTCTTTATTTCTGACACCACACATGGGGTGTCAATTATTGGCCCAATCTGATAGGCCTGATCGATCCCAACACGTTTATAAATAGGTAATACACGGTGCACGGTGCACGGTGCACAATGTTAGCCTAATGAGTGCCCAATTATGTGTGTGTGTATATATATATATTGGTAAAATAAGGTGTATATTGATATTTTTAAAATCAATCATTGGACATAATTAAGGATAGTCTTTTCTAAATTATTGATGATTTAATAAATATATTAAATATTCTAAAATCTAAGATAATTAAAGCGTGTTTGAGGCCCAATTATAGCCCGGTTAAAGGCTGGAGCCAGACTAATTTCTTAAATACATAGTTCACAGTGCAAGCCAAGAGGCCCGCCAGGCCCTACTAGGCTGACCAAGCCTGACCGGTTGACACCTGTAACCACACCCCAGAAGTTCAACAACAATAACAACCACCACCACCTTGAAGGAAGATCAAATTTAAGATTTCAAACCAACATCACCATCATACACTAGGACGAAGATGAAGCTTAAGCGGCAACAGCCAAGAGGCATCCATTTCTAGAAAAAGCAAAAAAAATAAAACAAAACCTTTCTTTTATGTGGGGGAGTGTGGTCCCTACCTAAACACATTTAGGGACAAAATGATGTCCACTCCCATTAAATAGAAAATGATACCTTTATTGATGTTTCCTCCTCTTCACGTTAGCCTTGCTCTCAAAAAATATGGGGTTACGGCGCTATGGAAACGGAAATTGTGTTTCACACCTGATATATATTGACTTGCTTTCTTTAGGACACTCGGCTTCCTCATGTTTCAACGGTCTAAGTAGAATTACTCGGCGTCGAAGTTGACGTTAAGATGAATCATTAAATATGATTCATATAAACATATATAAAGAAACACTTAGGACTGGAAAGACAAGACTACCCATTATAATAAGAAGATTCGATCAATCTAACGTGTGAAACACGTGATCCTTTCTATCCTCAGCCACTTTCATCTCCATGTCCTGTCCCTCCCTCGGGCCCTATTTGTTAACAGTCAAGCTAAATTGCTTGTCCCTGTTTAGAATCGCAGTGGTTGAAATTTCGTGTACTAGGTAGTTTTTGTATGATTATATGAATCCCCAATCATTCACAGATTAGAGTCCTATTTAAGGGAGAGAGAGATGAGATAAGGAATTCTTTTTTTTTCTTTTGTCAAGCAGGACTCTAATCTGTGGATGATTAGAATAGTTGTCAAGAAATTGATAATAATAATAATAAGATATAATTCCATGATGAAACTAATAATGAGTGTGTGTTTTTTTCTTTTTCTTCCCTATTTCTTGCCGACCAAACATAGTATTATCTTAGTCTAGGATCACTTTGCAGTTGTAATAACAAATAATGAATTGGCATCAGAGTAGAGTGACATTGTACATACATATGGATCCATTTGGTTGCACTGAGAATTTAAAGGGAAAATAAGTGAATTTTTTATACTTTAAAAGGAAATGTTTATAATCATTATCCCATATGATTTTATAAACTACTTAATATTTTTATCTATATTTAGTAATGACATATTTTACATGTAATTTTTATTTTACATATTATATCAAGGGTTTTGAATGCAAAATAAAGCAAGATTTTGTAACCAAATATGGAATGATTTGAATTTAATAGTAAAATCACATAGGTAATGATTAAATATATTTCATTTTTTAGTATGAAAATTTCACTTTCCTTTGCCTTTAATTTCTCTTACAATCAAATATAGCATATGGCATACATGATCCAATGGGTGGACAGCTTCTATCACTTTCTATGTACCAGCCACTAATGCTTAGGTTTCATATGTTTCAACCAAAAATATTTTACTGAAATTATCTATAAAACAAAAAAGGAAATTATATAAGTGTGGAAAATAAAAAAATGGCGACAGCTAATGATAGAAGATGGGTTTTGTTTTCTTTTTCGTTTTCATATACCTTTTACCCACTCAAAAAGGAAAAATGATAGCCTCGTGTTTCCTGTGTTTGAGAATCAACATACAAAAAGTGAAAATTTTGTTTTCCTCTGTCTTTTTAATTTCATTGGCAATGTGGATCATCTCATGTTCCATGATGTTTTATTTGGTGATTAGACCAATCCCATCATAGTGACAATTAGATTAGCAAAGGGAGGGGTCAGAAGAACAGCTGAAATTAGCTTACTAGATGAAGTACAAAGGTGGGAAAAGCAACTTCCATTTTACATCTTCAGATTGTTTTCAAAAGGAAATGATATCTCAATGATCAAATATTGTTGTCTGTCAAGACCCTTACCACGTTATATGGTTGGATTTTTTGCTCCTCAGTAAATGATGCTCGAATATCTCACTTTTTTTTGGGAGGGGGTAGAGCTCAAATATGTCACTCCATCATGTGAAAGAAATGAAATTTAAACGGAAATTTAAAATTAAATAAATAAAAGAAGTTATACTTCTTGTGGAATGTTTTCCTTTTCTAACTTTGCATTTACTTTGCGACATTTGGTCCATCTTTCTATTGTCACCTTTAATCCCTTTTCTAGGAACTCTCCATTAAAGTAGTGTTGACCTTTCCACATCTCCTTGTCAGTCAAATTTCTTATATTAAAAAAAAAAATGGTCTTCAATGAATAAAAAGACAAGTGCTTATCTTAAATTCATGGGTAATTTACAATGCCACCCCCTGAAGAATACCAATATTAGAGGGACATCCCCTTTCTTTCATCAAATTGGACTTGGACCCCTTGCCGTCAGTCTATGTTAAGTGATGTTGTGAAATGACAATTTTGTCCTTATGAGTAAAACACCAGTATTATAATATTCCAAAAATACCCTTTAATCACCCTTATCACTTATCACACTCTCTCCCTCGTTCCTTTTCCGTACCTCAACCTGTGAGTCTGGCGAGATCTAGACTACCCGAGTTGCTGTCGTTGGCAAGTTGTGCTCATTCCGTCGACGGTGAGTGGTGCTGCCTCTGATGGTGCCCGTGCAAGTCTCCATCTCCGGTATTTGGATCAAAATTGGTATTTGGATCAAAATAATGGATTTCACTGGACTCAGTTTCATCTTCTTCCTCCTCCCATTCCTATTCATGGCCATGACTATTTCAAAACCTTTACCTCTCTGCGACATCTCTGATTCAGGTCCAATGAGCCCGGATCTATCGATGGCGAATATGGAGTCAGAGGCTGAGCAGACATGGAGGTAGAGGCAGATGCGGCGGCGGCGGTGGAGAAGGAGGAGGTGAGGGAGAAGGTTTGGCGCCCGGCATCGGTGATAGCGGAGAACAGCACGAACTCACGGTGGTGACGGCAGCGGCATCGGTGACTGAACTCTCCCTCTACACCGAAGGTTCGACGGCTGAGTTTTCCAGACCACCGCCGCTAACACCACTCCTCCACCACGCTGACACCCCTCCCCTTCTCTACTTCTCAAGTACCCTAATGTGAAACCTTTGCAACCCGAATCAAAACCACTTTCACACAATATCCTTGTCTTATCAACTTACAGAATGTAATCATATTGGTGGTGGACCTCATTTCAAAGAGCCAAAACTTGATGAATTAGTTTCAGATTTTAGCTTCACTGGTGATAACAAAAAATAGGAGCCTGGAGAAGGTGCTGGTTATTCTGTGCCGCTAGTGGAATAATTTTTTTGCCCACCAATCCAATGCTCTTTCTTTCAGAGTCTATTGAAAGGTTCTCTCTTGATTCTGGTTTTCCTACCCGTGCTGATCGCCGCTGTCACCGATGCCACTGCCCCCACCGCCGTGATTGCTGGTGCTTGAGAAGTATAGAAGGGGAAGGGTGTCAGTGTGGTGGAGGAGTGGTGTCAGTAGCGGTGGTCTGGAAAACTCAGCCGTCAAACCTCCGGTGTAGATTCAAGAACCATAGAGAGAGAGTTCCGTCGCCAATGCCGTTGTCGTCACCACCGTGAGTTCTTGTTGATCGTCGCTATCACCGATGCTACTGCCCGCCACCGCTATGAGTTCGTGCTAATTGCCGCTGTCACTGACGCCACTGTCCACCACAACTGTGAGTTTGTGCTGATCGCTACTGCCCCCACCGCCGTGATCACTGGTGCTTGATTTGGGAGAACGATATAGGAACTATTGATTTGAGGATGAGACTCATTACATGGGCATTTTAGGGACTTCACATTTAGGAAGGGTATTTTCGTATTTCAAATAAAATATAATAGCTGACATCAGCATATAAGGTATATTCCTTAACTGAGACTAACGGTAGGGCGTCTGAGTCTAATTTGGTGAAAGAGAGGGGGTGTTCATATAATACTGGCATTCTCCAGGGGGTGGCATTGTAAATTACCCTAAATTCATCCACCCTCACATACAAACTCCTTAATATGCACATCAAATATTGAGAATGTCTGAGGAGGTTTCCATTGGGAGCATTGCTAAACTTGCTTTCTATTGTATTTTCTCCGGGTGGTGGCTAGTGAAATTAAAGTGAAAGGAGGTGAAAATTTCCAAACCTAGAAAATAAATTTTTGTAATCAATACCTATATGATTATATAAATTACTTAAATTTCTTACCAAATATCGTAATGATACATTTTTATTTTACGTTTTATATCAAAGGATTTGGATGCAAAGTAAAGTGAAATTTAATAACCACATATCAGATGGATTTGAATTTTGTGTTATAATCACATGGCATAATAATTATAAAAGTTTCCTTTTTAAATTTGAAAATTTTACTTCCCTTTCCTTTATTTTCGCTTGTAACCGAATAAAATCTTCCATATTTGGAAAAAATGGACCTTCCACTTATTCCGCAACAAAATCAGACTAAACCCTTAATAATCAGGGATATTAAGATGGATGTGGAAGTCTTCTCCCAATCTTCTACTCCGAAGGGACCCAGGTTCCCTCTTGTCGAGCTTTGGGCAGTGCATCCTTAGTGGACCAAGATGCCTTAGTGTTCTCTCTCTCTCTCTCTCTCTCTCTCAGAGGTTGGGGATTTTGTCCTCCAAAGGTTTGGGATTTTTGTAACTAATAAATTTGATTCTACCATTAAAAAAAAAAAAAAAAAAACTAAAATTGTCTATATCAAGATGTATAGAGATGTACAGATACAAGGAATAACAGTGTAGCCATCCTAGCTAAAACAAACTAGAAAATCACTTTTAGAAGATAATTCTCATTTATTGGCTCATTTGATGATACTCTTTACAATGACCCATAAGAAAGACTGGATTTGCTTGAATCCTAACAAAATAACTCCAGCCGAAACAACTATTAGACAATGGCCTACTAGAGCTTCTAGGTGATCACTTCCTACTCCATACTTGGCTTATAATGCTGCATGACTTCCCATAGACCAGTAAGGGACAGAAGACCCACTAGACTTCATTGACAGTTGGAGAGAGAACTATTTGCATGTCAAGAAGTTCTGAGATATTGAAAGAGTAGATCACCAAATTTCATCCATTTTCTCAAATTCCATGAAATTATCTTCATAGGATACGTATGAACCGAAAGACTCTTCAAGGGAGAAGGGAGAAAGAGGGAACAGTATCCCTGGGTAAGCCCAGGTCTCTGGAAAATTCTCTTGGATGTAAGAATTCCCTTCCACACATGATTCTGTCCAAAAT
The DNA here is from genome assembly GCF_013358625.1 of Macadamia integrifolia. Classification (NCBI taxonomy): domain Eukaryota; kingdom Viridiplantae; phylum Streptophyta; class Magnoliopsida; order Proteales; family Proteaceae; genus Macadamia; species Macadamia integrifolia. The sequence goes on along the minus strand of NC_056567.1, from coordinate 24,914,161 downwards.
TCCCCACTGATGGGTTCTTCAAGTTTGTCTGATAAAATAGTACTATATTCATCTCCCATCCAGTTTGTGATAGTCCCAAACATAGAATCAGTGCTTGAAGAGGAGAAATCACTCAAGGATGGAACTGGAGACAAGGGTGATGATGAGTCTTCCAAAACAGTGCTGAGCTTTGATGATTCTTGTTTGATGTTAGCTTTACACTGATCGGAGGTCTGAGGTTTTGATTCTGATTCAGTTGGATTTTGTTTCAAGCGTTTCTTAAGGCTGGTGTGCCAATGATTCTTGATTTCATTGTCCGTCCTCCCTGGTAATTTTTCTGCAATTGCTGCCCATCTGCAAGTAAATGAAGAACTGATCAGATCGAGTTCTATTTGTGTACTATCAGCTTATTAAAAGAACTTTGATTCACTAGGAAGAACTTATCTTCTCCTTTTAATCTGTACTTACTTATTCCCTAGAGCTCGATGCATTTTGATGATGATATCCTCCTCTTCTCTGCTGTAGTTCCCTCTTTTGATATTCGGCCTCAGGTAATTCATCCACCTGAGTCTGCAACTCTTTCCACACCTTGATAGACCTGGAGGAACAACCAAAGAGAAGCAAACCAAGATGAAATTTTGATGACATAACCATCTGGGTTAATTTGAACACCTTAAAAGAAGTCTCCAAATGTTAACCTACCTGCGAATTTGGGAAGCTCGCGCCAGTTCCAATGGCCATATCTCTTAATGTAAGCAACCAATTTCTTATCTTCTTCTGGAGTCCATGCCCCCTTCTTTAATCCACTTCTGTCAAAGCTTGGAGTCCTCGCCATCTCTGGAATGAGGTATCATGCACTTGCCACAGTAGTGTTGCAGTTACTAGTTCAGTACCTTTACTGGAACCCAAGTTCTTCGGCTCAATCACTTCACAGCTCATGGGAAGCTGCTCTTATATATTTATAGTTAGGATCCCAACAAAAAGCCAACGACTTAGAGGCTGCTCCTTTGTTTCTTCGTAAAATACTATTTGTATACTTTTTTTTTTTTTTTTTTTTTTTTTTTTTTTTTTTTTTTTT
>NC_056567.1:24867517-24913084 GCF_013358625.1 Macadamia integrifolia | reverse complement strand
ACCAGTTTACTGTAGAAGGTAGAATATGGTGTAAAATATAATATATGGGAAAAAAACACTTTCCTATTCGCATGGCCCTTATACTCAGACATGAACGACAGTGCAATGATGTCCCACCCCGGTGGAAAAAAACAAAGAAAAAAAAAAAAAAAAAAAAAAAAAAGGCCCACCCGCCTTAGATGCCATATATGCCCCCTTATTAGTTCATATGCTGACGCAAATGCCATGTGACTAGGAAATATACATTAGCTTATTATAAAACTTAAAATATAAGTACAAATAATATCATTATAATCAAATTTAAATTATGAGAAAAAGAACTCTATTTGGCAACTTGGGTCCTACACCCATACACATAGAGGCGAAATGACTTCCTTATCTCATGAATGCGAAATATCTACCCCCCTATCAATCCTCTTATGCAACCCCCTTGGGTTAATGCAAAGGCCATGTTGCTATGCAAAGAACACTCTCCCTTAAATTATATCCGTCATATCATGTGATTGCAATGAGAACCATAGATTGATGGATCTCACATATACATAGTGATCCACTCAAGGCAATGATTGAGTTCATGGTCTCAGGGATAATATTGATTTCCGTCAATACTGATATCATATGTATATGATGTATCTGTCCATATTGGTCCGATACAATCAAAACCTTATTTTTTAATTAAAAAAATGTATTTATTGTATCGTTGATTAGTATCGATCACGATCAATATCAATACAGATCAATTGATCCAATACCTATTCCTAAAATCATGATCCAAAGTAATAAAATGATGCTCTTTTTTTTTTTTTTAATGATGCCTCAAGATATTAAAAATAGATTTTTTATAATTATTTAACTCCAAGACAAAAGGAGTCAAATTGAATGTCACAATCAGGTATGAAAGTAAACCACAGTCGCAAAATACTTGACTAGAATTTGATTGGGCGTAATCAATTCCTGGCTGAGGACTTGACTAGAATTAGATTGAGCCCCTATTTTCCTTACGTCCTTCACGGATGATGCTAGGAAATGTCAGGACGAAATAGAGAAATTACGTTCATGCCCAACCCTTTTAACTTACTCTGTCTCTACTTCAAATATAATAAACGGACAAAATGGAAATTTCATAATAAGCAAGTTGAAATTAGCATATGTATAGAAAGACTTTAGTAGGAACTTCCTTTGTTCTTGTGAGTAATAAATCTGAATCACATGTGAAGATCATGACCAAAGGAAGGATTCCTGGAACCATCCGAAGAGGGATCGGGAAACATCAAGGTACTCCGCTGTCATGCTTTGTCCATCACAATCATTGTACCGGACGATCGAATTGGTTGGACCAAACAACCACCAAGGAAAAGGTGGTGTCAATCGGTAGGGTATTCGGTATCGAATATGATTTCGGTACCGTGCAACAGATCAAGAGTAGATACCAAGGATTTGGGGGATGGTATTGGTATTGATATTGGTATCGGTCTCTATTGATACCGATTCGGATCGGATGGAATAAGTGAGTATCGATGTATTTTACCCCTATTTTTTATAAAAAGTATTATTTTTTTCTTTTACCCCTGAAACAATCTGGATAACTGATATGGATTGGTATCGGATTTAGATCGGATCGGATTGGTGAGTATCGATGTATTTTACCCCTATTTTTTATAAAAAGTATTATTTTTTTCTATTTTACCCCTAAACAATCTGGATAACCGATTCAGATCGATATCACCCGATACCAATCCGATACGACTGATCCCAGACTGATACTTGAAATCGTGGTAGATAGTGAAACAATAATTGCTTAGTACAGATGGTGTCGCTATGCTGTTGTGGTGTGCAAAACCCATACTCATGAGGAGGTCTCAAATTTGAGTATAAGCTGTTACTTTCTTTATTAAAAAAAAAATGAAATTTATAATGCCACTCCGTAGAGAATGCCAATATTAGAGAGACACCTCCTGCATAATAATTTACTATCACTCCCTACACTTGACCTATATTTACTAAAACTCCCTTACATTTTAATTTTTCACTGATACTCCCCAGCTTTTTTATTTTTACATCACTTTCTACCCCGCTTTTTTAAATGCCTAAATTATTCTTCCCTTTCACTTATAACCTGTTACACTCTATTTCAAATTGATTGGTTCAAAACATGATTTGAACCGAACCACTAACAATTTTTGTCTCATCTAATCTTCAAGGATATTGTAAATTCAAAAAAGAATAATTTGGTATCTGATCTATATCTATATCGATATCATAGATCCAATAGAATGCCACACGTTTTTTTTATTTTTTTTATTTTAATCCTTAGATTGGCTGAGACATATACCAATCTAATACCGATAAAAAAAAAAAGATAGATTGCTAAATTTGTGATAATGGATGAGATAAAAAATAATAATAAAAAAAAAACATCCCTCATGTTTGGATGAGACGAAATAAAAAAATAATAATAATTAAATAAATAATGTTTTCAAGGACACAATAGCTATGTCAATATCCTTGATGATTAGATGAGACAAAAATTGTTAGCGGTTTGGTTCAAACCATGTTTTGAACCAATCAATTTGAAAAAAAGTGTAATAAGTTACAAGTGAAAAGGGAGGGTAATTTGGGCATTTAAAAAGAAGTGGAGAAAGAGATGTAATAATAAAAAAGCAGAGGAGTATCAATAAAAAAGTAAAAGGTAGGGGAGTTTTAATAAATATAGGCCAAGTGTAGGAGAATGATAGTAAATTCCCCTACCAAATTATACTCAGATCCCCTTCCGCCAGTCGTTGTTACGGAATATACCTTAAGTACTGATGTCAACTGGCGTAATTTTTTTAAATACCAAAATACCCTTATAGAAGATAAAATACCTGATATACCCTTCTCTTAAACCCTAACCCTCATCACGTACCTTTCTGGTTAAACATCTCATCTGTAAAAAAGAAGCAGAAATCAAGATATTTGAAGATCAAGAGAAAGCGATGTCTTCATTGAAGAATGGAAAATCAAGAGATTTCTGTCAGCATATCCCTCGTCGCATTCAGCAATTGATAATGGAAAATCAGACCAAGAATCCATGTCAAATCCAGGAGCTGAAAATCCTTCATTTCTGTTAATTTGCTAACAACTTTCCAGTCTACAGTCGATGGAATCATTTTTAGGTCTAGTCGTCTTCTGCTCTACAGTTTTAATAGTTTTGGCATCTTGATCCTGTTGTTTATCGATTTGATCTCCAAATGTAACTAATAGCTTCTGTTCATTTTCCTTGGGATAAGGCACAATGTGGTCACCACTCTCAGTGGCCTCACCCCATATTATGTCTGCAAGCTGGATCTGCACAATGTGTTCACACAATCATTTTTGTGTTCAAACATGCATATGATTGCGTGTGGTTGGGAACTTGGGATGTCTATAAGATTGACCCACTAAAACTTCAAAAGAATATTTTTATTTAAAATGAACAGATCACTACGTGCAGATTTGTTCTAAGTAACATGGAAGGAAATTAGAAATCTGAATTAGCAAACAAGTCACTAATTGAAGAACAACCATAGAGAAATAAAAGAAAGTCACCACTTTCAGACACAATGTGTTCACACAATCATTAGTTCATGTTAATATGGAGGCAGCAACAGTGGGTAATGGCCTAGTCAATTGATCAGAATTTGCAAATAAAAACAAAAAATCTGAGAAATAACAGATTCAGCAGTGACAATAGGACGGTAAGTGCCGGTAACAGAGGAAAAATCCATAATAATAAGAGATTACAGATACCACGACATCAGAAGACGATCTGGTGAAAATCCAGGGTGAAGGCAAGTGTCTATGTTCCCTTTAAAGACCCAAAACCATGATATGATCTGAAGGTCAGATCAATAAAAACCGGATATCAAAACCTGGTCCAGAAAAGTATATAAAAACAGAGTACTGCCAGCTATGAAGGTGTTTGTTAGTTTGTTTCTGTTTTCATCAGAGCAGAAGAAAGGGTTGAGAGAGAGAGAGAGGGGGGTATAATCGTCATTTTAAATCCTCACTTACCAGAGACTGACGGCAAGGTGTTTGCGTATAATTTGGTATTATACAGGGGGTGTCTCTAATAGTGACATTCTCTAGGGGGTGGCACATAAATTAACCTTATAAAAAAAAAAATGAAAAAATTACATCCTCTCCCCTATAGTTTGCTGAAATTACACTTGGATCCAAAGATTTGAACAAATTACTTTTCTCTTCCTTGCACTTTTTAAAATTTTTATAATTAAGTCCAATCCGTTAGTCTCCAACAAATTGGACTATTAGTTGATGATGTCACCTAATATGTTGATAATCTAATACCCAAAATACCCTTTTTTAACACACGAACTTACCTATATGCCCTTCTATTAAAACAAAACAAAAGAGGGTTCTGTTTTCTTCAAGCTTGGAATATTCCATCCACCTCTTTCTTCTCCGAGGAACTGCGAGTAGAATATCTCCAATCGGGTGATTTGCTGGTGGCAACTCCTCTCTCTCTCTCTCTCCCTCTCGTCAATTTCTCAATCCCCTGTCTCAAATTCGAATGTTGTTAGGGTTTAACTCAATATATTGTATGAAAGATTGAGTTTTTCCACAGCAACCAAAGCTATACCAAACCCAGATGGCAACGAACCAGTGAAATTGTTCTGGCATTTGAAATCAGTTTTCTTGTTGGGTTCCGGCTGAATTTATGCTTCTCGTTGTCCTTTCAAGGTTTCAGAAATGTAATCATCAAAACCCACATAAATTAACCATGTCCAGTATGCTTACCTGGCCATGGATTCAATTGTAAGAATAGCTCTTAATTCCCAGCAAGGTGTGAAGCAAGAAGTAGTTCATAGATCCCCTAATCCTTTAAGTGTTCAAATTTGTCTCATTATCTTGATATCGATTCTCCTCTGGAAATTACTCGTTTCTTAGGCTTCGTTCACATTCATTGATTTCCTCTTACAAAAATCTAAATCTTTATTATGATTTGATCTGCTTTTTGACTGGAACTCATTGACGAGGATTTATATTTTGCTTACAATCCGCACTTCCTATATAAATAGAAAACCAAACGTCTCATTACCAATCAAATATAAATCAATAACCCAGTTTCTATATTTCTCTTGTCAACTCTCTCTCTCTCTCTCTCTCTCTCTCTCTCTCTCTCTCTCTCTCTCTCTCATCTTATTGTATGGCGTCGATAGTAACATGGATGAATGAGAGGAGAGAATGCGGAGTAGAGGGGATGGGGAACATATATCCGATGGAGATGGTTCTCTCTCTTGTCTCGCCATAGTTGGCGTTGGAGGTGATCTCCTCAAGTACCGATGGAACAGAGTCGTTTGTCTTTGGCATCCAATATGCCCACCGTAGTCGTTGTCTTCGCTTCAACAGATAATGTTTGTCCTGTTTCCATTGAAGAATTAATACACCACCACCACCACCCCCAACTACCACCAATAGCCACAACAGAAGGTGCACAAGAAGAAGAAGAAGAAGAAGAAGACGGAGAAGGCAGAGGAGTAGCCAAACAGATGCCTATCTTATTTAGTTGGGTTTTTCACTAAAGGGTAATACGGTCTTTTGGTATTTAAAACTAATAGAATACCAACACCGTTAATGCTGGGGGAGGGAGACATAATTCGTTCAAACTCTTGGATCCACGTGTAATTTTGATAAATTACAGGGGAGGTGGATGTAATTTTTCCTTTTAAAAATGATTTTTTTAACTTTTTTCTTTGGTCCATACCCATCCATCGATACATTCGAGAATCGAGATTGCCTCAAAATTGTTTATTAGATTTTGAATTAATAAAATTCTTCGATTTTGAACCCATTAAAACCGATTATAACAAATACAATATATTGTATCGATCATGCATATGACATTATAGCATATTAAACCAATTAAAGGTTGTCTTCACATTATATATATGCTCTCCAGTGATTTGGGTTGTGTTTGGTATGTATTCTCAAAAATATATATTTGGAGTATTAAAATGCTATTTGGTATGCATTTTCATTCTAAATTCCTAGAATGGGATAAAAAATGCCCTTTCGTACAATGTAGTGAAAGCCCCAATACACGTTCTTGTTCACACGCCTCTTGAGCCTCCTATAGTCCATCTTCACTGCTTGCTTCACCACCACCTACAAAAGCATCTTCCCAAGGCCTTTACTCGGAAAGATATTCTCTATGTAAAGCCAGGCTTGGCCAAGAAAGTGAAGCAGTTTGGGAAGGGGGCCCATTGCTTCGTTTATCTATGAGTTATGGGTTCCGCTGCCCTGTGGGGACCTTCATGACTTTGATCAAATTGATCTTTTGAGAGAAAGCGTTTTCACCTTTCGCTTCTATATGGACTTGGAAGAACTTTATCCTATAAATTATCTTACAAGGTGAAAGGAACTCAAAATCATATCAACCCACATCAATTTTCTTGTGAAACTAATGTGAGATCAGTTCTCCATATGATTGATATGAGACCATAACAATTGATTACTTGGGAATCTGAATATTTTTTAGCTGAAGGTTAATTTTATTTTTTAATAAAAAAGGTAGATAGACATGAGGTGTTGGTTGATGAAATGCCTGAGCATCCTAAAATCAATAAAGTATTTTTGCCAAATATGCATCCAAAAAATAGTCTCTTTCTTAGTCAATAATGCATTCTAGAATCCTAGAATGGGAATGAATGCATACCAAACACCACCTTAACGTGTATGCATACAATGTAAATTGATTTTTTTTTCTTTTTTGGTAAGAACAATGTAAATTAATTTATAGCATAATAAATCAGTTTATTTTGGAATTATATATTCTCTTCCTCTAGTGTTTTATTGTGTATTTACACCATGAAAATTAATTTAAACTTTTTTTCATTATTTCCAAAGTCACAATTTTTTGGGTTAAATGCCATCGTGGTTCAAGCCCAACAACATCAGATTTCTATATTGGGCTTCCAAAAATTGGGTTTTTAAACTGTCAATAAGCCTAGGCCCAACAAGTCCAGCATAATTGTAGCTCATAGAAGAAACCTGGTCCAAGTCCAGCCTGTGATTTTGGGTTGAATCCATACTTCTGGGCCACGTTAGGGTTGAAACGGAAAACTCAACTTGTGGGCAGGGCTGATTGCCTTTCCTAGCTTCATATGCAACCTTCTAAAAAAAAAAAAAAAAAAAAGAAAAGAGTGTAGGAAAACACCTAAAACAGTAACAACCTTCTAAAAAAAAAAAAGATAGGATAGAAGAGAGATGGAAAATGATCCAATGGCTCTCTCTGTCATCAAAATTTGAATATATTAAAACAGAAAGGAAAAAAGACAAAATACAAGCCACAATGACAAATCAAGGGGAGAAACCCTAAGTCCAGCGACTAAAAACAAACACCACCAAAAGAGGATGCATCAAAACCCAAGGGGAACAAAACAAGAGGGGAGGAGAGAAATAAAAGACAAAGATGATACAACAAAACTATGGGGAACAATAAGACGAAGATCACAAGAGAAGGCAAGATGCTTATTTCTACTTGAGTTTGGATATATTACACAATTGTGAAGGATTTTATTTCAAATCTCAAATGTGATAATGTCACATATTTTCTCGATAGTGCACGATAAGATAGTCCTTCTTCTTGCACATTAAGCATGTAAACATGCAATAGTACGTATCTTATAATCAAGATTTCAAAAGCAACAAAATCATTTAGGGTTCGGAGAGGTTTTCCTATACTGTGCACCTAAGAGGGTCATCCTATATTTGCCACTTGCTCAATTGAATAGAGCTAAACAATTTTGGATGCTTGTTCACCACTCGCATTTGGGAAGACATTTGTAAACTCTACTCCACCTCCAGGAGGATTGGAAGAGACATATTGCAGAGAGTTGAACTGTTGACCTCTTTATTGTAAGGAGTTGGTCTTTGCTAAATGAACTAGCTTTTTATTGCACCATATCTAAAATGTGCTAGGAGAGACACTTCTATGTGTTTCAACAGAGGATCCATCCTAGTCCCTTATCCATGACATCCAAAGGGATGTGGAAGACTAATGTTGTACTTGTTCTCCTAAGGGTTCTAAATCTCCTAGGAATATCTTTCTTTTGGCTTATTGGAGGATTACTCCCTCTTGGATATACCTGCCCTAGGGTACTCTTCTTTGGCAGCATTGACGACCTCCTTGGTTCTTTTCTTGTTAGCTATTGATTCTCTTATGGGAATTTTCTTCTTGTTGTAGGCCTTTGGCCGAGTAGAGCTTACCCAACATTTTTCTTTGTGGCCTCTTCTCTTGGTTGTAATTATCTTTGGAAAAAAGTGTTAATTTAGTAACACCAAGAATTGGAGCTGTAAATTGCTTGATTTTATTGACTATCTATGAATGGATATATATATATATATATATTTATATGCTTGATTTACTCCCTAATCTAAAGCTGGAATTGATTCTGTACACTCATTATTTACATATATATATATATATATAAAGTAAATGGATAAGAATGAAGAAGATATCATGCATTGGCAAGATAAGGAATGAGGTGTCATGCGTTGGCATGATAAGACTCCCCCTTAAGTTGGTGCGGGAAGATTTTGAACACTCAATTTGGATGATAAAAAACGGAACTGGTCCTGTCCAAGCGCCTTGGTGAATAGATCAGCAAGTTGTAGACCTGTGGCAATCTTTGTAGGATGGATCAGGCCGGTTTGAAGTTTCTCACGAACAAGGTGGCAGTTGATTTCGATATGCTTTGTTACCTAACCAGATAACCCCTGGTACACCCGTCCTACCTCTTCCTCAACCTGATCAATTTGATGCTCACCTGTTAGATCAAACATCAAGAAACACGAATAATAAAGAGACAATAGATCCGTACGACACAGAGATTTAACGAGATTCACACACTAGGGTGGTGTGCTATATCCTCGAGCAAAGAAGAAGATGATTCACTATGCAGAAGAGAGAGATTACATCCTAGCAGCGGCGAGGAAAAACTCGCCCTGAAACCCTAGCTATGTGAAAAACTCTAGAATACAATGACTTTCTCAACAAGCAACAGTACATTATATATACTCCAAAATCGTGGGTCGACCCACCGGGTCGCGGTCGATCCAGTCGAACCATACCACGGGGGCTACGCCGCTGCACCCCCATACGAGATCAATGATGGGCTCAGGGCTTGGGCCTATCGGCCCAACCCCTCTGCTTCCATCTCAGAAAAATTCTCATTCGGGTCGCCACCAAAATATGTCGGATCGGGTCAATTTTCAAAACGGGTCAAGAATTCAAAACAAACTTAACACCACCCACTTGCTTACCTTCCCTATCCACCTAACCCTACCGTAACTGATACACCCTTGGCCACGGCTCCACCCATTCTTCCTATCCAATCTGAAACACCCAATCCCACGCCACCTCCTCCAGCCCCAAACCCTCCACCACAACCATAATAGCCTTGGCAAACCCCGCGTTATTTACAATATTACAAATGTTCTCTTATCACTTAGCTAATAACATCTGGTCTCTTGTTCCTCTTCTCCTGGGCAAGAAACCAATTGGTTCAAAATGGGTCTATAAAATTAAAAGAAAGTCGGATGGTACCATTGAGCACTACAAAGCACGTCTTGTGGCAAAAGGGTACACTTAGCTTGAAGGTATCGATTACCATGACACTTATGCTCTGGTGGAGGGGCTGAGAAGTAGCAGGGCGCACACCCTTTGACACTGTGGTATTACCATTCCGTTTAGAACCATTGCATTCTGTCCAGCAATCACGATAGCCATTTTTCTTAAAACAACGAGACTTCGAATGTCCATGTTTGCCATAATGAGAACAATTCTAAAATGACTTAGAAGAGGTAACGGTCCGAGCAGCAGCCATAGCAGCTGATTCGGGTACAACTGAGGAGTGTCATGAATGGAACGTTGGAGTTTCTCTTGAAGAAGTAAAGAGTAAGCCTTGTTAACTGTAGGCAATGGGTCCATGAGCAAAAGTTGACTGCGAACAGCAATATAAGCTTCGTTTAGTACTTGTAAAAAATCCATGAGATAATCCTCATCAACAAGAGCTTGTAATGTGGTTAGGGAACCACAAGAACATGAGGGAAGGGCACGATACGAGTGTAAGTCGTCACAATATCCCTTGATTTTGGTGTAATAGGCAGAGATTGAATTTGTGCCTTGAACGTGAATCGAGATGGCTAGACGGATCTCAAAAATGGGAATCACCGGAGTTGTGGTAGTGGTGGGTGGTGTAATGTCGGCCATTGGAATGGTGAAAAAATTCCAATGACAAAGTAGAATCGTCCTAGGCTGATACCATGTTAAATATAGTTACACCAAGAATTGGAGCTATAAATTGCTTGATTTTATTGATTATCTATGGATGGATATTTATACAAAATATTGGCTTGATTTACTCACTAATCTAATGCTGGAATTGATTATGTACACTCATACTTTACATATATATATATATATATAAAGTAAATGGATAAGAATGAAGAAGATATCATGCGTTGGCATGATAAGGAATGAGATGTCATGTCACACCCCGCTCGCACAAAGCAGAGTCGATGACCGAGTTAACACCAGTTAACTCATAAACCTGTCAGGATCAATAATGCAGTAACTGCAATACAGTATACATCTACTAAACTAAGATAAACCCTGTATTTTCATCAAAAGACATGTTCATAATAATACCTGTAATTGTTTTCCATATACTTGATACCCAAATTGAATTATAAAAGTTAGATACATTTAGGCCTGAAGGCATGATATATATATATACAAAATATATATATATAACAATTTAAGCATCAAGTAATAAAAGGGGTACATCAAAAAGAATAAAAAAGAATCACTCGGGAGTCACAGCTGCCATGCAGCACAATCATTGCACGTGCAATTGACACCGTGCTCGAACTCATCAGGGACCCACCAGTCCTCACAGGAAAACTCCATAGCGGGTCTCGGCTCCTGATCTCCAAACGGGTAACCTACAAAATCACCTAAAAAGAGTTGTGCACGTGGGATGAGCTCACTAGCCCAGTAAGTGGAAAGGAAGACCACACAAGGAAAATCACACAAACAATCATCACACAAATGAGTCTATATGTGATTCATTTTAATGCTATTAGCCTAACAATATTACTAGGTCATAGATTATGTGCTACTCACAACCACAGTGTGCGCATGGCCCTAGTACGAGCCACGAACCCCATCCGGCAATACGCCCATAGGGTTGTCAGAAAAGGCCCACCGTTGGTACCGAAATTAAATCTGCAAGCCGACTCCTGGTAAATTTAAATGATAGAAAGTAAATGGGTGACTCCAACAAAAATAAAAATAGTATGATCGGCCCTCTAAATATACCATCGGGATTACCGACTGTCCTAGCGATCAGCCGTACGTACTTTTAACCGGTGCATGAGTTCGACAATCGTAACCCAATGCTTCCCCCCAGTGATTCCTCAACACGTAAACCCCTATTGGAAAGGGTCGTAGCACAAGGATAAATCACATCCTAGCCACATGCCTCTACATGAGCATAGTACGATTAGACAATGGCACCACATCCTATACCATAAGCCACCATGCACTCGTTTTCAAGCCGACTACGACATCTAATCTAGCATATACATCATGTCCAAATGAAATTCTTCCATCACTTACATCAAGACATAAAAGATATTCGTCATAAAGCAAAGCATAGCATGTTATGTAAATGCACATACAATGCTTGATATGGCATATGTGATATCTAATCTACACACAAGTGATATAATGACATGGCTAGACTAACACATATTAAATGATGCATAACATTTGAAAATTAAATCAGAGTCCACTCTCCACTTACATATATATGTACACGGTGCTTGTACCCAGTACGAAAAAGATCCGATGTGTGGGTATGCGTATATTGAGTGTAACCTATTATAAACATAATGGTTTATCATTTCACTATTTTGAAATCAAAATCATCATATTTGAACATTAAAATCAGGTTTAGAATCATAAATGAAGGTTGCCCATCAAATTTGGACAAGTTCTGAGAATTTTGAAAAGACAGGTGGGCAAAAGCCAAAGACCTGTGGGCTATGTAGCCTGTCGATTTCGACCCGCTGGTTACTCTAGAGCATAGAAACTAAGTTCTGGGAACTTAGGTGGGCTAAAACCAGAAGACCGATGGGCTATATAGCCCACCGGTTTCAGCCCACCGGTTACTCCATAGTCTAGAATCTGAGTTCTGGAACTCAGGTGGGTAAAACCAGAAGATAGGTGGGGTAAAAATACCCCCAGTCTTTGAATGAAATTTTTTCAACATCATTCTCGACTTTCCTCCAGCTTAGGGAACTTGTTTGGGGATGATTCGGTGACTCAAATCACTTGTCTAAGGTCCAATCACGTACCATCAACCTAGATCTAAGATCAAATAAAAAAAAAGGAATATTTTTACCTCTTTTTCAAGAACATTAATGAAACCTCAAATTTCACTTCTTTTACTCAAGAACCTCCAAATACTCTAGATCTTCACCAACACTCCTTTCAAATCCTATAAAATCACTATAGACACTTTTCATTAGACCTTAGATTTGATTATCCAAGTAGGATTACTAAGATCCAAGTGAGTTCTTTCCCAAAAATCAAAAAGAGTGTTTAAGGATGGGGTTTTCCTAAGAATCCTTGGAATGTGTGCAATACCTACCTCAAATCGAAGATCTCGATGAGTTGATCATAAATCCGGACTCAAAATACTAAGACTTAGCTCCGATAAAGCTTTACGGTCAACTTCCCCTTCTTCTTCCTCCTCTTTTTATTTCTTCTTCTTTCTCTCTCTTCTTTACTCTCCCACAGACCAACTAACATTAATGAGGGAAAAGACAATTAATGTCTTCCCTTTTATACCTGGGCCCTCAAAATATCTAATAAATCTCAGGTGAGTTATCTCAGGTGGGTATATCTTAGGTGGATACATCTCAGGTGGGCTAAATTTCAAGTGGGTTTTCTCAGATAGGTATATCTCATGGGGTTAAATCTCAGGTGGACTTCAATGGGAATAAACTCCTACATAATATTAAATTACGTTGGCACCCACAAATACTAGTACGTACATTTAGTTTTTGTATATGACCCCGTGGTACGTGCAAGTACAAGGCTTGGGTGTACATATTGCACTTGGTACCCACTAGATCATGTCAGGCTAACCCAAGTTCAAGGTCATCCTTACTACCTTATTCCATATGGTACCTGTGTCGGTTCTCTCCGATTCAGCCCCTATGATCAAACCAAGTCAATGCGGTTAATTAGACTGAATTTAGAAAGTAGGGTATCACATGTCACGCATTGGCATGGTGAGAAAAAAGGTTGGGCACACCACCCACTTCTCTCTCTCTCTCTCTCTCTCTCTCTCTCTCTCTCTCATTAGTGTTTCCCATTAGCTTGCTCCATGTAGGCGATGTGCCTACTCCTCTCCTCTATCTTTTTTAATAAATTTGATATTACATATAAAAAATAAAAGTTTCAAATGCAACTAAGTTAAGAGAGTGACAAAAAAAAAAAAAACGGCCAACCTGATCCTTGATAGGGCTGAGAGGCTAAGATTTTTAACTTGGCCACCTAAGCATGGATGGTCAATTGGGGGTGTCAAATATATATCACCACCAACAGTTATAAGTTTTGAATCCATGCAATCACAACCATGTTGCACGCTACTTTTTCATTCATCACTACACCCAACCGTCTACTTCCACCCACTATTAGCAGCAAAAACACATTTAAAACAGAGTTTTAAATGGTTTCCTATTTTTTACCATTTAAAACACGTTTTGCTTATGCTTTCTAAAGATACATAAAAAAGGCAAACGACAAGGATTCCTCTTCTATACACGTATAAAATGTTTTTAAAATATGTTCTTTTTTTTTTTCTTGTGTTTTTTAATACTTGACTTATTAAACATAATGTCTACTTAATTGACTATATCTCTCTTTAGAACTCTGATCAACCTAATTCTTTAGCCAACGTGAAGCTAACTCAATGATCTACATTTCTCATGATATCACTTTCAATTCAAATTCAATGCACGAACCCCGAAATTGAGCTACAATCTGATGTATTTACTGACAAGTGTTACTAAAATGATGACTCTCAACTCTAACTAAACATGTATCACTCCGGGAGTGTTTAACTATATTGACTACAATGAACAACATCATAGTCAAGCCACAATATTGCTCGATAAGACTTTGGACATATGTAGTTGATGAATTTAAAATTAGTGTTGGATGATATTCGATGATATCTTAGAACTTATAATGAGTCGATATATATGCATTAATGTTGGATATGATAGTTGTTTTGAACATTAAATACATATATTAGAGTAATAATCCCTTAATTTATATGAGTATACTATATTTTTTATTCTTTTTTTTTTCTTTTAAACTTACACATTTAAAATCAGTACCATTCGTTTTCTATCTTTTACCATTCTCTCTCTCTCTCTCTCTCTCTCTCTCTCTCTCTCTCTCTTTTGCCGTATTTTCAGAAATTTTCACTGTTTTACCTTATTTTCAGAAATTTTCACTGTCTAAAACCTACACCACTCATTTCTGTTTTTTGTAATTCCTGTTTTTGCTAACTATGCGTTCCACCCACCTCTCACATTAATTCATTACTGTTATCAAGTAATGGAGTAGTAAGCCTCTGTTTTTCCTATTACATGTGACCTAGGCTTCGATTGAAGAAACCAGCTAGGCCTGAGATGAGAGATCAATCCACATTTGAACATTCTCTAGAATGTATAATAAGTTAAGAATAAGTTTATGCTTTGTAGGTTTGAAAAGTTGAATTAATTTCTCATATTCTTAAGCAACCAATATTGCCTCTGGTTTCCCTTGATCCAAAAAGAAGTGCATAGCCTCATGGATTTCTGTTTTTCATTTTCAAATCAATAAACCCTTTAATTTATCCCTTAAAAAATGCTTTGAAGTTTTTGGATATCTAACAGAATTAAAGGATTTCTTTTTTGGATCTAAAGTTAGGGGCTAAACATTTCAATCAAGGCTAACCTGGCTCAATCAGGGTCAAGTTGGGTTGAGTTGAATCTAACAAAATTGGGTTGAGAAATCCTAGCCCGACTTATGGCTGCTGATATTAGGTTTGAGTTAAGATACTTTAAAATCCCAGCCCATTGGCATCACTAATGGTGGTGGTGGTGATGGTGGGGATGATAATAGTGGTGGTGATAATGATGACAGAGAATAATGATGAAGGTTTGAGATTGGGGTGGGGCTATTTTTTTATTTTTATATTTTAATTACATAGACTTAGAAAATTCTTATGATCTGACTCAAACATCAAGTATTGGTCTAACCACCTCTAATCATTTATAACAGTATCTATAGAGGTGGTTTTATGACCACCTGTAAAATATTTAGGTTATGTTTGATAGCCAAGAATAGGAAATAGTACAAACAACCTAATAAGACAATGATTCTTTTATGCGTTTGTCTTTCTTTTTAAATTAATATATATTCTTTTTGAATATTTTCTTTTCTTAGCTTCCAACATAGCCTTAGAGGTGGTTATGATTTATATAGTCTTTGCGGCATTGGTTGAATCTCTTTGTAAAGCCTTTAGAAGTGTTTTTTTAAGTCCTTAAAACCAATATATGAATCATGTGGCACTTCTTTTTTATGTTCTCATTGACTTGACATAAAAATATTTTATCTCACGTTGAGGCATAAATTCTCACCAAAGCAAGGTGATTATGTAGAAATACAACTCTAAATAAATAAATAATGCGTAAATTTACGAGGTTCAACAAGATTGCCTACGTTCACAATGAGATGAGATCATGTTTCACTATCAATGGAAAATAGAGTTACAACGCCCATCCTCACACTTATCTCAAATTGTTTTTGGAGAAAGAAAAACTTCGCTTCAAATAAAAATCCTTATATAGACCATTTGGTTCGCCAAGACCCAACCAGTCGATGATTAACATGCAAGGTGGGCCAATTCCTCTAAACCTACAGCCTTTCGAAATTTCAACCCATTTTTATCAGAGATAAAATTAAAGACATCATATCCCGAACAATTCCCACCAATAATTACAAGAAAAATGTACATAGGTAAATAAATATAGCAATCAATAAAATAAAATAAAAAACCATATAAATAATCCTGACAGTGTATTACATGGTGGGTACAGTACACGGTCCAAACACAATCATTAATTGCATGTTTTGCTAAACATCATCATTAATTGCATGCTCACTACTTTATATAGTCTATACATATAATTATGGCATCGAGGACAATGAAGCAGTGATGATCAATCATAACAAGTGAGTTAGATGGAAGCTTTGATTTGGAGTACCTGTCAAGTGAACGTTAAGACCGTGAGGCCGTGACATATGTCTGACCTTTTCTATTAAAAGTCTACTTTGACTCTTTTGAGGGATAGGCCGCGTTGACTTCACTCCCAACCATGAGATAGTACTTATAGTGTTTTAGGATGATAGCCAGTTGAGATGTCACTGATCCCATATTCTTTAGCTTGAGCCATTCACGGGTTGCGTATAGGGATGTCAATGGATGGTCAAAAATTGAATTCAATTCGGATTTTTATGGTATTTGTAATTAGATCTAAGCTCAAATAGTTTGGAGGAAAATCTCTTTGATTAGAATAGTTGATATTCATATAATACTTAATTGTCTTGAAGGTTTTTTTGAGGATTCGATGAGTTATAAAGAATATGGTAAAGAGCTAAGATAATTGAAACACATAGATTGAGTTAATTGTATCCGCTTAGATGAAAAGGTTCGTGTTATACAAGTCAAACATGTAAACAGATAGTTGAATATTCAGATTCGATTCACATCTGTCTCCATTTTGAGGGTGTTCATTTTCAATCTAGGGATATTTGTAATAGGTCCATTTACGTCTTCATTTGTGGAACACTTGAATTGAGAGGATTCATGGGTACAAAAATATTTATTTAACCCTCTTTTCAATTGTGCTATGACTTTTTCGCTTAGATAGATAGGTGAAAAATCAAATTCAAGAGACCCTTACCCATTCTCCTATTGGGAAGAGGTTTGGAACCCAGCAACTCTTTTTGATGCAATTCATTTTTTTATTTTTCTTTTTTTATTATATGACTCTTCGATAATCGACAGGCGAGGGGACGAGGGAGGGAGACAAGCTATCTATAAGACAATTCCATCGGTTTTCGACAGTGGAAGTAAAGTTTCAATCACAAGGGTCTTAATGAGAATCAGCAAGAAAAGAGCGCGGCGTAGGAGAAGTTCTAGAATTGGTTAATAATTCAAATTTGGTGAGAGTTGATCCGACCACTTTAGCCATAGAAACAAATTTGTAAATCATCCAGTTAAGTTTAGTGGGTTAATAGTTAGTTAAAATAAAATATTGATGGCTATTTAATTTAAAGAACCTTTCCTGGTTATAACCTCAAAATTGAAAACTGACTCAAGTCTACCTCCCTTTGGAGTTATGGATTATGGAACGGGGATATGTATCATGAATCTATGTTATAAAGATTATAAATATTTCATTTACCCCTAACTACTATGAATCTATGATTTCTTAGTTTCAAGTTTAGGGTGCAAGTTTAACATATAGGTGTTAAGATTTGAGGTTTATGGAAATTTTCTAGTTTTTTTTTTCTGATAATAAAATCAAGTTTTTATGGCTTATAAAATTTAAAGGTTAGTTTTGCATGTAATTTTGGACTAATCCTTGCAAATTTGAGGAAGAAGAAAAAGAGTTTTTCTTGTGAATATAACAAATTTGTTAAGGTTTATAGAGTTATAGTCGTACATTGGTTGTCCAGGCCTTTGGATGTGTCTTCATTTACATGTTGATCTATCCACCTAAATGGTTTAAGTTTTGAATTGAAATCTAATAGGATTTAATATATATAATTATAGGTTCCCATTCTATCACATGTCTAGATCCTCTCTAAGACTCTAACCATCCAATCCCTTCTGCACGTATTCAACAACTAAGAGGATTTGGGAACATGGCCAAACACACATGCACGTACTCCCAAGTCATTTCAGTTGTTAGATGTATTATGAGCCTCCAGTGGCACTGGAGAGGATCTGCATCTATATCTCTGTATTAAACCCGAACTCAATGCTAAACGTAGTCGAACATCATAGAAGCAAAATATGATGACAAGTTAGCATCCTACCGAAGCGAATCCAACGATTTGGATAGACTTTGAGTGGGATTGATTAGGTCTTTTTTTTTTTTTTTTTTTTTTTTTTTTTTTAATGTTGAAAAGAAAATTGCATTAAAAATGAAAACCAAAAGTGTCATATGCTACATGAGCTAAACTGTTTTTCTTTCTTGGCCATTCGGGCTTAATCCCTGTTGTCTCTAAAAACAATAGAACAACTCCCACGTCGATTTAGTCTAGAAGACTATGTTCAAGAGATTTAATCCCTTTGCTTGACATCCCTCAAGTTTCAATTCCAGCGCGCGCTCCCCGTATAATTTAAACATAAGCAAGCAAATGATCGATTCCACTTTCTAGAAACTTGACAATGAACCACTATTATTTAAGGCTAGTAAGTACATTGGTGCCTGTATGTATCATGGTTTCAAGTATTGACTGAGATCGATCCTCGATCTTTAATCGATCCTGATCGATTATTCATATCGCTTCAGGGGTAAAATAGTAAAAAATTGGTATTTTTTTTTTTAAGGGGCAGAATTGATCGATACCCACTGATCCGATCTAGATCAGTATCGACAGATACCGATATCAATACCAACAGATACCGATACCATCCCCTAAACCCTTGGTGCGTACCCAAAGACTTGGTTTTCCCACATAAGTAGGGGTGTCAACAAGTTGGTTCTGGTTAATTTACAAAATTTTAACAAGTCACAAAAGAGTTTTTTTTTTTTATACCTAGGGTGTCCGAATCTTTGACCTGACTAGTCCATGGGGTCACTGTGATACGAAAATTTGATCATGCGACCTCACTTTTAGATGCTGAATGCCAACTACGCTAACCCCTTGGGGTTCAAAAGAGTTGATCAAGCTATAAACATGCTACACTTGGTTAGTACCACTTAGTTAGTAGTGGTAATTGATTCTGATCAGGCGCCTACTGGGCTACAACAAGCACCATAAACGCCAAAATAGTAATCAAGCTAAGACTAGCACTGAATCTTTTACTAACCAATTGATCTATTTTTGGGCATTAGCTATTGATTGCAATTAGACATACTGGTGGGAGCTAGCTTTTGACACCTATGCGCATTACGGTTGCACTTGCAAAAAACAACTCTTAATTACTATTTACGTGTAAACAAGTGCACAAGTGCTTTTATAAAAAAAAAACATTAAAAAAATATTACAGGTTTACAGCTGAGTTGATGATCTTCATGATTCCACCTTTATATCCAAACATACCCTGTGTTAGAGAGCCTTTTATCTATTCCCAATTCAAAGTCCAAAAGGGAAACCTATTTTTTTCCTTAGGGGAGTTACCTTGGCAACCCTACTCTAAAAAAGATAAAGATAGTTTCTTTCCATGTATTGATTAAGATAATTCATATTATAATTTAGAAATTTTAAATATGATGAAAGAGTTTGATTTAGCCATTCGCGTGTCTAAGATTTTAATTCCATCTTCGTCCTCCTTTCGGCGGGAAATTTAATCAAAATCATCATCATATATATAAAAAAAAAAAAGTCAAAAGTTGCATGCTTTTTAATCCTTTTTCTACGACCATTGGGCTGTAATGTTTCAAGAGAAAAAGAAAAAAAACTTTAAGCTCTTTTTCTTATTATATGGGCCACTTTAACTGAAAACTAACTAAAAACCCAGCCCATGTAGAGATGTAGGGAGGGCATCATTAAATTCCTCTTGGGACAGCCAAGCATATTAAGAGTAGGACCAGCACCGCTAGTTGTTAGGTGAGGGTGCCATAAGATCATGAACCCACCACCACCCATTCAAATCATTATATCCAATTATACATCCTATCATTGGTTGGCTGTTACATGCTTGTGATTAGGGTTTACAATTGGACTTTAGGTGAAAAACACAGCCCAAGGCCATCCCAGCCCAGCCCATGCATTCTCCCTGCTTACGGGGCCTAGTCCTTGACCCCTCAAATATCCAATATCCTCTTTTGACAGAGTGCCCCTTCTGGGACGGGGAGTCCGTGAAGTGGGATGGGTGGGCCCGTGGGGTCAACTTGTTTCTCGTGTTTATTAATGATCATGACACGTGGAAAATATGTGTCAGATGTCAGTAGTGTGGCGTGCTCTTCGTGGACTCCTCTTCTATCCTATCTATCTGTCTTCATCTCTACCCCATTTTAGTAAAATCACTCGCTTTACCCCACCCAAATATAAACTGCCCGCCAAATAAAGCCTCTCTCTCTCTCTCTTCGTTGGCTGGCTTCCCTGATCCATAGTTTACTATGGGCTACTGCTCTCTTTTGCGTCTACCCTGCTGCTTAGGTTTAAGCATTTAATGCCTCTCTCTCTCTCTCTCTCTCTCTGTCTCTCTCTCTCTCTCATTTAGGTTGCAGATCTGCCATGGAAATAGGAAAGCTCCTTCAGTTTGCAGCTGCAGGTGAATCATCTCTCTCTCTCTCTATCTGTTCCTCTTACTTGTGCTTCATTGTTTTGTTCGTGAGTCATCACTTCACACTTTCGTAGATTCAAGCTCTGTTGAACGAGCTTCCAGCCTTTCGCGCGATGGTATTTGCTTGTAAATGGGAAGATAATCACGTACGGACTCATTACTGTTTTAGTTTTCAGTGTTTTGCTTTTGTATTTCTGGATTTTTTTTTTTTTATTTTTTTTTATTCATCTGGATCTTCATATTCGAATTGACTGTTCAGATTCTGAAATTTTGTGATTTTAAATTAGTCCTAATACTTGAGATTGATCTTTTTTTCTTAGTGATCTTTGTTTTTATGAGAAATTTGGGGTTTGATAGTACTG
Source organism: Macadamia integrifolia (assembly GCF_013358625.1). Lineage (NCBI taxonomy): Eukaryota > Viridiplantae > Streptophyta > Magnoliopsida > Proteales > Proteaceae > Macadamia > Macadamia integrifolia. Next base: position 24,892,089 of record NC_056567.1, on the reverse strand, counting down.
TTGAGTAGTTATCTGGCTTTTTCATGAGATTAGATGTTTGATGGATGGCATTTGGCAGGTCTACGGAAATAATCATTTTGGATTCCTTTTGTCTAATCTATCGTCTCTGCTTTTCTCTTTTTCATAAATATCACGTAGATCGGTAAAATCATGGCAGGTTTTCTACATCCTCTTTTCCTGTTCCTCTGTGGTTATAGATCGGTAAAATCTTGGCATTCTTTCTTAGACATTACTGGTGTTTTTTTTTTTTTTTTTTTTGGTAAGGTCATTACTGGTGTTTTACTTCTCTTTTCTGGTTGTTCTGAAAAGAAAATTGAAGTTTGCCTCGATTCACCTTGCTTTTTCTTCATGATTAACGTGAGATACTGAGATCCTACTTTACTTTCCTTTTTTCCGTGATCTTTTGAAGAAAATTATTATTCTTTTGAATGCTATACCTTTCTTCGTTTTTTCTTTCTTTCTTTTTTCGGTTCTATTTAGAGATCCTGGAAGTCTGTGATTCGATTTCCGTCCTAATTCTGATGGGAAGTAGATGCGGGGAGTTCCTGCAAGTAAACCATCTTGCAATTCTCACTTGTTTCCTGTGCTTTCTCTTACCCTTCTGAATTCCCCCTTCCCTTGTTTTGACTGCATCCACTTATCTCCCTCTTCCCCCAACCTCGCCAGTCTTTCTAGGTTTTTGACTTTTGAGAGCGAATTTTCGTTCTACTTGTTCCGTGTTACATGTTTCTTCCTTGGGTTTCTTTTTCAAATCTGGCTTAAAATCTACCGATCTCGGTATGTTGTTTGATGGATGTTCTTCCACTCCAGAATAAATTGGTGAATGTTTTCGTTAATTGCTGCTGTTTTCGTGTCTTTCGCCGGCCAAATTGACTGTGTGGATGAAAACAAAAAAAAAAAAAAAAAAAAAAAAAAAAATTTGACCTACATCCTCTTTAAGTTCTTGGAACACTGTTATTCACAGACAGCTTCCTCGTTTCTTGTATGCCCTAGGAACATATGCATTTCGGATTCCCCTGTTCTGGTGTTGACTGGCATCTTTTTTATTTTTATTTTGTTTCTTTTCTTGTGTATTAAAATCCTGAACACATCTTGCCATGTATTTTTCTACTATTTTACTCTCGTTTTCGGATGAGACCTAAGAAATGTGCTGACTTTGTGTTTTTTTCTTTTCCTTCTTTGATTAAAAATGAAGTAATCTTTACGTTGTTATGGATTATATAATTCTTTTTATTAACTGGATCTCGTCTCGGTCAGCTGGTTTTCTTATCACTTCACGTTTCCTGCAGAGGGGAAGACTAGGATAATCAAACTCTAGATAAAGTCTTTGTTGTCTACAATGAAGTTTGAAGCGCAATAGTTGCAAATCCATGTGCGAGAATCTTTTTTATGCTGAAATAATCTCTTTGGCTTGTGGAATTGAGAGATTTGTCTGTTAAAACTCCAGAGGAGAAGCCTAGCCCCTTTTCTCTTCCGATGCTGCGGTTTTGGGCTTGAGCAGATAGATGGGTTGCTGTCTTTCGGTAAGTAGTGGCATCAGTAGCACTAGTAGCAGGAGCAATGGAGAAACGATATCTTCATGTTCGGGTTTCAGCTCCCGAAGGAGCAGGAGAACGAAGAGGGCATTTTCTGACCACGTCACAACCTTGCACCATCTGTCTTCTATACCTAATCGGATATTCACAAACGGAAAGAGCAGAACCTCTTGTATATTCACACAGCAAGGGCGCAAAGGAATAAATCAGGATGCAATGGTTGTGTGGGAAGTAAGTAATGTTCTTTCTATCTAGTTTCTTTATGATCATGGAGGTCAATTTCTTTCTAAATTGTATGTTACTCTTCTAAATTTAGGAGTTCCTCCCAGAAGATGCAATTTTCTGTGGAGTCTTTGATGGTCATGGCCCATACGGCCATCTTGTTTCCCGGAAAGTGAGGGATGCCCTGCCATTGAAGTTGCTCTCATTTCTGCAGTCTTATGATTCTAAAAGAAATGGCAAGAACAGTGGTTGTTTCGGTAGGAAAGTTATACAGGACGAGAGAGAACCTGAGAAGGAGGCCTCATCCGAGGATATCTTGGGCTTGCCATGGAGAGAAGCTTTCTTAAAGTCATACAAAGCCATGGACAAAGAGCTAAGGTCCCATCCTACCTTGGACAGCTTTTGCAGTGGTAGCACCGCTGTCACAATTGTTAAGCAGGTGCCTAAGTTTAAAATAAAAATAGTGTCCTCCTTTTCTCTTTCTTTTGGCATCTTTTTCCCCACTCATTTGTTTCTGTTGTTTTTCCTTGTGATTCTAAGGGGTTGAATCTTTTCATGGGAAACATTGGGGATTCTCGTGCGATCTTGGGATCCAAGGACAGCAATGACTCCATTGTTGCCGTGCAGTTGACAGTTGATCTAAAGCCTGACTTGCCGAGTATGTCTTTTTAAATCAGTTCCATTCATAATTCATATGCTTTTGTTTCAGTAGAATATGCAATTTATTCTCTCTCTCTCTCTCTCTCTCTCTCTCTCTCTCTCTCTCTCTCTCTCTCTCTCTCTCTCTCTCTCTCTTTTGGGGAATAAATTGGTAAGAGATTTGATCATTTTCAGGGGAAGCAGAGCGCATTAAACGGTGTAGAGGAAGGGTTTTTGCATTACAAGATGAACCTGAAGTTCCTAGAGTTTGGTTGCCATTTGATGATGCCCCTGGATTAGCAATGGCTAGGGCATTTGGTGATTTCTGTTTGAAGGATTATGGGGTGATCTCTATACCTGAATTCTATCACAGGATCCTTACAGAGAGGGATCAATTCATTGTTCTTGCTTCTGATGGGGTAAGTCTCTTGTCCCTGATCTCTGCTTTATTTGGATTTCATGATTGTTCTTATCCTGCATACAAAATTCACAGATCACATATCCAGTTATCCATTTGAGCTGCTTGCCTTCAATTGATGTTGTGTATATTGCTGAACATCAAATGAGGGCAGTGGTTGAAAATATGGATTTGGCTTGTCGCCAATTCTTGATCCACCAATTCTTCACCAATGATCGACACCTGTTCTCAAAAGATCCAACTGCTGAAATAGAAGTTGCTTTTTGAACTTTTAAACTCTTATCCCCAAACCACCAAACCACATAAGCACCAGACCGTTGAAACCCATAACCACTCTCCTTGAACGAAGTCTGCAACGAAAAAACCCCAAACCCTCTTAGGTTCTCACTTCCCCTTTGTCTCTGAGATTCTGATTCTGCAACTGAAGTAGCTCTGTGCGACAATTGGCCATCACCACATCCTCCTGTTCTTGCTTGAGCTCTGATACGTGAAACCCTAACAAAAATGCTGAATTGCCTTCAGGATAGCTATAGCTAAGAAGTGCGCCGGACCCTTGTTCGCCATCCTTGATGAAATAAAAAAACCACCGAATTGGAGTTTTTATTTACAGCCTGACCCCATGACCCATCAATGAATAAAAAAGAAACCAGATCTCCAGCTTAGGTAAGCTCAAGATGGAAATTGTAGCGAAGGGCAACATCCCTGCACTGTACCGTTAGCTAAGTTGATCAGAGCGGTTGAAGACCCCAAATGTGAAATCCCCATTTGAGGAGACGCAGTTATCATTTTCTTCAACATAGATCTTAGAACCAAGAGGGATTCGTGAAGAAACAACTGAGAAAAGCAGAAGAGGGGATGGGGCAGGGTTGCTCGTTTTGCTGGTCCAAACATAGAAACTCTGCTTTTTATCATTTTTAATTAATCTTCAAATATTTAAAACGAGTTTAAAATCTGTAACTCGCAGTGTTAAACAGATGTTATTGGATTTCAGCCATGGATTTCATATCCAACAAATTAACTCAGAGATTGTTTGGTTGTGCAATTCAGCCAAAACTGCCTTTCAATTGAAACCAGAGAGTTTTCTTCCACCTAGCACCCCTGTTGTTCCTCCTGCTCACCTCATTCTTCTGTTCACAGGTAGAATGAAAAAGATGACGAGAGTGGGGATTAAAAAGTTAATCTTAATCTTTCTATTTCCTTCTATTTAATATTAAGATTCTACAGGAACATCTTAAAGTTTCAGATCAATCCACCGATTCTGGAGATGAAGGGGGGGTTTTTTTCCTTGGAGTCTTCATTCTTCACAGAGTGTGGTTTTGGGTTTCAAAGGTTTGGTGGTTTGGGGATAATAGCTTATAATTCAAAAAACAACTTCTATTTCAGACTGTTGGATCTTTTGAGGACAGGTGTCGGTCATTGGTGAAGAATTGGTGGAGAGTTGGTGGATCAAGAATTGGAGACGAGCCAAATCCTGAAAACATCCCCCTTCTGAACCAAAACACACATTCTCTGCTTCATACAGTAGTTGCTGATTCCATCATCATTAATATTCAAGTGAATTGATGAAAATTTGGCATTTCTTGTGTCAATCTCATGTTCATATTTCAGTCTAGGCCTTGAAATTATGTTAAAACATAGGAAATTGAATCTTTCATCTTCTATCCTGTTCAGAAATCTATACAACAGCATAGTCAAATAATGAATGATTGTACCATGGGCAGCACCCATCTGCAAACTTGAACCAAGTAAATGCAATAAAATAAAATACTTTTTTTATGCAATTTATATGGCACACAAAGTGTAACAAGATTTTCTATATAGCTTGATTTGAACATAAATGTATGTTATTTAACTATGAGTCACTGATTTTGTACATACCACCAGTTCTAATGTATTGTTAGTTCTTATTATTTGGTAAGAGAGTAAGAGAAGTGAAAAGTTGTTTCTTTAATTTGAAAACATGGAATGCATTAACTCTGCATATTCTTAAAAGTCCAACCAAGAAAAAAGGGAATACTAAGGTTGTTAGCCATGATATCAATGAATCCCTGACCCATATATGAGGATCCTGTATCACTGTTTGGAAGTTACTTAGCCACTGTACCTTTTGAAATATATATAGGTGATGTGGGCGTGCTTGTCATTTTCTTTTATTTATTTATTGTGGCGTGGGTGCTTACAAAGAGCAGCTCCGCTGCACGTAGGCTCAGTGCCGGACACATGTCTATTCATCTTCCAGAAATGCCCCTTTTGTGCCCTTAATGGTAGTGGATGGGACATGTGCCCGGGTTGAGCATACATGCAGCACAACTGAACTCATTTACAAATGGGTGTTTTTTGGAAGACACCCTCCTTTGTAGTATAGATGACACCTAGTGACCTAGGCAACAACTAGTCAATTGAGTAAACCATCCAAGATCTTCTCAACTGCATGAAGATAAAGTTCATCTATACCAGGCAAGATTTGTCATTGTAGATGGATTTGGCACTGTCGACTCCACAGGTGTTGTTTCTTACCTTGTATAAAAGACTACAGATTATTACTATAGTTTGAAGGAGCGTCAAAGTACCAGTTTTGGCTACCTGTTGTTTGTCTCTCAAAAGTTGAATATTTCTTTTAGTATGGCCTTTCGAGAGCCCGAAAGTATATGCAGCATTGTCACTACTACTTTTAACTGTGTATCTTACAAAATGAAATTGCTATTGCTAGTTGATTCTAGATTTCAGTGAGTATATGTTGAAAAAAAAAATATGTACTGTATCTAGAGTCCTAGACATCTATATTTCTAGGGTTATGTTATCATCATACATGCAAGGTTTATGCCATTGACAGGTAGACTTGCTCCCTTCAAATTACAAGTTGTATAACCATTGTATGCATATTTTATCAATGAAAGTCATAGCTTAGGTTGCTGGATGACTTTAGTGAAGGTGATTTAGGAGTAGCCTTGAAATGTGATTAGTGGAGAGAAAGTCATTTGAGGTGGCTTGGACTTGTGTAGGAATGGTCTTTGGATGATTTTGGGTGGAGCTAAAAAAACAAAGGGTAGGCCATGAATAACTTTAGGGGAAGTGGTGGGAAAAGATATGCATGGCTTATAGTTAACAAATATGACCAAGAATAGAGTTCAATTGGGGAAACAGGGTTTGTGTTGCTGGCCTATTTATTTGAGAACAGTTGAGTTGAGGTGATTTGGTTGTCTTTGACTAGACACATGCTGTTGTCAAGGATTGCAGTTATCAATTTCCAGAACTTTAAAATTTAGGATGTTGGGGTATACCATTGCGAAAGTTTGGCCGACATCCACCTAAATTGTATTACAACCTTCTACCAGGGAAAAAGGGACATTCAACCTGTTGAATGGAATTAAAGGTGGCCAATTTTTCATTTTAGTGAAATAAAGATCTATGGCCTGTAAAAGTTAAATAAATTGAAAGGTTAGAATCCATTGACCAGGTTAATCTTTGGTTTAGGAATTCTGTTCAGTGGGGCTTTTTGATGAATTGTTGACAAATCCAATCCCTCCATGTTGTACAAAATTTATGGGATGATCAAGTGGACTATATTATGTTCTTTTTTTTTTCCTCTGATAAGTAGGCCACAAGGGGAGTTGAACCCTTGACCTCATTATTGTGAGGAGTTGGTCTTTACAGCTACCACCCTTGGTCTATATTATGTTCTTACTGCTAGAGTATCCCAATTCCCATCCAAAATTAGTTTGTTAGTTTAGTAAGGATAAAGAAACTCAAAGACATGAGGTGTCTCTCATTTTTAAAGGACTGAAAATCCTCCAGTGCTTTAAGTAATTTTAAGATCCTTGCTGCAGGTCTGGGATGTGTTGAGCAACGAAGAAGTGGTTGAGATTGTGGCCTCTACCCCAAATCGATCTTCAGCTGCACGAATCCTAGTCGAGTCAGCTGCTCGTGAATGGAAACTTAAATACCCCACATCTAAAATGGATGACTGTGCAGTGGTTTGTTTGTTCTTGGATGGTAAGATGGACTCTGAATCTGATGAACCAGAGGACCAAGGCATATATACTGCCACTCATCAAAGCCAACATTCATTCAATAACACAACTGAGTCAGATGATGGACAGATCCCAGAACCATCTCTGCAGAGGAATTTTACAGTCAGATCAGCTGAAGACAGTGATCCAAACAGCAAAATTCTGGTTGCTGTGGATGAAAGTGATGGAACCGTGATGATTGAGGATCAAAACTGGTCAGGTTTGGAAGGTGTTACTCGAGTCAACTCACTTGTTCAACTTCCAAGATTTTCCGAGGAGAGGCGAAGTGCTTGATTTATGTGTATATGGAGTGCGTCCTTGACTGCTCTTTTGTATTTCCATGCCCTAAAAGCCTCATAGTTTCTACAAGGAAATCTGAATTCTTCTCATGGTGGCTTCATCAATTGAAGGTTTAATGAATATTCTTGTTACCCCACTTTTTCACAATTGAAAAACCCTTGGTTTAGATCCAGAACGTGCCTTAAATTCAGCCACTTTTATTGGTCTGCTTTGGCTGTTACGCAGGTAATGAAATTTTTTACTTTTTTCCCAGGGAGTTTGGTAGGAATGGTTATTCTCTGCAATGAGTGTGGCGGTGTGGTGAGCATTGGATCACTGAGAGCATTCGGGCACGTGCCCTGAGGTCGTCTTAGCCATTAGATGTTCATCGCTCCGCCGCACTCACTGTATAGAATGTTTTCATGCTCACTTAAAAAATGTAACTATAGCAATGTTGTAGATCAGGTGAGACTTAAATTTTATGGATAGATAAGCCTCTTAGACTTTTTGTGTGTTATATGCTAAAAGGCCAAAATTTGGGATGTAGCAAAACAAAGCTTTGAAAATTTGTGACAGAGGAAAAGCCATATGGACATGCATCGATATAGTATCATGGATATACATGGGATACATGGCAAAACAATGGGCTATATTACAGGGATGTAAATGGATCGAATATGGATTAGATGTGATTGGATCTGGATATTCCTTGACTAGATATGGACACCTTAAAAAGAATACCAGATGCGATTTAAATTTGGATTTTTAATTATCCATTACATCCTTGACTTGTGTGATCTTTACCTTTATCCCCCAAATGGATACAATTTGCTTAATATTCATGGCTCTGAGTTGCCTATTCTTCATAACCTACTTAAACTTCAAGAGCCCCTAAAATCATAAATTAGTTTATTTTTTTATTGGGATAAGGTTAGGGATGTTACTGGCTTTCTTGGAGCTAGTTCAATCAATGGGAGGGGATCTAGGTATACTGGCCGCATATCGGACCTTTTCCCTTTTTATTATAGTTAATTATCTATTTAGATTGGATAATTATCTTTGATATAATTTGAATTTGGATACGAATACCCTCTAGACAGATATGAATACTCTTAAATGGATATGAATATTCTTAAATAGATATGAATGCGAATCAAATTCATATCTTAGACTATCTGTTTACATCCATAGTATTTTGATTGAATATTGGCTTTGAAAACTTTAGGAAAGAAATAGTTGAAACAATTTTGTTTTATAGATAATGATTAAAACAATAGTCCAAATGGTTGGATCGATTATCTACATGGAAAAGACATATTTTTTTTTTCTGTTTTATATTTCATAATGTTTAAATATTTTTACATTTTCTATATTTTAAACCTTATTATTTTGAAAACTATTTTCACATTTTTTAATATTTTTGAATTTTTATTTATATGTTTATTTATACTTTACATTTTTATTAGGGTAAAAAAAAAAAAAACACATGATTGTGATGTATAAACCTTTTACAAGTTCTTTTTTCTCATGTAATGACGTAAGCCTTTATATACAAATTGATACTCATTGAAATTCATCTCCCTTGTACCAAAAAAAAAAAAAAAGGGAAATTCATTTCCCTCTTTAAACATGTATGATGCAAACATAAAGGAAAAATGTGTCATTGTCAATCCCTTTCCCTTCTATTATTCTATTTATTAAATTTTATATGTATAATCTTTTCAATAGCCATATCAAATTTAGACTTATTATATTGCAACCGTGCAAACAAAAGAAGAATAAATAATTTAATATGCCACTTGTAACCAAGAAAGTTTCGAACAAAAATCATTACCAAACATTGTCTGTCTGCATAGGATGATGCCTTGCTTGTATGGAGTGTAGTGTCTAAAGAAGTAATTTTGCAAGAAACTCTAATCCTGCCTCACATCACCTTTCATCTTTCACTTTAAACTTTATCCAACAGTTTTGGGGAAAAAAACATCCTCTACAGTGAAGGCCATCTGCGGTGGAGTGCGGTGAGACATTTGTTGTTGACACGTGGTCGATTATATATCTACAGCTGAAAAGTTTTGCCTTACTCGTGCCTATGTCTCAACCCATGTAAACCAGATGTATTGTAACTCTGTCCCCAAGGAGGATGTTTTCCCCCCCCTGGGGTGGGTGCCGATGTTATTTGATGGATATGACTGAACACTCAGTGCATGCGCAGTTTGAGAGGATCTAAATCCACCTTTTAAACCATTTAGTGTTCGAAGATCCCTTGAATTTCCTCACTCTCTAAATCGGTGACGAGATTGTGAATTCAAAAGATTGAAAGAAAATTCAGGAGAAAGCGGATCATATTCTCATACGAAAATGATTTTTGTACAAGATTGATCCACACATATGGAATCCACCATCATGCTAAAATAATTCTCATATAAAAACTTGATCCACGCTCAACCTAAGCAAGCTCTCATCAAAGAATTCCCTATAACGGTGAATCAATTCTACAAATCCGTCGATCCAAGCCCCTTGATATCTCTATTTACAGTGGCATTCTGTCCATGATGGAAGGAGATTGGAGGAAAATTTAATGGATCAAACTAGTCTTAATATACTATTTGACAAACCGATGAAAATTAAAACGTCCATATGACAGAAGTTTGAGTGGTCCTTTTACAGTTATTGCAAGGTTCAGTTATGGGACCCCATTTGGCCAGCTGGCAAGGATGAGATGCTGCCAATATTTGTTAGGATATCATATTTTAGTTTCTGTTTCAGTACTTTCTATTTTCTTGTATGGCTATTGAGTCAATAGCTAGATAGGTAGGATTTTCTATTCTTCAGCAGGTTTCTATTTCAAAGTTAGTTTCCTTTCTCAGTTTAATTGGCAGCCAAGCAATCTCCCCACACTACTGAGAGTTGCTATTTTTTGTAATTGATGATAGTTGAATATAAATAAAGAAGAGGAAGAGGGGCTCCTATTGCCGATGATTGGATTGATGATGAAAAAAAAAAAAAGAGTTCGGGTTTTACCCCATGGCTGTGCGATTTGCAGTACGATATAAGCTTGAGTGTAGACGCTAATCATGACCGCGAGACGTGGGCACTCGACTTCTTCCCACCTCCTCTCCCGTCCCGCCCCCTCCCCCTCCCCCTCCCTCTCCCTCTCCCTTTTTTTTCTTCCCCTTCAATCCTTTCGTTAATTTTTCTTATTGTTCTGATGCAGATCAAAGCTTGAAGAAGAGAACAAAACTAAGAGTCAGAAAATAATGTCCACGAAAGTAATTTAGGCCCATATCTCTTATTTTAGTTCCCTTTTGTTAGGAAAGTCAGGAGATTTAGTTTCCTATTTGGTTCCTTTACTGTTAGTCAAGTAGTTTCTATTTTTATGGCTTATGCTAGTTTCCTTTTTTGTGTTCAGTTGTGAATTTTTATTTTATTCTTACTTGGTTAGCAAGTTAGACACAAATTGGAAAGTCTTATTTCAGTCCATTAGTTTCCTTTGTTATGTCTTTGTGGACCAAGCAATGTAGAACTATTTAAAGGCCACCAATTATAATGAAAAGACAGGTTTGAGTTAAACAAAAAAGAATGGTTTATGCTGTAAGACCAAGAAAAGATAGAGGAACCAACCATGGCAAGAAAGATCTGACCAAACAGTTTCACTTCTAAGACAAAGCAACACAGAACTAGCAGCAGAAAGGGATGAACTGGATGTATTAGATCAAAATGATCATAACTGATTCAACTGGCATCAAGAAGCCACCTTCAGCCAAACTCTACTAGAGTACCACTTGTACCAGAACACAGTACACCCCTCAGATATTGAGCAGCCAGTGAATTGAGCTGTCTATTGGTAATGAAGTCTAAACTTTGACTACTAAAAATCCAGCGGCAGGTTAGCTCAAATAGGGTAATAATTAGAATAGTCAGAGGAGAAAGTCCATAATCCAGTGAGGGAAACTTTAGCACAACAACTAAGATAGGTCAGAAACTGTAGTTGATGGATTATTTCAGGAAGTAGGAAGGACCTGTAAAGCTTGACAAAAAAAATGAGAACAAAATAGTAGTATTCTGAGAAATCCTACTGTAACTAAGAAAACTTGAAAGCAAAACATTATTTGTAGAAATTGACTCGCAGAACAAAAACAGAATAGAATCGCAATTTACGAGTTATTTGATTGCAGATTAACAGCACAGGTCAAGCATTAAAAGCACTAGCAGATTCTGAAGCTACGAGCAAGTACAGAACTGAAATTGATAGAAGGATTCGGAGATCAAAACATAACTTTAGACACAACTAAAACAGGAGTTAAAAATCAAACTGAAGACAACCTAGCAGAATATGACAGAAGCAAACCGAATGGAAAGATGAACAGAATAGCTTAGCCACAGGATATAGCTGCGTTCAGATATGACCTAATTTTCAGCTACCAGCAAGGATCTAAGTATTGGTATTGGGTATCATATCAGAGGGTAATTTCAAGAGATGTATCATATCATATTGTATCGAAGATGGTCAAGATGCACATAGAAATACACTGTTAGAGCAAAAAACATTATAAATAAGCAATATATAACATGTATCATGATTAGACACTAAAATGGAGAACAACATATAACAAAACAAATGCATTCAATTGAATTGTTATAAAGATGAGGTTTCTTACATGTAGTAACAGTCTATCTACCATGAAGGGTGCCAGGTGGTTCAAACTCATATGTGAAAGAGTCTTCAGGTCAGGTATGTAAGCAACTAGGATGATGTTGTGCACATACCGAACATAAGCACAATACTAACCCCAGCCGAAATAGTGATGGTAATGTGTCTGCCACTTAAAGTAGAATTGCGTGTACTGCTCTAGAGTGGCCAATGGCAGTAAAGTATTGAGTTGGTGTACTGCTCTAGTTCTTGCAATTAATTATGGGGGGACCCAAAGTACCCTAACCAAACCTAATTATGGGGGGACCCAAAGTACCCTAACCAAACCAAATTAATTATGAAAAGAAGGCCAAGAGTTCCTAAACCATAAAAAATCTTTGTATATTTAATATTTAATAGAAGGGAAAAAAAACACCACTTGATAGGTAGAATTGTACATCAAACACAAGGGAAAGTGAAACTGATGCATGAGCGTCTTTTTACAACTTGATCCACTTCTCCATATGTCTAGGCATATGCAATCAAGTAACTTTGTATGAGGTAAAAACGAACACTAACAGATCGCCCTTGTGCCCAAGAGGGGGAATCCTCTCACTGCCCTGAAAGGCAGGGGTTGCCAATGGCCCCAAGTTGTGACAGAGATGTCGCTAATGAATGAGATAATTGATACAATAAAAGGGAAGTCATCAAAGGGTTATTTCAGACTTAATCAGGTCCATCTAGAAGATAGACGAGTGGTCGTATTAGTAGTTTCTTCGAAGTTAACTGTAGATCCAAGTAAAATAAGTAATGGAGTAAAATTTGTGAACAACCAGCATTTGGTAGAGTGGGGTTAGTGTAAGATTTTCAATTAGGTGGGTTAGCATAGTCCAAAATTTGTTTTTAAAACCGGTTTAGTGGTGTTGACTACAGATGGAGTAAGCAGAAAGGATCTAATATGGTAAGTGATCTCTATGGAGATATTGGATTCATTAGCACACCTTAATGGTATGAAATATATATTACTATGTGTGGACCTAAGGTATTGTTTCCTTAATGAAAAAGAAACTTTAATTTTCTTGCAGGGTTGGTCCTTAACCTCACCCCTATATATAGTTATCACTAACCCATTAAGTGAGGCTAATGATCAAAAGTTAAAATAAAAGAAGGTAGACCATACCAACATTGATCGTATTATGCAAGGAACATACGAGAAGACATTGAGGAGTTGTTATTCTTTAGTCATGGATTCAGGTATAACTAAAACGTGTCTTTGTAATGTTTATCGTACATGCTGATCGATTTTCATGAATTGTTTTCACATTTATTTTCTATCAATGATATCAGAGGTTTGTTCATAAAAATCGATAAGTTATATACATATACAATTTTTTTTTGTATTATTCTGAATCTAAAAGTCACGATTGTAATCTAGCTCACTGGAATGCAATTCTAATATGATTTATTTTAAAACTCAGAAAGACAGTTTGTTTTGGCTCGGCTTTTGCATACAAGAATAAATGAGAGTTGTTTTCGCTTTTAATTTAACTCTTGTTTAATTGACGGTCACAATTTCTTTGTCTTTTGTGAAAAGGGTCAAAATCTAGTGATGGGAAAAGGGTTTGTAAAATTGGTTGGGTTTTGGTTAATATTGCATCGTTTTTTGTTTCTTCAAACTATCCCGATCAATTGACTTCAGACAGGTTTTATGGTTTGAGTTCTGACGAGAAACGATTTGGTGATCCATTGATTGTTGATTTTGATTTGTCTGATATTTATTTGATTGACTTATGGACCGGGGCAGCAGAATTGAATGGATTGAAAGCATTTGTGGCTTGAGACATTTAGAAATTGAAATTCCATTTTTTATTCATGTCATCATTGTTGTTACATTCTAAATAGTCACTATATGTTTTTTTTTTTATATATTATGTTAATTTTATTTGATTGAATTGATTTAGAATCGAATCAAACTGATCAGGTCAGGTTTCAATCCGATCCAGTGACCCATATTTTTGATACGTTTGGATTTTTTAGTTATAACGGTAAACTTGAGCTTGGGCTTGTAAATTGGGGGTGAATTAATTATTTTTTTTACAATTTTAATGAAATCCAATTGTGATACTATATAAATAGATAAAACTTACATTGTTTATAAAAGTGCAGTCTTGAATCATCTGGTTTTGGTTTAATTATTAAAATTATTATTATTATTTTTAAACATGATTATGATAGTTGCCATTAGTTTTGAGTTTTGGTTGTGATCATGGCAATATAGTCTTGAAAATCATATGTAAATGGATGTGATGCTAACATGCACCTACATCTTCCTGTAGTAATAACATACAATTATAAAAGTGGCATACATTATTAATGTATTATGTGATTATTATTTTACACATTTAAAGCCAAACAGAAACGATTTGTAGACCGTAGGCACGTGGTTTATTTTCTTTATTTTATTAAATAGAAATTGATTGGTTTGTCACATGTACTTTGTACTGTTTATATAGTTTAACTGTGGGATGATGAAATTCAGAACTATTCTGAAACATTTGTAGTATTCTGTCTTAATAACGACTTCGAAATTGTATTTCTATTTATGAATATTTCTACATTGGTTTATCATTACCATGATATTGAAAATTTATTTATGAATGACAAATGTAGAAAATTAATGGTATTTTGTGCTTGCATGTCATATTTGAAACACCCTATAATGAATAAATATATTGAAATTAAACTGGGTGTAACCTTTCACACATGATTAGCTGCATAACACATTTCTAGGGAACCATGAAAGGGTGAGGTGGATTCCACAAAAGTGACGTATCTTATTCTTCTATGATTTTTTCGAGGACGACATAGTAGGTGACATTTGCCTAAAGATGATGTCACCAAAGTGAAAGAAAATGACAATAACCTAGAGGTTTCGAATCCCAAAGGTGAAGGGACCTCAAGAAAATGTGAGGTGGATTCCACAAAAGTGACTTGTCTTATTCTTTCATGATTTTTCCTATGACAACATAGTAGATGACATTTGCCTAAACATGATGTCACCAAAGTGAAAGAAAATGACAGTAACCTAGAGGTTTCGAATCCCAAAGGTGAAGGGACCTCAAGTTAGTGTTCTTTTCACAGTTAATACAAGAAAATGGAGGACCAGTGAATCCCTATCCCGAAGGATAATGATACAATTTCAGTTATAACTCTTAAGTGATATAGTCATTACAGTGAATACACGTGAATCTCACCAAGTTGAATTTTATTACTGGTGTGGTCTATTTAAATGGGCTTTAGTGAAAATCATTTATGTGTAGAGTTGATATCTTAAAGAATAATATTAATATTGATGTCTATATTTACATTTGAGATGTTATTATATAAGATAATCTTACGTTACTTGTACATGTTGGTGGTTTATTAAATATTTCTATCATAGTTTCAATGAAATCTATATAAGATAATTTTACGTTATTTGTACATATTGGTGGTTTATTAAATATTTCTATCATAGTTTCAATGAAATTTAATTTTTAAATTTAATAATTGGATAGACCATAAACAGTTTTTGCAAGTGAAATCAAAAATCATTTGATTTTTATTTATTGAAATGATTTTTGAAATCTTCTTATGCTGTTGACTGTTATAACTGATACATTTATTGGGTCATTTAATTCTCACTCTCTTTAGTGGGAGAACAAAATATTATCCTATTGAGGGTGATAAATGTAATATACCTGATTTATTATATGCACTATACTAGNTACCCTAACCAAACCAAATTAATTATGAAAAGAAGGCCAAGAGTTCCTAAACCATAAAAAATCTTTGTATATTTAATATTTAATAGAAGGGAAAAAAAACACCACTTGATAGGTAGAATTGTACATCAAACACAAGGGAAAGTGAAACTGATGCATGAGCGTCTTTTTACAACTTGATCCACTTATCCATATGTCTAGGCATATGCAATCAAGTAACTTTGTGTGAGGTAAAAACGAACACTAACAAATCGCCCTTGTGCCCAAGAGGGGGAATCCTCTCACTGCCCTGAAAGGCAGGGGTTGCCAATGGCCCCAAGTTGTGACAGAGATGTCGCTAATGAATGAGATAATTGATACAATAAAAGGGAAGTCATCAAAGGGTTATTTCAGACTTAATCAGGTCCATCTAGAAGATAGACGAGTGGTCGTATTAGTAGTTTCTTAGAAGTTAACTGTAGATCCAAGTAAAATAAGTAATGGAGTAAAATTTGTGAACAACCAGCATTTGGTAGAGTGGGGTTAGTATAAGATTTTCAATTAGGTGGGTTAGCATAGTCCAAAATTTGTTTTCAAAACCGGTTTAGTGGTATTGACTACAAATGGAGTAAGCAGAAAAGATCCAATATGGTAAGTGATCTCTATGGAGATATTGGATTCATTAGCACACCTTAATGGTATGAAATATATATTACTATGTGTGGACCTAAGGTATTGTTTCCTTAATGAAAAAGAAACTTTAATTTTCTTGCAGGGTTGGTCCTTAACCTCACCCCTATATATAGTTATCACTAACCCATTAAGTGAGGCTAATGATCAAAAGTTAAAAGAAAAGAAGGTAGACCATACCAACATTGATCGTATTATGCAAGGAACATACGAGTAGACATTGAGGAGTTGTTATTCTTTAGTCATGGATCCAGGTATAACTAAAACGTGTCTTTGTAATGTTTATCGTACATGCTGATCAATTTTCATGAATTGTTTTCACATTTATTTTCTATCAATGATATCAGAGGCTTGTTCATAAAAATCGATAAGTTATATACATATACAATTTTTTTTTGTATTATTCTGAATCTAAAAGTCACGATTGTTATCTAGCTCACTGGAATGTAATTCTAATATGATTTATTTTAAAACTCAGAAAGACAGTTTGTTTTGGCTCGGCTTTTGTATACAAGAATAAATGAGAGTTGTTTTCGCTTTTAATTTAACTCTTGCTTAATTGACGGTCACAATTTCTTTGTCTTTTGTGAAAAGGGTCAAAATCTAGTGATTGGAAAATACATATCTACATATAATGAAGGGTTTGTAAAATTGGTTGGGTTTTGGTTAATATTGCATCGTTTTTTGTTTCTTCAAACTATCCCGATCAATTGACTTCAGACAGGTTTTATGGTTTGAGTTCTGACAAGAGAAACGATTTGGTGATCCATTGATTGTTGATTTTGATTGGTCTGATATTTATTTGATTGACTTATGGACCGGGGCAGCAGAATTGAATGGATTGAAACCATTTGTGGATTTAAAGCCAAACAGAAACGATATGTAGACCGTAGGCATGTGGTTTATTTTCTTTATTTTATTAAATAGAAATTGATTGGTTTGTCACATGTAATTTGTACTGTTTATATAGTTTAACTGTGGGATGATGAAATTCAGAACTATTCTGAAACATTTGTAGTATTCTGTCTTAATAACGACTTCGAAATTGTATTTCTATTTATGAATATTTCTACATTGGTTTATCATTATCATGATATTGAAAATTTATTTATGAATGACAAATGTAGAAAATTAATGGTATTTTGTGCTTGCATGTCATATTTGGAACACCCTATAATGAATAAATATATTGAAATTAAACTGGGTGTAACCTTTCACACATGATTAGCTGCATAACACATTTCTAGGGAACCATGAAAGGGTGAGGTGGATTCCACAAAAGTGACGTATCTTATTCTTCTATGATTTTTTCGAGGACAACATAGTAGATGACATTTGCCTAAAGATGATGTCACCAAAGTGAAAGAAAATGACAATAACCTAGAGGTTTCGAATCCCAAAGGTGAAGGGACCTCAAGAAAATGTGAAGTGGATTCCACAAAAGTGACTTGTCTTATTCTTCCATGATTTTTCCTATGACAACATAGTAGGTGATATTTGCCTAAACATGATGTCACCAAAGTGAAAGAAAATGACAGTAACCTAGAGGTTTCAAATCCCAAAGGTGAAGGGACCTCAAGTTAGTGTTCTTTTCACAGTTAATACAAGAAAATGGAGGACCAGTGAATCCCTATCCCGAAGGATAATGATACAGTTCCAGTTATAACTCTTAAGTGATATAGTCATTACAGTGAATACACGTGAATCTCACCAAGTTGAATTTTATTACTGGTGTGGTCTATTTAAATGGGCTTTAGTGAAAATCATTTATGTGTAGAGTTGATATCTTAAAGAATAATATTAATATTGATGTCTATATTTACATTTGAGATGTTATTATATAAAATAATCTTACGTTACTTGTACATGTTGGTGGTTTATTAAATATTTCTATCATAGTTTCAATGAAATCTATATAAGATAATCTTACGTTATTTGTACATGTTGGTGGTTTATTAAATATTTCTATCATAGTTTCAATGAAATCTATATAAGATAATCTTACGTTATTTGTACATATTGGTGGTTTATTAAATATTTCTATCATAGTTTCAATGAAATTTAATTTTTAAATTTAATAATTGGATAGACCATAAACAGTTTTTGCAAGTGAAATCAGAAATCATTTGATTTTTGTTTATTGAAATGATTTTTGAAATCTTCTTATGCTGTTGACTGTTATAACTGATACATTTATTGGGTCATTTAATTCTCACTCTCTTTAGTGGGAGAACAAAATATTATCCTATTGAGGGTGATAAATGTAATATACCTGATTTATTATATGCACTATACTAGCCATTTTCATAAATTTTAAGTTAACTTGTGATATTTCGATGTTATATTTATCGTCCGTGATATCCGATTTCACCACGAGACACTTAATGATAAGTTTTGACACCCCATTATGATTCAAAATATCACAAGTGCAGTATTTAAACAATACTTCTTTGAATTTATATGTCCTATGTGAACTTTTGATAATGTGTAATTTTATTGAAAATTCATCAAAATAAAATAGATATATTGTACTTGAATGATTTAAATGAACCTATTGAAATTTTAGTAGCTTATTGATATAAAACCTAGGAATTTGTGTTACACTTAATATGGATCTAAGCTCATATTACTTTTATTTGTTAATAAATTATTATCATTTTGATCAAGTGAATTATTTGGCTTATGTGCCCTATCAGCTAATGAACTGTTAACATACAGAAATTAAGAGGCTTTATTGTGATTGACTTATTGACTTAAAGTTTGTAGAGCTAATGTTTGTATTAGATATTAAAGTCATTTGGGCTGAAAGTTCATACTTGTATATAACTTCGTATATCTAATGAATTATAGATAAAGTAACATATTTCATGTGTTTTTTGTTATCATGAATAAATGTTATGAATTTTCATATTTAACATGTTGTCATTATAGAAAATTATCATATTTAGATTTCATTTATTTATTTATGGTAATGGCTGGAAGTACAAAACTGCCATATTAAGAATGTACTCACTTTGATAAATGTCAAATTATGATGTTACCATATTCACTATTAGGGTTTACAATGGGTTGCTTTTTTGGGTTTATATTGATTTTTTTTAATTAAATACTAAAATAATCCATTTTATTGTTTGCACCTAAATCTAAACCCACAGACATTTGGTAGCAATCCAAGTCTATAGGTTTTCATAATTTCAATCATTACGTTTCCACTTAGTGGGTTAGTTACTGAAATTGTGAAATTATTATTAACTATTTGAGATCGGTTGTAGTCAAAGAGACCATACAGTGAATGATATGCTCTTACCACCATAGGTGAGTCTTCGTTTGGTCGATTTCGCTTGATAGTGTGAGAATGACATTTTGGGCTTTATAACTTTGGATATTTTTGTCTTACCACCACAGGTGATAAATCTTCAAAGTGGTGTTGTTTCGAGTGTCTCGCCTTGCTTATGAAATATTTCACTATATGTTGGGTAATCTTACCACCACAAGTGTGACCTCAATAACTTTGGATCTTTTCCCAAATTATGTTTTTCTACAGCTATTGAAAATAATACTGGTATTAATCTGATTAATAGCTCAAATTAGTCAAATTTAATTATATTGTTGGGATGTTAATATACCTTCTGTTCTTGCATATTGTATATTTTGGTAAATATGTATGATTATATTTGTTAGTTTTGACTTTCCATCTAATTTCTATTAAAATTTTGAATGGTTTCAATTTTGAAAAAATGGAACTAATCATTTAATGTTTTTCTGGATATTATGATAATAAATTTTAATTTTAGAATTGATAGGTCTCCCAAGCTAGTGATTGTTAATTTTATTCAAACTAAGGTTCTTTATAAAAAATGGGATGAATCAAATAGCTTTATCTAAAGATCAGTGGGAGTAAGCTCATGAATCATAAATTTCTGTAGAACTACATTACTACAGATAAAATGATTATTTATCAAATAGTTAAGAGTTTGATTCTAAACGTTTTCAAGAGCATGTAATTGATAAGGGACTTGTTAGTTCTTTTGATGTATTTTATTAATGGAGATTTGCTCATATAATCAGATGCATTTGTATTTCAATTTATTTTTATATATGTGATGCATTATTATTGTTCTCAAGAATATATATACATTTTTATTATGGACAATTGTGTATGCGTATATACTTGTTAATTTGTCTCATTCAGAAAAAATTGAGACTATATGTAGTGTATTTACCTCATTCAATATTCGAGGTTTCAGTCAATACAGACACATCCTGTAGCTAGTAAAACCTCGATTGATTGAGGTCTAGTACTAGTGTATTGAGACATTCAGACCCAGTCCCAATAAGTTTCATTGAGTGAAGCTTGAGCATTTGCGAGATGCTTGTAGTTAATGAGATCTTTGGTATCTATCTCATAGGGCTCAATTGGTTTTCGATCCTAGACCAATTTGGAAAGAGGTATGATAATCACTATTGCATATTATTTTGATATCACACTTTTATACTGTTCAGCTCAAGTAGGTGAGGTTATGAGCACTTTAACATATTTGGTCTCATGTCACTTTAGATGTGATAATGAATACGGTTTGGTGTTTGTAATTCTCATTCGGACTAAGGCATTTGGTTTAAGGTGCATTCTATTTAATACTGTTTTTGTTTGTGACCACATTCAATTTATTTAAATTGGAGAGTCGTTTTAAATAAAATTTAAAAATTTAAAACTTGTGACATATGTTATCTAAGTGGAAGATTATAAGATTTTCAATTAGGTGAGCTAGCACAGTCCAAGATTTGTTTTCAAAATCGGTTTAATAGTGTAAGCAGAAAGGATTCAATATGGTAAGTAATCTCTATGGAAATATTGGATTTTATTAGCACAGCTTAATGGTATGAAATATATATTACTAAATGTAGACTTAATGTATTGTTTCCTTAATGGGAAGGAAACCCTAATTTTCTTACAAGGTTGGTCTACCCTTACTCCTATATATAGTTATCATTGACCCATTAAGTGAGGCTAATGATCAAAAGCTAAAAGTAAATATGGTAGATTAGACCAATGTTAATTGTATTATACAAGGAGCATACGAAAAGATATTGTGGAGTTGTTATTCTTCAGCCATGGATTCAGGTATGCCTAAAATGTGTTTTTGTAGTGTTTATCATATATATTGATCGATCTCCATAAATCATTTTCGTATTTATTTTCTATCTATAGGATCTATTGCTTGTATAATTATTTGATAGTATATATGAACATTAAACACAATACGGGAAAACATAAAATAGAGATCCAACAAAGGGAAGTGTTCACAGTCGTTGGATCACATTGAGCCATGTGTCATGAGGCCAAAGGGTCTTTGCCGGTCTCCGCCACCTATACTCTCCACAGACGATGTTTCCCATTGAACACCCATCTAAGCTGATCGTACGGAGCTAAATTCATGACCCTACCAATTCTATTATCTGAAAGTGCTCTTACGAGACCAGCTTTTTAGTCTAAGAGAAAAAAAAAAAAAAAAAAAAAAAAAAAAGGACTTTCCAAATTCTAAAGAAGTCTGAAATTTTGAGCCGCTTTCATACCCCTACTGGATTAAAAAATAAAAAAATAAATAAAAAGCGCACTCGGTTTTGGTCTCTGCCACATCCGTTTCGGGAAAACATCGTTTGTGGATACTTGATTTGGTGGAGAGGGTTTCGATTGTTGACACGTGGTGATCAGTGATCTGATGGCTGAAGATGAAGGACAGATTTGGGTCTCGACAGATATGAATTTCGGTTAACAACAATTAGCAGTTGGTGAGTGGTGGAACGTAAACTTCTCATGCAAACCTAGGGGTCTTGAATTAAAATCCTTTGACTGTTACCTACTTTCTTCCGTATCTATAAAAAAAAAAAAAAGGATTTCGGTTCTCTCTCTTCCTCCCTTTTCAGCTGGTGTGAATCTACAGCAAAACACTCCATTTTCTTTCTTAAATGAATCAATTTGTACGATCATACATCTGTAAAATTCCATAAAGTGGGTCATTGTGTAATTTTTGAACATTTTTTTCTTCAGAGAGAGAGAGAGAGAGAGAGCTTGGTTAGGTATTTGAGAGAGAGAACTTGATTGAACATTTTTTTTTTCCAAAGAGAGCTTGGTTGATCAGAGACAGACTTCAGATTTTTTTCACCGTTGAACAGAGACAAAGAGAGGGGAGGAAGAAGAGAGAAGAAAGAAAAGGGAGATGGTGGAAAGGGTTTCGCTGAACAGAGACGAAGAAGAGAGAAGAAGGGAGAGGAGGAAGGAAGAAGAGAGAGATGGGGGAGAGCAGAAACGAAGAAGAGAATAAGGGAGAGGAGGAAGAAAGGAGAGGGTTTCGCTGAACAGAGACTAAAAAGAGAGAAGAGGGTTTAAAATGGAGCAGACGGTTTTAACCCGAAATCCATAAAATGAAACCAAATCCTCTCTTCATCGCGTGTTGTTGGATTAACGAATGTCACATGTCAGCAGCCTAAAGCCACTCTGTGGGTCTCCACCACAGATCATCTCCACAGACGATGTTTTCCCATCTGTTTTCCACAATAAAAAAGAAGAAGAGTGATGACTATTCTCTCCAAATATTTTTTGTCTTTCATTCTCACGGTGCCGCCGGGGGTGATGGACTGTTGGTGATGAGTCTGATGACTATTCTCTTTTGTTGTTGTTGTTGTTGGATTAAAAATAAAAAAATAAATAAATAAATGAAAGTCTGGATCGAATAATATTTGATAGTTTTCAATGCAAGGTCAGCCTCATGGTTGCTCGACCGGGATCAATCGCATTAATCTTTGAGGATCAATTACTTGAACATATTGAAGCCCTCCTTAGGTTAATTGTAGAAGCCCTTGCTATTGTGAGATGGGTAATTGTCATCACTAGTTTGCAAGCTTGCAACTACAAATGATTGGACTCAGAGTGGATTGCTACGGTTCCAAGTCGTGGCAGAGATGTTGCTAAAGATGAGGGAAGTCAGTAAGTCACCGAAGGCTTTTTTTTTTTTGTTTTAATCTTGTCCATCTAAATAGAATATAGTCAATGGTTAGATGCTTAGTAAAATTATTGGCGCATAGTATAGTAGAGCACTTACACCCGGGAGGACTTGATTCGAGATTCCTATTTCACATCTAATACCCACCCCTTGTGATTATATTCCCCTGCTTTGTAATTGAAAGATTATCTCTCTCTCTCTCTCTCTCTCTTAATTTTCATTAATATTTTATTTTAAAACTCACTTATTCTCCACCATACCAATACAAAACAATCAAATAAAAAAAATCAAAAATGAAGAAATTTTTACTCATCCATGGAGAACGGTTCACCCACTATCCTAGGATTCACAAATCCCTACAGGATTTTAGTACCAATTCAATTGATCGATATCAGATTGAATCGAATCAATATCTTATTGGATCAATATTGATATTGTATCACATCAGAAGAGAGAGAGAGAGAGAGAGAGAGAGAGAGAGAGAGAGAGAGAGAGAGAGAGAGAGAGAGTTTTATAAAAATATTGATGGAATCAATTAATTAAAATTAAAATAAAAATAGAAAATAGTTTTTTTATATATAAAGAAAAATAATGTATAATAGGTAAGTCGAACAGAGAGATAAAAGGCATTTAAGTAGGACGAGAGAGATAGAGAGTGGTAACAGCTTTATAGGTAATATCAGTAGTAATCTTTAGTGGATTACATGTGTCAGCAAAATGGACGTACGAGAACCCAAGACCAGATGCTCGTACGAGGATCTGATCTGGGCTCATGTGTGAAGATGATTATTCTCCTTTCCTGTTGGGTGCTGTCCAGTAACAGTGACTAAACGAGTTCTGGAAGGTTAAGTTTCTGTTTCAAAAAAATTGTTTTTCATTCAGAAATAGTTTTTCTATTTCTGAAATTTTGGAGTAAATTAATATCAACAAATGTTGTATGTTGTTACTTGTTACTGAAAAACCAAAATGCGTATGGAATACTGCATACCATATTAACAGAAAAAGTTTTTCTTCTGTTTTCACCAATTACATAAAATGAAATACCTTGAAGTTGCATTGGAGGTGGGGTGGTGGTAGTGAAGGCAGTTCCAAAGGATGTAGTAGTAGAGACGGTGGCAATGACAGTAGTGGTGATGGTGGCAATGGTGATAGAGATAGTTATGGTCGAGAACTTGTCAAGTCAAGAGCTTTTTCTATTATTTTTGTGTCAATAGGTCAAAGTCATGAACATAATTTTGAAGAATCAATTCTCATTTATTTGACACAATTCTATATTTTTTCTTTTCTCAAATGGGGTGAAAATTGGTTCTCTAACCCGATTCATTAAAAAAAATCAAAATAAAACATAAATATGGACAACCATCACAAACATATTTTGTTTTATTTTTATTAAAAAAAAAAAAAA
>NC_056567.1:24864905-24867497 GCF_013358625.1 Macadamia integrifolia | reverse complement strand
AAAAAAAAAAAAACCAGAAACGATTTTTCGTGATGTCACCATATAGACCCTTGGTAAGTTAATCTCAGCTACTTCTTCGTCTTGTGTTTTCTAAATGGGTTGGAATCGATGGTCACTGATATTGATTCTTGATGATTCGATATAGCTCATTCTTGATAAAAAAAAATATATACATATATATATATATAAATCCTTAGAATATTCTTCAGATTGACCAATTCTAGGGTTTTTCAAGACTGATTTTAACCTAGATCGGCTAGGAACTGGCACGGACAGGTTCCATTCCCAATCTATATTATACAGTGGAGATTTTTCTTGGGGTTCAGATTTTTTTTCTTTTTCTTTTTCTCTCAATCTATTCAATAGGATGGAAAAGAAAAAGGATTTAAACATGAAGACAAGGGTATTATTGGGAAAACAATTCTTATCTTTACTTCACCTAATTTTGCCAAACAAAAGTGTTGAAGACCCTTTTGCCAGTTGCCTTTCCTTTGGGATCTTCGGTGAAGATTCTTCACCATCTGAATGTAAACCCTAGTGAAATCCCAACAAAAAAAAATCTTCTTTCAGAACCGTGCACTCAGCAGTAGTGGGCTCCACTCTCTACTTTTCATAAAGCTCAAAATTCTATCTCTAATCTAGTGCTCTCTAATAAGAAAGGATATTCCTTCCTTTGATCACCACTAGTGCCTAACCCCTGTTCAAACTTGAAACCTCCTCCAAGTTTCAATTCGCAAGATCCATGACTTAACGACTTGTATTAGCCGAAGCCAACCTATTGAAGTCTTCGTAAATGGAAAAGGTCAAGTCTTGGAACTTTACAAGAACCCACAACGAAAGAGGGGAAAGGGAAAACCGTGTCTCTCTGTTTCTGCAATTGTGTCAATTTATGTATCTTCATTCTTCAGGAGAAGAACAATTCCCAAAGAAACCAAAGACGAGAGATCTCATCTCCCAGTCCATCGGAAGTGATTTCTTAGCTTCAGAGAATGCAAATTAGCAGAATCCCAAGAACTCCCACAAGTGAGAGACAAAATAGGGAGATGGGTTCCGGTCAGAGACAGAATTTACCGGCAGCATCTCCAAGGGAAGGTCGGCCTTGTGGTTGGTCATCTTCTTCCATGTTCATGCGACTTGGGTCGTTACAGAGGAGCCATCATCGAAGTAATAACATGGGAGTTTCTTATTCTGTGCTGAGGCAGGGGATGAGAAGGTACCCATCTGATCGAGAGATTCTGAAGAGGGCTTTGGCACCACCTGTTCGTCGATTCAGTCATCGCTGGTTGAATTTCCGTCCCACTCCTAGCCGTCTCTCTAACATGTCTATGGCCTGTGAAGCTTCATGAGAGAGAGAGAGAGAGAGAGAGAGAGAGAGAGAGAGAGATTGGTCATTGGTGTACATGTTTGTATAATCCCAAATATAATCCAAATAGTATTAGGGAGTTGCTTATGATGTGGATACAGCGCATAGATTCCAGATCGTTCAACCCAATTGTACTATTTTTCTAGACTTTTTCTGTTTAACTGCAAATCAAGTTGGATTGCCTTCTATATTTGTGTTAATTTTTCTTTTTTTAGGTGTGGAGGGGATGTTGGGTTTTTGGAAGACTCGAAGAAACTCTGATTAGGAAATTATTTAGTTAGGCTATTAGTAGTAGAGATTCATACTTTTGGATTAAGCATAGAGCGAAGGGAAGGAAAATTTAAGCTGAAGTGTAATCTTACAACCACCCTTGGCCTGGTGGTAGGTCTCCCGCTGTTTATCGCAGAGACTCGAAGATCGAATTTGATCTTAGTGTGTGGAGGCTGGAGGGAGGTGATTATGGTAGGTAAATTTTTTTTTGTAGGGTTGTTGGAATAAAAGAAGACGCAGGAGGGATTTACATGCCACCATTGTATAATGGAATTCCCACTCTTAACCAATGGGGGCACTGGCGCGGTAGGTATGAAGGACTATCCCATACACGGTTCATCAACAGAGGATACACATGTTAATGAAGAGAGAGAAAGGAGAGAGTTAGGATGAGAGAGAATGTTACAAAGCCACACACAGCAACACCCAAAAAAAAAAAAGAAGAGCCATGCACTTTAATAACGTGCACAACCTTTTCCACTATCTTAATACCGCACATTAGTTTTCTTTTCCTCTTTTCTCTTCTTCCACCCCCCCTCCCTTTTTTGCTTTTTCCATTTCATGTGAATGGGAGAAGAGGATACTTAACAAAAGTAGGGGAAGAAAAATCTACCCGATAAGATTCAAACAAGTGAACTTGTAATCAACTAAAGAATATAAAAGGAAGAAAGAACTCTACCCGCTTGTGTGGTTCTACGCACAGACATAGGCAGACGTAAAAAGACTGAGTTGCACCCGCCTCGATCAGTTAGGGTTCTCTTGCCCAATAAAAAGTAGGAAAAAGGTGGGCATACGACCATGGTTTATACGTTTACTCGTAGACTTGCATATTTTACAAGAGATACTTACTTATAAATCTGATCATATTAGCGCTTGTCAAGAAGTACTTGGGATTACAATCATTGGAGGAACAATACCTAACCCTGAGGATGCTCCAGAATCTTTTCGATTGCTCATTA
>NC_056567.1:24859687-24864873 GCF_013358625.1 Macadamia integrifolia | reverse complement strand
GATTAATAAGAAAGAAGCCTGATCAGAATGAATCAGAATTTTTCTTCTATGATCGACCGGTATAAACATCAACAACTTCGAATTGGTCTCTCTCTTGATTTATTGATGTAGGCTCTTTGTATATAGATACGGTAAAAATTGATCGGGTGGTCTTCCTTGCAAGACTTGGTGCTTCACGCTAGACCTACACAGAAGAGCGGACAAAGGAGAGCCAGGCTAACCCAATGGGGGACCCTCGAATGCCTAAGCCAGATTTCCTCCACAACAATTACTCAAGAGAGTTTATTATGAAAATGAT
This sequence comes from Macadamia integrifolia, assembly GCF_013358625.1. Taxonomy (NCBI): domain Eukaryota; kingdom Viridiplantae; phylum Streptophyta; class Magnoliopsida; order Proteales; family Proteaceae; genus Macadamia; species Macadamia integrifolia. The sequence goes on along the minus strand of NC_056567.1, from coordinate 24,864,575 downwards.
CCATCTCCCTTTTTGAGCGCTTACCTTGATATTTATAAACAGTGAATGAAGAGAGGCAGTGGAGGAGAGCCCTATTTTAACAAGTAGTTCACTCTTGTTAGGATAACTCTTGGAAGAGTCCTACAAGGTAATTGTTACCTTACTTGTTGGGATATCTCTTAGCAATAAGATTTGCTGAGCTGGCAATGCGCGATCCTCGAGATTGTCCCCGCAATCGATGGGATCGGTTTAGACTCCTTAGGGAGGAGACCCAGTGGGTCGATTTGGCCAAGGATGAGCCAAGGGATCGGCTTGGCCAAGGATAAGCCAAGGGGTCGACTCTGGCCAAGGATGAGCCAAAGGGTTGGCTCCGACCAAGGATGAGCCAAGGGGTCGACTAGGCTAAGGATAAGCCAAGAGGTCGACTAGGCCAAGGAAAAGAAAAGGGGTTGGCTCGGCCAAGGATGACCCAAGGGGTTGGGTTTCACAGGGATGACCTAGATGATCGGCTCGACCAAGGATGAGCCAAGGTGTCGGCTCGGCCAAGGATGAGCCATGGGATTGGCTCGGCCAAAGATGAGCCATGGGGTCGGCTCAGCCAAATATGAGCCATGGGTCAGCTCGGCCAAAGATGAGCCATGGGGTCGGCTCTATCAAGGAGTGGCATTTTTACCCTCATCATATATGAATCAACACTTATTGAAACTCCTCTCTTTAGGTGTATATGATACCAGTGTGATGATCCCTCTCCCATACAAAAAATTATGTATAACTTGATTAACACACACACCAATAAAATAATCAAATTTTCCTGTTCTTGCTCTCTTATCCCTAGGGTGAGTTCCCTTATTTTTCATCATTTGTAGGGATAATTACTATCACTCCCCTACACTTAGATTATATTTACACAAAGTCTCTTCGAACTTTTTTTTAAATAAGTATAACTTGATTAACACACACACACAAAGGGGTAGAGATGATCCAATTGACAAGTGAAAAGGAGGGGTAATTTAAACATTTTACAACAGCAGGGGAGTAGAAGATGTAAAAGTCTTAAAGTAGGAGAGTATCAAAAAATATGGTTGAGTAGGGAACTTCGAGTAAATATAGACTAAGCATAGGGGAGTGATAATAATTGCCCCTCATCTGTATCCATCCAATAAGCCTTGTAAACCTGTACTACTATAGTCCATAGTGTGACAAGTCCTGTAACAACAATTTACTTCCTATTTACCAAAAAAAAAGGGAAGGGCAGGGAAAGAGAGCAGAGTTTCCCATACAAGTTTGCTTTCAATGTAATTTTTATATGGATATGGGATCTACAAGCCCCCGACATGTAATAAATCCCATGCCCAACAAGTGGGGGCATGGAAGGGGGTGCCCTTAGAAGTTAAAACCAAATCCCCCATGAAATTGTTAGCTTTGAGTCCTTGTGGGTAAAATATGGATTCTAGTAATAATTTAATGGCGTTTGGTCATTTCATTTACCTGCAATTATAGAATATATTTTGTGAGACCTGCAAGTGCACAAAGAAGGCACATTGGCCTTTTTGCACAAAGATTAAAGTCTCTTAAAGGCCTTAAATCAGAAGACCTTTAATTTCCTACCTTTCTAGCTATAACTCCAACCACCTCCTGCTGCCCAAAAGAATAGGAAAAGGGAATTCAAGCCAAGGGGGAATATAAGTTCCTCCAAAAAATATTCTGTATCAAAGGAGCTTACTGTAACTCACCGACAGCCCTAACATTCTCCTTGGAGTAGTCATTAGAAAAACCCCACTTTCTGAAAGATACCATGTGGACAAATTTCAAAATCGAGTCCAAATGAAGAGAATTGTATTAAATGAGAACAGCGACCGGTTCTAATTGATGGCATCTTATGTCAAAGTTGATTCATTGATTTATAAATGACCTTTTAAGTTTTAAGTTGGGGCGATTCCCTAAAGAATCTTTCACTTCCAACTTCCTCAACTAGTGTAATCACGGAGTATTGTGCAAACACTCCCAAGTTCAAGGATTCATTTCAAATTCCTTATTGAGGAAAAAGACTCACGAATCGTAAACTTCTTTTCCTCGGAGAAGAAGCAATGACGATATTTAAAAAATAAGCATCAACTAACTCAGTACCCCACAACTTCGATAAAACAGAGAAAACAAGCGTTCTCGAGAATGATTGGGTGTTAAGCGTATACTCAGGGATCATTTGCTAAAAACTCAAAAAATTTGTAAGCTACAGAGAGGATTGGTAGCAGCAGCTCACTGACAAAATGTCAGTGAGAACGTGCAACTCGCTGTACAAATGTTAGTGTAGAGCCCACTGAGCCTTACATGAACTTCCATCTATCCTCATGCGCCTCTGCCATAAGGCACTTTAGTTCCACGTCACGGCCATACTAATTAGCCGCCGTTGCCGGTAGGCTAGGATGGTAAACTTCAATTTTTCATTACAGACCTCCTCAAGACTCATAAGTGGTGAGGTTATCTGGTAGTCCCACTCTCCCACTGACTCTTCAATGGGCATTTACTTCTGCATCGGCCTACCCTGTACGTGCATTTACTTGTGTTCTCTCTCTCTCTCTTGTTCTGTGTTGTTTTTGCCAAGTATTTCTAGTTTTGTGCTTTAACGTCCCTCCAAGAGGAGTCAGGAGCAATGTCATCTTAACTCACCGCTAGAAAATCACCCAACTTCACCAAATTTTCAGTATAAGAAGCCATTGAGCCAACCATCTTCCTCATCGACCAAGATACTCATTTTCTCTTAGCTTCCTATCTGCTATAGAAAATGGCAACCCACTCACCTTCTTCCCTTCTTCCTATGTTTCTCATCTTCACCATTTTACTTGCAACACTAATTCAAGTAGCAGTTGCAGGGCGTGAGATTCCAACCAAAGCCAATGTAGCAGACAAGAAACAGCCTGAATGGTTCATCGACAGTGACGGAAATGTGTTCATTCCCGGTATAGGAAGAGTGCAGGTACCAGCCCTAGCTGGTTTTCATTCCTTCCCACCCTATTCAGGTGGAGGAACTGGAGACATTGGTGGGGGAGGAAATAGTGGCACTGGGGGAGGAATGAGCATTGGGGGAGGAAATAGTGGCACTGGGGGAGGAAATAGTGGCACTGGGAGCACTGAAGGAGGGAGTCCCAGTACTCCCGGTTACGTTCCAGGTGGTGATGACACCTTTGTTCCCAACCCAGGTGTGGAGGTCCCCACTGGGGGTGGTGGAGTTCCTACTCCTCAAGTCCCCATTGGAGGTGGTGGAGTACCAACTCCTCAAGTCCCCATTGGGGGTGGTGGAGTTCCAACTCCTCAAACAGCTCGCCCATGAGTTCCCACTTCTACTTTTTTCTCTTGTTTAATTGTCACTTGCTAGCTGTAAGGGTCTTGTTATTGGCGTTGAGTTGTGTACTTTCCATGGTAGCAGGTTGCAGGCAAGCTTTCTGTATTGTAATTTAGGGTGATAAGTCAGCTAAAATAAGAGGCTTTTTAGGAAGTCAGTTTCTGCATGACTACTAATAATGTTAGGCACCTTGTTAACAATGTAGTAGACTAGTAATCGCTTTCAATAAAGAGCCGGGGATGTTTTTCTCTTCATTTCTCTCTTAATTAATTGTCCTCTAAGGTTCCACCACGTCCCCTCCTTAGGCCCATCTGGTTTGACAGGCAGCCAGGGGGTTCAGAGAGAGAAAGAGGTGTTTGGTAGTTTTAAAGAAGGGTAGTTGTGGCTGGGTCTACAGTGACAAATGCTAAGAATGAAAGACCACTTGAGGAGATGAGCACAGTTTAACAAGTATAGAAGTGGTCAAGAATCTGATCTGATTTCATTAATCATATCCATCAACATTGAAACTTGAAAGGCAAGAATGTTCAAAGAAGCTATAAAGGTACAAAGAGATTCTAATGTATTACCAAAATATAAAGCATTAAAGCCTTTAATAAGAAAAATTGGGACCAGAAAATAGCCAAAGGAGCAGGAAAAAGAAAAAAAAAGGAGACTCAATAGAAAAAATAAAAACAGAAGGAAACACAAGATGGGTTAAAAAAAGAAGAAAAAAAATTAGATGGTAACTAAAGGTATACAATTTACAAACTATGGCTTCAAGTCGACATTCTGGGTTCTTAAAGGAAAGAGGTAATGGGTTAAAAAAGGAAGAAAAAAAATTAGATGGTAACTAAAGGTATACAATTGACAAACTATGGCTTCGAGTCGACATTCTGGGTCCTTAAAGGAAAGAGGTGACAGAACAAGAATACTCGGAATGTCCACCAGAAAAAGGGGGAGACAAATTTCCATCATGTAGGATCTCTCTAACAAGCGCACACACACACACACACACACATGGAGTGACAATTATTGCAGAAACAGAGTCTACCCAGATACGACTGAGCTGAAGTTAGTCCGCAACCCGGAACATACAGCACCAAGGAGTAAAAGCACCAGTTCTAGTTTCTTACACACCCCCCCACCCAAAAAAAAAAAATCCTCTATATGCTAATGTTGATAGCTCCAGAATAAGGTGAGATTGCTGGCTTTCAAAATGATAAAACACTTGGTAAGGAAACCGTGGTTCAATGTAAGTAAGTTAATGCTGCTTAACTTTAAACTTCTCGGAGATAATTGAGCAACCGCCTATGTGCAGTAAGCTAGTGGGCAGCACCAATGGGGGAACGGGATTGGAGCATCATAAAAAAGGGGCAGGGGGTCATTTCAAAGGGGGGGAAGAGAGAGAGAGAGACTCATAGCATAGAGGGTGTTAGCTTTCGGTACACTGGTGGCGTGCCCAGCCTTTTCCCTATGATGATGATGATGTTATAGTGGAATAAATGTTTGGAAAGAGTTGTATTTGAACTCTTTACAGGCACAACAAAAGATGATCAGGCAAAATACAAAATAGAGGGGGGGGGGGGG
>NC_056567.1:24857013-24859667 GCF_013358625.1 Macadamia integrifolia | reverse complement strand
GGGGGGGGGGGGAAGAATGGACAATATTGAACAAGAATCATGACAAGGTCCTCTATCAATTACTTAGCAAATAACAGGTGAGAATTTCATTGCTAAATGATTATAGGCTCTATGGATACTTGATGCCCAATTGCATTTTCCATGAAAATAAGAAAGACTACTCCAATTCAAAGGCATAGTATAGTTGGACCAACAAATATGCTTCACTATAGTAGCAAATAATTGCTAATCCTAGAAGCACATGATCAGAAAATGGTCCAAGGAGACTCCTGAGATCACCTAGATTGCTTTGCTCAGAATTTAAAATTGAAAAAGGAAATGCCAAAAATGAATAGCAACCATGATTGCAGGAAAAAGATGAATATAAGCAAATAAAATTAACAACAGTAAATATGAGAAACTATAAACATAAAGATGATTGAAGCTTCGGCACAACAGTAAGGTTGCCCCATTGTGTCCTAGTTGTTGTGGATTAGAGTTGGGAAACATCCTCTCCATTAAATGGGGGTAAGGCCATGTATATTATGACCCTCCCCAGACCCCTCAATGGCAGGAGCCTTATGCACTGAGTACACACCCTTTATAAACATAACAGTTTCCTATTCTACGATGTCACTCAACTCAACTAAACCTTACCCTGACTAAATGGGGGTCGGAAACAGAAATCTTGTTTCAACATTCAACTCTATTTGGCGCCATGCTTCTTGTCAATCATGCTTAATCCTAAGCATGAATGCTTTTTGCTCATTCTCTGAAAGTCATATTAGGCCTTCCCATTACTCTTTCATCTCACCCGCTCTAAATCTTTATCCCCCCAACCCACAGTGCGTTCAAAGATTTTCATTGCACATGAATTGCTTCCAAAGCTTAAATCCTTTTTTTTTTTTTTTTTTAATTGTAGTAATTACTAACATTTCAGTTAACATTCACCAAATTGATACACTGTCAATCTCTCTTGATCAACGATAACGAAATTTTACACATCAAACCAATTTGCTCGCTTAGATCAGTCCATGATTGAAGCCAAGTCAGTAGATATGGCCCAGTTGTATTATATATGGAATTTCCTGGATGCTGACCTTGAGAACCAATTTTCAGCTATTAACCGGATGGCTAAGATCATTCAGCTATTCACCATTGGTCATTAAAAAAAACTACTTTTATATGGAATTGTACAGAACTGTCGATCATAAATGCATATACGTTCATTTTGTGAATAAATATATGTAATCTGACATGTAACATGTAAATGCTAGTGTCATTTTGTTTTGAAGATTGAATACAAAGAAGAAATTAAATTCTATCTGGTTCATATTAGTAGAAATAAATACTACAACCGGAGAGATCAAGCATTGCTTGGCTAAAAAACAGAAAAGGTTAGAATACAAGATGAAGATGAAGAAAATCAATCACCTCATTCCGTCTGACGATCCAGAGGAAATGTTTACAAGATCTTTCTCTTTCTCTCTATCGTATTTCTTAATCTCCTCCACCTTCTGTGTTTAAATCAGATCCCTAAGATCTTAAGTAGGGTAAAACAGAGGAATCCTAAGAATACGAGCAGGAACAGGTAATCAACGAAGACGAAGAACGTAGTGGAGCCATGATTCCTCGTCTTTCTCTTCTCCAGTGATTTCACCTTCGCCATTAATCAATCCTCGGTGGACTTTGGGATCTCGTGCTTCCAGTTGAAAATCGAAGATTCCAAGATCTAGGGTTTTTTCCTCTCCCGGACCGTTACTCCTCAGTCCTCATATGTAACGGTGTACCGGTGACTGTTTTTCACAATATCTCAAAATCCCTTTTTTATACTTTTCTTCGGAGTCCCCTAACCAAGCCGGTGAATGTTCACATACGTGAATGTACGTGAACGTCCCTGAGAAGATTCCTCAATTGAGGCCGGTGAATGTTCACGTACGTGAATGTATGTGAAAGTCCCTGATCCGTAGATATGGCATATACTTTTTCTCTCCTCATTTAATATATGCCATATTCACGGCAAAGGACGTTCACGTACGTGAACATTCACCGACTTGCTTAGGGGCTTGTGTCCATGGGATGTGGGTCCCATATCAAGATCCTCTCCAACACTAGCTCACGATGGCTGGCAGCAGCTATGCACACATCCTAAGTGCTTTTCAACCAGGATGTGCATTAGATGTACTGTTCCCACTGGTTCTCGTGCAATGCTTCGTCGTTAGGGCAAAATGACTGGCCTACCTCTCATGAAATGAAAATAAATGACTTTATGTGTTGATGTTTCCTTGTGTAGTCTCACTTCAAGCATGTATAAAAGACTCGCTCCCATACAAGAAACACTTCCCCATCTATCCCCTTGACACATGTCAAATAAATAATGCAAGGGCCGCGATTTTTCACTTCATGTACATGGAGATTCCCCTCTATGCTTTCTGTCCCAGGGCAACATATAGACTTCCAAAAGCCCAATTCCTGCGTTGATTTTAAGGAAAGGGCGGATTCTCTCAACACCAAGGAGCATAGGGGAGTACTGAGCACATCAATCTCCTGGTCCCTGCAGAAAGTAAAGACAATTTCAAGTTCTTCCTTTTGAGAAGGGAGGCTTATCGACCTATTGATTGTAACTTTCTCCAAACCTCTAACTTTCTCCAAACCTCTAGAAAAGCATAAACAAA
>NC_056567.1:24798192-24856993 GCF_013358625.1 Macadamia integrifolia | reverse complement strand
GTCATCATATTGTATTATCATATCGTTGTCATGTTTGAGTTCTTTACATGTACGTACAATTACAATTCTGATTACTTATGATTTTTCTAGAAGCATATTAGGCGGCGATGAGCCACTAAAAGGTTAATCGGTCTCCACCAATTTAAGGCCCTACATTGTTATTGATCATTTAGGTACTTGGGCCTTGTAGGCTAGGGCATTGACACACTCCTATTTTGCCGGTAAGTTATAGGTCAACAATTGTGCTCATGGAAATTGAGCTATAAACCGACTAATTACCTAATAGGATATAAATAGAACTTAAACAACCTATAATCGGGCTAAATTAGCTTAAATGGGGCTAATCAAACTATAAATGTGGTGTTGATCAGTCTTCACCGGGCATCCATCGAGCTACCACTAGACATCGTTGCTGACCATTTAGTAATTAGGTTCGGCCCAGCACTAGACTGTTTACTAACCGATGGGTTTTGAGTCCAACTTATCCGGTCAGGCCTAATGGTGTGGGCCAGCATTTGACACCTCTAGTCTCATGTGATGATGAGAGAGATAGAAAGGGTGCTACTATACCCTCCAATAGGGGTGTCAATTCGTGGCCTGACCCGACTAAACCGATCGGGATCGACCGTTTATAGACCGGCCCGGCCCGGACCATTTATTAAACGTGTCAGGCTTGAGCCCGGCCCGGACCGTTTATTAAACATGTCGGGCTTGAGCCCGGCCCATTTATAAATGGTTAGTCTCAGTTTTTCTACTTGGGCCGTCGGGTGCCTGACCGAGACCGACCGAATAACGCCCGATCGAGACCGGCCTATTGTGCACCAACTTGGCCCGACCGAATACCTAATTTACCCCCCAAATTAAAGAATAAAAACTAAAAAGTAAAGACATGTTCACATTTTGAATAATGGTTATATTTGGTATTATTTATTGATTTATTGTCATTTTTTTGGACTTGCATGAGTGGGCCGGAATATAAGAGCACATTTTAAGAGGGCCCATTTAAAAAACGATTAAGCCCGTTTAACATTAAACATGTCTGTAGCCCCGTTTAGGCCTGACTAAAGCCCGATTAAGGTAGCTCGATTATAGCCTGAGGCCGACCAACCGAATATAAAATGTACCATGCCCTCAATAACTAAGCCCGATTAGTTAAATGGGCGGACACGGTGTAGCCTTTGAAAGTCTTCAAGCCCGATTAAGCCCGACCGAAATCGGACCGGCCCGACCGGTTGACACCCCTACCCTCCAACGTCTATTCAAAGATATTTTCCCTTAGGTTGTGTTTGTTTGTAGGGTTTTTGCTAGAGTGGGAATAAACGGTTAAAAAAGTTGTTAAGACTTTCTCAAAAAACATAGGAAAAAAGTGTTTGGTTAGTAAGGGTGAGTAAGTTCTTAGACAACCTCTGTAAGCCAGGATTTTCCCTAATGTTTGGGTGTCTTCTCCATCCCACCCCTTCAAAGTCCCACGGTTGAAAAAGTCTCCAATTGGCCAGATCCAGTGGACTAGTGTTGCCTTTTTCAAACAGGTTTCAGAGATTGATCTCTCCTTCATGAAGGTTTTGTTCTTTCTTGATGACATCTTCATCATCATCGCCTTTCACATTCAAGGTTCGTAATCTCGATTCTCATCGGGATCAATCTCAATCGATACCCATCTAAATTGCCCTGGATCAGACAGATTTACCCCTTTTAAACTAGTTTTATTATTTTTTTTCCCTTTGACGGCATAAATGGATGGATATTGGAACAGTTAGGACTCCAGACCGACACTGATTCGATTTTTGAAACCATGTTCACATCTTCAACTTCGAGCTTTTTTTCTTAATCCACTGGTTTCTTCCATAAATCAGCCTCTAATGACTCATGTCAACCTCTATGGATCCATTCCATTTGCCTAATAAAAGAGAAGTTGGGAGCTTTGGCCACATTCATTCATTAAGTTTAAACTTTAGGTGATGTATGGTTCCTGGTCTGAATAAAAGAGAAGTTGGGATCGATTGGCCTTAGTTTGGTAGGTGGGGAAAGGAATCAAACCAAAGAAATTGCTCTAACCTTCCACACAGTAACATGCTACGGAAAAGCAATCTCCTGGGAATATAGTAAAGATAAATGTCAGATGAAATAGAAAAGGAAAAGGGTTACATATTATTCAATATTGCTGCCGAGAATCTGTAGAAGGCTGAACGTCAGTCCTGAAAAATCACAGAAGGCAGAGGCTCGGAGGTGGCTTCAGGATTAATCCTCCGGCGCCCAAGTTAGAGACCCGTGCAACAGTGTTTAGAGAGTAATGGCGAGTGAGTGAACTTACATGGTTCTGTCTTCCGAGTTTCTTCTCATAGGATCATATCATGTAGAGTCCTACTACGAGACATCCTGCTCTTGATGAGCTTGAGGCGGTTTTGGAGGACTCCATACTTCATGTTTTCCTTCCTTCGCGGGGAATATTCTCTTTTCGGGTATTATCCCCCTTTAGGTAGATAGAGTCCTGGTACAACTCTGCTACTCAAAGAGGACTCAAGTCTCCTCGTGATCCCGATATCTGAAGTTCGTGGTTAGATGCGGCGTACTGTATATCCCCTGCAACTGGGTGCCACGTGTCCATACTTTATTGGGCGAGTAATTTAAACGTAACATTCAGCAACACAGACAGCAGTCATGAATAGCTAAATCATCCAATTAGGTCCAGTTTTGGCAATGGCCATTGAAGATGCCAATGCTCAGTGGTTATAACAAGATGGTGAAGTTTCCACTGGAGTCACCACGGTTGAGAAGATAATATGCTAGAATTCAGAGAGAGAAATGAAACCCTGTGATAGCACAATAGGATGAAGGAAACAGGAAGATTTGATCAAGGAACGGAACTGGGCAAAGGCAATGGTAAGTACTTGAAAGAAACTGCTTCCGAATGTGTGTAATAAATAGAACCTGTTAGATACATTTGATCATTGACATCAAGGAAAAACTATATTTCTATATGCAAATGAAAAAGTAAGATAATATTACACAAGATAAATATACAAGTTTCCATGGAATGTCTGTGATCAACCACAAACCCTCATCTAGCTGCATTTCCCACCTGCTGTGTATTTTACTTCAAGACTGTGACAGGAGCAAGCTCTCAAATTTTTAGCTCAACCAGTTTTTCCAACTTCATTTACTCCTGATAAAGATGAACCATGCGAAAAGTAACACGTTAGTATTCAGCAGTACTGCCGCATCATACCTGGATCAGAGGAGCATAGTTGCTGTGCTATACCTGAGGATTGTCAATTGAGGACGAAATAGCTTTTTCTTCCAACGATTCCTCCGAGATTCTCGCTTCTGATTTCTCATTTGAGTAACTGAAGAAGACGAATATAGTCAATGAATGAATAAGGACTATGCTGAAGCAGACTGGGCCATAACGATAAAGCTGATGCATGAGAATGGTGACAATAGCCACATATTATTTTCCAAGATTTAGAATCATTTGATAAAATGGCCAATTATGAGATGTTAACACAGGAAGCAAGGACTCATAACATTTTGGCCCACCAAGATCTCCATAGCCAGAATGGTTAACATCCATCACTTGACATATTCTTCACATCATCTCATAACCATAAGCTGGAGGTACATAAATGGTTCACACATGAAGTCACTGGTCTCAGAATAGGTTTTGATAGAGAAGCTTCCATAGTCATGCAGGCCCCAAGAACATTACAGCCTTTGTAACTCCCATCATGACATGTCATCAAATATTTGATGTATGATATCCGTACAGAATATCCTAACATGATTGGATGGATGTGAATTGATGTTTTTAAGCACGGGCCAGAATTTCAATTGTTCAAGAAAAAAGGTTGGCAGTCTGCATGATCCAATTGCCCGGTCCGACGATAATATTTCAAAATTTTAATAGATCTTCCAAGGAAAAAGGCCCAAGGTCTGATTGCGCACGGACTTTCAGTCCAATGGTCCCTTGAAATATTGGGAACATCTGTTCTATAGAAAATCTTTTTTAACAGGGATTGGTCACTGTATATCCAAGACCTCCTTGAAGGCTCACATATGCACTTCATTGTGGAGAATACCACAGTTTGATTTGGATGTAGCCAATGGAAGGCTTTAGAGGACCTCTGACTTCCCCATGCAGAAATGTTGCCCATGTAAGTGCAAAATATGTAAGCCTAGATAAGCAGGGTTTGGTCAAAACTGTAAGTATAATTCACTGATGGAATCAAGAACAAGAGCAGAATGGAATAGATGTCTTCCTCGGTATCGGGTTTGAATTTGCTGTGTACGAGAAAACTTGTCCTTGTTACAGAGGTTAGTGGCCGAATGGGAACTAAGTTGACAACAGTAATCAAGTCAAAAGCTTACGTTGAGAGTATGGTCACCCAGATTAGCTCCACACAGTCCACCCAAAGAAGCCTTTGTTCAACAGGTATCAGACCATAGGTAATTAGGTGTGCAAAAGGCCAAAGCTTCCATCCTGCCTGCCAAGCAAGTCATAGCAAATAAAATATGTTAATCACCATATTCCGCATCTATATGAAATAGTTAACATAAACTGGATTAAAATTCAAGCTCATAGCCAGATTTGAAATAAGAAGAATATAATGTCCAAAGTATGGGTTTGTACATTGAACATGATTCATTTCAACAGTCACAAAAATGTAAAACAACAACCTAAATTTAGATAAACAACTTTTATCATTTTGATAATTTAAGTTAGCCTGCTAGGCGTGCTTCAGTCGTACAAAGGATAACTCAGGAATACAAGAATCCTAGTCAGTCTTAATTTTACTAAAGGGTTCTGCATTCGAAGAACTCAAATCAGAAATAGACAAAAAGGTATATCAGAAGATTTTTTCTTACAGTGAGCAAGGGCCAAAATGTTGTTTTCAGTTCACTGAAAATACTGACTGGAGATTCAAATCGTAAGAAGCCCAGTACAACATAGTAGATGCTGTTCCAAATTACTGCCCATGCAGTTTGGTCAAAAACAACTTTAGCAGGGACCACCCACCAGTCCTGAAAAGGTAAAAGAACCTGGACAACAAAGGAATATGTTTCAGTCTTCCAAAGAGAATCAAGAAATAAGTATAGATAACTAGATAAAAACTCTAAAGAAAATGTGAAGGCACTCACTTCACAGAACTGGTAATAATAGTGAGAAAGGGAGCCATGAAGAGAGAACCCAACAAGGCCTGATCTGAACATTCGCGCTCTGTCAAACTCAAAAAGAGGTTTTCCTTCATAGCACTGCAAATTAATTAGGCTATTAGCAAGCAATGTAACAAAGACTAAAGCTGATCAGATAATTTTCGAAAATAAAGAACTAAAAGAAGATAGGAAAGAAACAAGATTCTCCTTTTAAGACTAAGTCATACCTGTGCAATCCAATCCCCCAGGGAGTAGACAACGCCGCTTATTACCATTTTGGCGAAAACAGGATTTTGTTTCAGAGCTTCCTCGTAAGCATACCAGTTGTGCTGGGGTGCATATCTTAGTATCTCATAGATAGTCCATCCCTAAGGAACATGAGAAAAGCACATGAGTTCCAATGAAAAACAAACAAACAACCAAAAAAATTGCTTCTTATAAATGGAATGACATTAAATACTAATTCCAGATTCCAGTTTCTAGAGATCGATGGAGGATCTTTATCTTCCACACAAAAAATTAATCCATTTTACCACCAAAAATATCATTTTTAAAACCCAATATAACGCTAAAATGAAGGAAAACTCTACCGCATTTAAACGGTATAAGGAATATGGGCAGAAAATCCTATCTGAATAGTCTTTTTTTCTGTTTTGGTAAAGCTATCTGAATAGTCCAAGACAAGGAGAAAAATCTGAGAACATCATTAATTGTGAAAAGCGATTAATCCAAAAAACAGCAGAATGAAACAACTTGAAATCGACTAACCAAACCTAAAATAATTTCAATGCAGGAAGACAAACAGCAACAGTAAAAAGCAATTTATTCTGAGAAAAACTTATGAAATATAGAAGTCCTTATTTTTCAATAAAAGGCGCATAAATTCGTCCAAAAGGGGGAAAAAAAAGAAGCACTTGACCAAAACCAAGAGCCAGCATTGAATTCTTACATTGCAGCTGATAAAATATGGAGAGCACAATAGAACTAAAGTACAATATCATTGAAATCGTTAAAAAACCAAAAGACAGATTAAATTAGACCAAAAAATTACAGAGACAATAATAGACCCAACTCAAAAATTAAACTGAAATTCCTCCGGGTCTCGGGTTAGGGGGGGAATGGGTGGAATGAATCTACAGTTTTAGCAAAGCAATCAACAAACTCATCACGAAACCATATGATATCACATCAGAAAGGAAGAGGGGAGAAAACGAAGTATAGAAACAATTTTAAATAATAATATAAAAACTAGTCTCTCTCCCTTCTCTTTCAGCCCAGCAGCAGTGATAGTAGTACTAGCAGTAGCAGGCCAAGGACTAATTACTAATGGGCAGGAAAGAAATAAATATCCACGAACTGTCTAACTAAAATGCATAATGAGTTGGGTGTGCCAAGTAATTCTCATCGTTACAGAACCCACATGAAAATTACAATTTAAAAGTAGTTCACGAATTTCAATTTCAAAAAGGGGAAATAGAAAGACTGAAAGGAAGAAGAAATAACTCACATGCCAATAATCACAGTCGATGGTGAGCATTTTAGTGATAGCGAAAGTACCAGCAGCAAGAACAATAGTGGCATTAATTGTTCTATTAATCAAAAGATTAATATATTCCTCCTCTCCCTTCCCCTCCGATGGAATGGACGAAGAAGAAGAGAACCCTCCAGCTCCCTCGAATGACAATCGTCCCTCATTAGCAAACCCAACAACCTGGTTTACGCTCTCTCCTTCTCTTTCACTTTCACTTTCCCTTTCAATTCCAACTATTACTCCATCTTGCTGGTCCGTCAAATCACTGCTCTGCACTGGAATTACATGTAGATCATCCGCAGCCGAACCAACAAAAAGAACCCTTCTCTTTCCTCTCAAGAAACTAGGATTCGCTGATTTGTGACATATGGAGAAGCTTTGCAGAGACGAACCAGCAAGACCCTTTACAGAAAAACTGCATCTGGGTCTCGACTCTCTGATAGATGTTGCGATGGGAAGAAATCTCTGGGTTGCGATACTATTTACGGAAGCCATGGCTGGCTGAGTTCGGGAAGAAGAAAACGACTGATAAGAGCGAAATCAACCAATCTGATCTTTCCGGTAGAGTTCGAAGTTTTTATACATGACTATCAATTTTCCACTGCGGATGAGGAACGCGGACCACAAATTGGAGAGTTGATTTTTCTGTGACGTTTTGGTAAATAACGAATGGCCCATAATACAGCAGAGGAAGTGGATGATGGGCTTTCACACTCCATAGCCCAACCAAGTCCTTCAAAGGCTTCTAGAGTATACATTTATTTTATTTTATTTTTTTATTTTTTTATTTTTTTGTGTGGGTGGGGGGTGGGGTGGGGGGTGGGGTTGTAGGGTAAAACTGGGAACATATGCCTGCTATCGATCCAATTTTGATACGAGATCGTATTTTTTTTTTTTAGAACAAAATACGCTCTCTCGAAAACAGCAAGAGCTCATTGTTCGGGCTGTCACCCTCCTTACTCCATAGGGGACCGATCCACCGGGGAGACTAGAAGAATTGAAAAAGTAGTATGTCTACTCTTTGTAGTGTTTTAAAGCTTTGTTATGTTTGTGTCAGACTCGTATACTTTGTGTGTGTGTTAGGATTTTTTGTTTTGTTAGTGCATGTATGGGCCAGAACTAGTCTAACGTGTTCAATGCTTCTTATAATATGAAAGTGGATGTGCATTGATGTGGGTTGAGGCGTTGTGTTTTGATTTAAGATTTCAATTCTTCCATGTTTCACAAGTCGAATCTACATATCATATTGTTTCTTCCAAACTAATAAATCTTTTTTCTCTCGAGCCAACATATCTTACTGTTTCTCCAGAGTCTACAATTATTAGATATAAGGGGGGAAAAAAACTTGTCATTTTGGTGTTGCTTATGCTAGAAACGAATCGACGCGAAAAGGCCACACTACCACACCATGTGCTCAAGGTGCTCCAACACACTAGTGTTGCCTACACCAAATTAGTTGGGTTCTTTTTTCCTTTAGATTTAAATTATGGGAGGTAAATTCTCTTCACCCAAAACAAGGTTAATGGAGAATTCATTGATCAAGGGTTGGATGGTGTAGAGAAGGTATCAGGGATAGTATTCCTCTCCATAGAACCCATGGACCATAGAGTGATCTCACAGCTGGGGTGACCTCGAGAAGTGTGCCCAGGTCCTCCCAACCGTGGGATCACTCTATGGTCCATGGGCTCTATGGAGAGGATCTGGATCCAGGTATCCGGAAATAGTAGGAGGTATTATTATAGTAAATGAGCAAACTATTTATGACCATAAATGGGTGTACTAAAAAACCTTTTTCCTTTCTTACAACTTGATTAAGAAGATATTTTTTGTTGAATGAAAATGTCTGAACAAGGTTTAAGTAACCGAAATCGGCAATGGAATTGCCTCAGTTGATTTCGATTGCATTTTTTATTCGGTAAGAATTGACCAAAATCATTCAAAAACCGCCTGAACCCTAGGAATCCTATATGGATTGACTGAGATCAGTAGGAATCTAGACTAGACTCGATTGATTCCAATCTTAAAAACCTTGGTGTGTAGAGCTTCTTTTTCTAATATAAATTGTTCAAAATTTTATTTAAAATTAATTAACAGGTCGATAAAAAAATCTATTGCCAACTCTAGGAGAAAAGAACTCTCTCCGTCTGACATTCCCATGCCCAAACATAGATGGGTGTATTTAAATATAATGGAGAAAGATATTCATAATTAAAAACCATAAACCATTTTTCATAGGATAAAAGTAAAATAAATACTTACATTTTCTAATTTTTCTTCCCATGAAATTAGTCACCCTATCTAAGTAAAGTACAACAGTAGATTTTTTGAATTGTTTATTTATTTTTTACATTAAAATAGCAATGCAGAAACCATGGTTATTCACCAAATTAGTCTCTTATTTTTTTAAATGTCTCAATATATCTATTTTTTCATATGGACAAATGATGTATCCATTCCAATCATTGGATAAAGAGGACATGGTTTAGATTAACCACTTGTCAAATTTCAGAGTCTAATTTAATTAAATACCCTATTTTGTATTGATAGACGTCTTGTGTATTTCCATGCATGTGTACTAATATTATATATATATATATATATATTATTAATTTTTTTTTAAAACTGAAGTCAACCAAGGTGGATCATCGGCTGAGAAAGGACATACTTATGAGAAAAGCAGGTGGATTAGGCCACCTAGTTCTAGAAAAGAAAAACTTTGGAACACCTCACAGCTAAGAAATGGGCTTCTCTGTTCAAAGATAAAAACAAGATATCACCAACAAGGGAGAGAGCGGCCCAGTCAAGGTATGAGACAAAAACCCAGAGACATGTAAATGTAAGTGGGCCAAGTTCTGACTAGTGATTCTAAAGATGAGAACAACTGATGTGGCTCAACAAGAACCACCAGTACCTATTGGATCCACAAGTGATGGTCGTCTTTGGTGTCGGCCCATAATATTTGTGGACATGGATGAACCAACTTGTCATGAGAACTACCACTGTTTACGTATCTCCTCTTTGATTGGCTCGATTCTAGATAATTCTCTTACTTTATTTCATGAATACAAGGGAAAGGTCCTCCAAACCTGAGGCATATGGCATAGCTGGGCCTGTGGTTTTCTATACCATTCCATTTGACAAGGTCTTCTATTACAAGCGTAGGTGCCATGCTGACTTCACTCCTCCCATGGTCTAGGAATTTCTCCACATCATTTGTTTGATGTAATGGCTAAGTTCCAATCCCAGTATTTGGATAAGTCTTTTGTTGCATATTTTATCCCTTTTTTTTTATTATAGAACTTTTTTGGGAGAATCATACCTGTTTGGTGTTGGCAACACCAACACATGAAGCCAATGGGAAGATGCATGAGAAGTTGAGAACATCTTTAGCGAATGGTTTGGGAAGCAACGTGGTCTTCTGATTGGTACGATTCCTTTTTCATTGATAAACACAAAATCGCATCTAAATACCCTTCTGAAGAACAAAATAATTTTTTACACTTCTATTTTTTTCGTTTCATAATTTTGTGTTTTCATTTTTCAAATAAGAAAGAAAATGCATATACTCCTGAATCTTTAAGTAAGATAAAAATGCTTCTATAAAATTAAAAGAGAAGAACAACACTACTTGTCCACATTCCCCACATCACACCAGTTAGTGTGTGAGAATTGGTTTTATCAATTAGGGTCTGCCGCATTAGGAAAGAGAGAGTTAGTAATGTGAGACAGGGCATGGGATAGAATCCCCCACTGTCGGATGGGAATCATTTTTTCTCAAACAAAAAAGTTAGTTAAAAATACTATGAGATGGATATTTATTATTATTATTTTTTTTCATGCAATTATAAGATGGAGTTTATGTAGGTGACAAGTGGGGTTAAAAATACTTGTTCATTTCACTCTTGAGGCCCAATTCACTTTGACAATGGGTATCTAGCATCGTTTGACAACGGTTTGTTTCTGCGTTTTCTTGTTTGCAAAAACAAACAAAGAGCCTAAAAAGCGTTTGATAAAGTTGTTCAGTTTCATCCGTTTTTAGAAACATAAATCAAAATTTATACCTATTTACAATTCTAGAAACGAATTTGACGAAACAAGTCGGCTTGTTTTGTCGTTTCTAGAATCGAATTTGAGAAGAAAAAAAAGTTGTTGTGCCCAATAAATCTCTCAACTATTTAAACCTAAAAAGAGGCAACTAAACCTTCTCTTCTTTTTGGGCATCCGATAATACTATTGGGTTTTTTAGTGGCATTATGTCTACAAAAAAAGTTTCAAGAAACAAGTTTATCAAACACTAAAAAGTCTGTTTTTATTTCTGAAAACGTAAAAAGCCGTTTCTACTGTTTTTAGACACAAAAACAGCAGAAACGTTATCAAACGGTGTCTAAAAGTGAAATGGCACATGTTAAGTTTGCCTCAAATTCTTGACTCATTTTCAAGATTGACCAGATCCGACATATTTTGGTGGCGATCCATGGAAAGTTTTCTGAGATCTATGATGAAAGCAGAGAGGTTGAGCCGATAGGCCCAAGCCCAGAGCCTAACATTGATCTCGTATGGTGGTGTGGGGGTGTAGGGGCTATGGTATGGTTCAACCGTGACCCAATGGGTCGACCCACGACTTGGAGTATATGATGTACAGTTGCCTTATTGAGAAAGTCATTGTATTTTGGGGATTTTTTCTAGCTAAGGTTTTAAGGTGAGTTTTCTCATCACTGCTTGGGTGTAATCTCTGTTCTGCATAGTGAAACATCTTCTTCTTCGTCAGAGGACGTAGCATACCTCCCTGGTGTGTGAACCTCATTAAATCTCTGTGTCGTGCAGATCTTTTGTCTATTTATTTTTATATTTTTTAGTGTTTGATCTAACAAATTGATATCAAAACTTTGGGTTACTTCGATCCATGTCTTTTTCAATGAAATATGATATTGATAGGTTCGACGGAAACATCAGTTTTAGTCTATGATAGGTTCGAATGATGGCTATTCTTACACAATAGGGTTTGAAGAAAACCCTATTTGGGAGGCGAAGAAACCTGCAACTATGTCCGATGATGATTGAAACGATTTTGATGATAAATCCCTTTCAGCTATTCAGTTGTGTCTTTCGAATGATGTTCTACAAGAAGTTCTCTCAGAGAAACGGCTATAAAATTATGGGTGAAGTTAGAGAATCTTTACCTCACCAAATCCCTCACTAATAAGTTGAGATTGAAGCAACAACTGTATACTTTTCATATGGGTGAAGGTACTTCTATTAAATCTCATATATATGAGTTTAATTTTATTGTTACTAATTTGAAAATGATAGATGTTAAAATAGAAGATGAAAATTTGATTCTCTTATTGTTATGTTCTCTGTCTTCAACATATAAGCATTTTAGGGATGCCATAATTTATGGTAGATATACAATCTCTATTGAGGATGTCAAAACGAATCTGTAAAGTAAGTAGAAGATTGATGATGAGTTGACGTTTACCAATAAATCTGATGGTGTTAGTTTGGTAGCTAGAGGGAGAACAAATGAAAAGGGTTTAGATGATAATAAAAAGAATGTTAAATCAAAATCTAAGCATAAGAATTTAACCTGCAATTATTGTAAGAAAAATGTGTGTATTAAATCTGGATGCTATAAACTTTTAAATAAGCAGAAAGTAGGTGGCGGCGCCCAAAATCAACAGAAGAGAGATGATTCTGTAAAAGCTAGTATTGCTGAAGATGAGAGTGAGTCTGATATGCTTTTGGTGACTGATGATAGAGTCATATCACAGGATGAATGGATTCTTGACTCTGGTTGTTTCTACCATATGTGCTCCAATTGTGAATGATTTTTCGCATGCGAATCAGTTTTAGGTGGAGTTGTGTTGATGAGAAATAATGCTTCTTGTAAAACTATTAGAATGAGAATGATCAATATCAAGATGTATGATGGCATTGTCAAAACCTTCTCTAATGTCAGATATGTCCCTGATTTGAAGAAGAATCTCATCAGTTTAGGCAGTATTGATTCAAATCGGTGCAAGTATACAACTGAAGGTGGTGTCATTAAGATTACCAAGGGTGTTCTCTTGTTGATGAAAGGAATCAATTTTAGTAGTTTGTATGTGTTGCAGGGTACTACAGTCACTGGGTCTGTTGCAGCAGCTTCATCATTTATGTTTGAATCAGATGTCACAAATTTATGGCATATAATGTTAGGCCATATGAGTGAAAGAGGGATGACATCATTAAGTAAAAGGAACTTGTTGTGTGGCCAGAGTACAAGAGTAACGGAGCTCTGTGAGCATTGTGTATTTGAAAAGTAGAAGAAAGTCAGTTTCAGTACTGCTATTCATAGGACCAATGGAACTTTGGACTACATTCATTCAGACCTATGGAGGCCCTCCAAGGTTGCTTCAAAGGGGGTTGGTGCAAGGTACTTGCTTACTTTTATTGATGATTTCTCTAGGAAAGTTTGGGTCTATTTCTTAAAGCATAAAAATAAAGTGTTTATCACTTTCAAACAATAGAAGAATTTTTTTGAGAAACAAATTAAGAGGTTGAGAACCAATAATGGCTTAGAGTTCTGTGAAGGTGACTTTAATGAGTTCTACAAAAATGAAGGTACTACAAGACACTATACAGTTGTTAAAACACCCCACCAGAATGGAGTGACAAAGCGTATGAAAAAAATATCGTTAGAAAATGCAAGGTGTATGTTATTAAATGTAGGATTGGGCAAGGAGTTCTGGGCAAAAGCAGTTAACACAGCAACCTTATTGGTGAATTGATCTCCTTGCACAGATATTGAGTGCAAGACTCTAGAAGAAATTTAGTCAGATAAGCCTGCAGACTACTCTAATTTAAAAGTATTTGGATGCCCTGCTTATGCACATGTGAATGAAGGGAAGTTGGAACCTAGGGCCAAGAAATGCATTTTTCTTAGGTATGGATCTGGAGTGAAGAGATACAGGTTGGGGTGTCATGATCCAAAGTCACTAAAATTTCTTATTAGTAGAGATGTTACTTTTGATGAATCTGCTATGTTGCATCCTAGGAAAGAAGCTCATGTTCATTGTGAAGAAGGTTAAGAAGAATCTAGAGAAAATGTGGAGTTTGAAATTGGTGGTTCATCTTCGAACAAAGCACAATCTACTTCAATTTAGCTACCCACTTATACTGAAGGAGATGATGCTCAAGAGAATCAAGAAGAAGAGTAGGACAACATTGCCAAGGATAGACCAAGGAGAAATATTAGACAATCACAAAAGTATGGGCATGCTGAATTTGTTGCTTACGTATTGTTTATTACAGATATGATTGAAAATAGTGAGCCTACAACATATTCTGAAGCTGTTACTTCAATTGATTATACAAAATGATTGATTGCCTTGAATGAAAAGATATAATCTCTTTATAAAAATTAGACTTGGGAGCTAGTCAAGTCGAGAATAGGAAAGAAAATTATTTGCTGCAAAGGGATATAGTCAGGTACAAGGAATTGATTTTAATGATGTTTTCTCACATGTTATTAAGCATAACTCTATTAGTGTCCTACTTGCTTTAGTTGCTATGCATGATTTAGAGTTGAAGCAACTTGATGTGAAAATAACATTCTTGCATAATGAACTATAAGAACAGATTTATATGCATCAACTTGAAGGGTTTGTTATTAAAGGTAAGGAGGACCATGTATGCTTGTTAAAGAAGTCTCCATATAATTTGAAACAATCTCCTAGACAGTGTATAAAAGGTTTGATTCAGTTATGGCTAATTTTGGATACTGTAGGTGTCAATATGACTGTTGTGTTTATTTCAGAAAGCTCTCTGATGAGTCATTCATATATTTACTACTTTATGTTGATGATATGTTGATTGCAACAAAAGATAAGAATGATATCAATAGGTTGAAGGAACAATTAAGTTCTGAATTTGAGATGAAAGATTTGGAAGCAGCAAGGAAGATCCTTGGTATGGAGATCAAGAGGGATAGAAAAGTAGGAAAGCTATGGCTATCTCAACAAAAGTACACGGAGAAGATATTGAATCGTTTTGGCATGAAAGATGTTAAACCTATAAATACTCCTCTTACATCTTATTTTAGACTTTCAGCTGCTCTATAACCTCAGATAGATGAAGAGGTGGAGTATATGTCACGTGTTCCATACTTTAGTGCAATTGGCTCCATTATGTATGCTATGGTCTGCACTCATCCTGACATTTCACAAGTTGTTAGTGTGGTTAGCAGATATTTGTCATGTCTAGGTAAAACTTATTAGGAAGCAGTGAAGTGGATACCTAGATACTTGAAAGGGATCTCTAGTGTTTGTTTGGAGTTTGGGAGGAATGGTGACAGTTTATCTGGTTATATTGATTCAGATTATGCAGATGATCATGACAAGAGAAGGTCACTCACAGGCTATGTATTTACTCTTGGAGGAAGTACGGTTAGTTAGAAAGCTACTTTACAGGCTACAGTTGTATTATCTAATACTAAAGCAGAGTACATGCAGTGACTGAGGCAATTAAAAAAGTTATTTGGCTTAGAGGTTTGTTTGGAGAACTCAGCATGGATCATGGGGTGACTGTTGTCCATTGTGATAGCCAGAGTGCTATTCACTTGACTAAAGATCCAATGTATCATGAGAGGACGAAGCATATTGATGTTCTGTAACATTTCATTAAAGAGATAATTGCTCAAGGCAATATTCAAGTATTGAAGATTGGTACTGAAGACAATCTAGCTGATATATTGACTAAGCCTTTGTGTGTTGGTGAGTTCGAGCATTGCTTGAACTTACTTGATGTTGGCCATGTTTGACTTCAACCCTTTGGAGAGCTATTGGAGAAGATGAAGATTTTAGCTATTTGTTTGTTTGTTTGAGGAGAATTCAAGTTAAGGCGGAGATTTGTTAAGTTTGCCTCGAATTCTTGACCCTTTTTCAAGATTGACCCGATTCAACATATTTTGGTGGCGACCCGAATGGGAAGTTTTCTGAGATCTGTGATATCGGCCCAACCCCGGAGCCCAGCATTGATCTCGTATGGGGGTGCGGGAGTGTAGGGGCTATTGTATGGTTCAACCGTGACCTGATGGGTCGACCCCGTGACTTGGAGTATATAATATATTGTTGTCTTGTTGAGAAAATCATTGTATTTTAGGGATTTTTTCGAGCTAGGGTTTTAGGATGAGTTTTCTCGCTGTTGCTTGGGTGTAATCTCTCTTCTGCATAGTGAAACATCTTCTTCTTCGCCCGAGGACATAGTACACCACCCTGGTGTGTGAACCTCGTTAAATCTCTATGTCGTGTGGATCTTTTGTCTATTTATTTCTGTATTTCTTAGTGTTTGATCTAACAACACATCTAAGCATCCAACCCACGTTTTGTATTTGTGATTGTGTTTTTTTTTTTTTTTTTCTTTTTTTTTTTTCCTCAACTCCCATAAAATAAAAAAACAGTACTAATACTCCAAAGAAAATTACCAATTAAACGCAGACATAATTGGATCAGAAAGGTGTAGTAATGCCACTTGAACGTCATGCTAAATTTTTCCTATTATAATGAAAGGAAAAAATACAAAGAGACTTCGCAAGGAAAGGAAAATTTTGAAAGGAAAGGATCTCATGTGTGGAGAAAGTCCATGGAAAGATAGGAGAGCCGGAGAGGAGGAGAAGCGTTGAAGCATTGCCCCAAGCCCTATTTTTCAGCAATGACTGATCAAGTTCCCTACATTCGGCATTCCCCTCCTTGCTATTAAGGTAACAGTTTCAGACATGGCCAGTTTCTATAGTGTGACAGATGATGTGTACAAGGCTCGGGAAAGAATTCATTATCGTATGGCTAACCAGCATTCCAAATGATCTCTAGTAAGGATATTCTCACATAATTACTGTTCATCTCCTTGTCGTATTCTATCTCTCGCTCTAAACTTGGGATAAAATTGGCTTGGTTTTAGGTCATGCAAAGAGATGACACTACCAACCAAAACCCTGAATATAGAGACACTGGACACATGTCCTATCAACCAAGGATTTCAATAAAAATCAAAACATTGAGATTTCGAGATAATAATTGAACATTGCTCTAATGAAAAACATATAAGAACCCCAGCAAGGCATCATTTTTAGCTAGGTTAATTTTGCTCAGCAGCCTCAGCTAAAGTTTTGATCAATGCCTCTTCCACGAAGGACTGTTCAGTGAGATCCTTGGAATAGTAAAGGTAGTAAAACTGAGAGCATATGGTAGTGAGGACTGTGAAAGCAGCCCCTGCTGCAAAGACACCTCTTCTTAGGGTTTGGCAAGAAGAAGGAAGGAGATCACCTATGATAATAAACCTGTGTTTGGTGTGTTGTGCATTAATCAATGAACCCCCAACCAAGCAAACCTCCACAACACAAAATGTAATCCTGTAATAAGATCAAACCATGCATAAGGCATTGAAAAGACAAACTAACAAAGAAACTAATAACAAGAATATGGATTCTCTCCTCCCATGGGGACTTCCCCAGTCCCCACATGGGTGATAGCCCTCCATTGGGAATCTCCATCCTGACGAAGATTCTCAATTGAGGGGGTCAAACGGGGTAGAGAGATTTTCAGTAAGGGGGGCTCACTAAGTGTGTCAATTTCAAATCGAAATTGAAATCAAATTGAACCGAATTAATTCAGTTCAAATTCGATTTGAATATGTGAGTATGGACTACGGTTTGCCTCGGTTTTGATTTAGTGTGTAAGAACCGTCGGTTCGAACCGAAATCAACCCGAATTGCTCTTAAAAAAAAAAAATGAAAAAACCCTAATATCATTAAGAAAGATTTTTTAAGTGGCAAATGTTTTTTGCAATTTATCATCATATATTTACATACGAAAACAATTTTAGAGTTAGCAATGGCCATAAGGCCCGTAAATTGAGCCCATTATGGCCTTTAGTCTATCACAGTCATGGTCTAAAAGTGGAACTATTTTCATAACCGAATTAAAACTACATATCGGAACCAAATTGGAACCAAA
Organism: Macadamia integrifolia; assembly: GCF_013358625.1. NCBI lineage: Eukaryota > Viridiplantae > Streptophyta > Magnoliopsida > Proteales > Proteaceae > Macadamia > Macadamia integrifolia. The sequence goes on along the minus strand of NC_056567.1, from coordinate 24,839,320 downwards.
ATCAAATCAAGCCGAATTGAATCGATTTGAATATCTAAATACGGAACCGAGTCGATTCTGATCCACCTTATCATCATTCAAAATCAAACCAAATTCGAATCAAATAACTGAAACCAAACCGATTGACACCCTTAGCTGTCACCCATGTAAGTAGGGAATAAGGGATGACTTACCAGCAGCCGACGAATAAGACGAGTGCCCACGCCCTTGGGACCTTGGGATTTAGTGCTTTGTCAAGGAAAAAGAGTCTGGTTTGCATCATTATAAGGACATGAGTGGCCATGAGAAGTAATGACGCGCCCATGCCTACCTTTGTAGCCACGTCCGAGGTATACACACAATAGTAGTAGTTGAAATTACTGTCTGCAGTAGCTCTGGCCTGTTCAATGAAGACACAAATGGATGGATGAGTAGGACTGTAAGACTCAGAGCAGGGCTACTGGCTCGGTCCATCGGTTCAAGTCAGGCCTGTCGGGTCTTTTGGGTTGCACTGTGATCACCCATTTATATAATCTAGTAAATTCAGTTTTGGTTGGGCTCAGTCAGGTTCTAGGCTTAAATCAGGATAATCGGATCTTTTTGGGTTTTAATTGTCTTGGACTTATCAATAATTTAAAAAATAATCTACATTTAATTACATTGAATAATTGATAAAAATATCAATATATAGCTTATAACGGTTGGCTTAGTAGGTCAGGGTTGAGTAGGGATTGTAAACAGTTTGGCCGTTCAGACGACTATCGGGCTGACCCCATGCATTAAGAATAATTGATTATAAATGGGTCGGATTTGAGTCCAACATACTTATTAATTGGACTGGGCTTCATTGGTCCTACCGATTGAACTTGAAATTGACACCCCTAGTCTTAGCCTCTTAGTCATATGCCCAAAAACCTAGATTTAGATTAATAGAAATTTTGGAATGTGAGTTTCGTTGAATAAAAACGATGTGCTGCGATTTCATAATCTTGGTTTATGATTTTAATCAAAATGAATATCCTCCTTTTGAACATTTTACTTAGGGATGGCAATATGAAGTGTAGGATTAGATAATTGTCTTAATTTTATGAGTTTTTTTTTTTTTCTTTCTAGATAGAATATATTAAAAATGAAAATGATAAAAGAATCGTTAAAGACAGCGTGGCCCTTGCACGAAAATACATGGAAAGTAAAAATCCCGCTATTGTTGATGCTTCTATGTATACTCTCATTGGTCCCTATATTGATACGAAGCCATGTTGCCTTTTACAGAACCCTCTCTTGAATGAAAATTAAAAAGAGTATAAAGTTAAAGAATTAAAAAAAAATTAATAACAATATAAATAAAAAATAATAATAAAAAATGCAAAGCACTCAACAAAGCTATGCCACCTATCATATTTTTTCAGTCCATATTAGTTGGATTTCAAATTGGTGGTATCTTGCAGCTAGGTCTTTTTACATCCAATTATGTTTGGACGTAACAGTGTTAGACGGGCACGGGCAGGGTTCCTTCTCCCTAATTTTTTTTTTTCCTCCAAAAAAAAAACTTAGCCCACGCTGGAGACCATGATTTACAAAATCGGAGAATCAGATCAAAATATTCCCACCAAGATTCCTCTGAATCAGTGGGTTCTGGGGGCCAATTCCTATTTTTGAAACCCTATAAGAGAAGATCGGAAGGAATACCAAGAAAATTAAGGAACTTGGTGATTGAACCAATCCAACCTCCATGAAGAAGAATGAAAATTAAAGACAGAAGTGATCAATCTATGCAAAAAGGAAGTCCAGGTAAAAGAAGACTCACCGTACTCCTCCTATGCTCAGCTCCGATGGCCAAGACGAAAGCAGTGAGGTTGATTACGAAGACGACGACAGATAACTTGGTGGAAGCCATGACTTCAGAGCCTTTGGGGATCAGATTCAGAGCTAGAGAGAGAGAGAGAGAGCGAGCACGTTAGGGTTTGAAAGGTCAAAGTCTTCTTCCATCTTGGATGACAATATGGTAGTCTTTTGGTCAAGGTCTCTCTTTGTTTTTTGGTAAACACCTTCAATAATGGTGATAGGCCCCATTCAGTAGGAATGATCGAAGTGGGTAGCAGGAAGGACCACTGGCTCTGCACCAGTAATGAAGTAAGAGTAAGCATCTTGAAAATAATCAAATTTGCTGCAGGCTTAAAGGAAAGTTCTTAATTGTGAGGTATATATTAGTCTTTGTTGATTATTTAAAAAGATAAATAAATAAAATAAAGCCTTTGTTGACTGGCTATCCCTTTGGGATTTAGATAACCTGTAATAATAGAGAGAAGGAACCATATCGATCCGGTGTTAGCTGTCTCTTACCCCGTGGGTTGATGTAGGCAACACTAAACCAACAGGGTTCTTTGCCCCTAACTAATAGCTGCAAAACTCCACTTCAAGAAAATATGGAAAAAAAGTAGGAGACTTCTAACATAAAATTCTAGTACACAATCACTTATTTGCTTCTGTCATAGTACTTACAATAATGTTAAATTGATAAGAATTGAGATGTGTCATTAGTCATTTTCCTTAAGATCATAATTATCCATTTATTAGTACAAACCGGATTCTTGCAAATCACAGCTGAAGTAAGCCTTCATCAATAATTGCTATACACAACTATTGGGCCAAGACGGGACACAAAGAGTAGTGCTCAATAGCCTAGGAAGGACTTTTGAAAATTAAAGGAAGCAAAAAAACAAAGCATGCAAACACTTGATCAGAGAGAGAGAGAGAGAGAGATGTCTCTAAGAGCCAAATTCATCTTCTATTTTTTTTTTTTTAAAGGAAGGTGTTCCTTGGACATACCTATCCAAAATATCCCAAGGGAGGTGACTCCCACCATATATTTAACTTGGTCGTCGCCGGTCGACCCAGGAGACAGAACATACGGATGTGAAGGAAAACATGCGAACACCTTATGGGAATGAAACCAAAACAAAACTCAAACTATTTTGAATATTTAAATCTATTTTTAAAACCTTTAAATTGATACATTTCTCCTACATTTTATGGAGAAATGTGGAAAACTGACTCGAACTTGCGGAAATTTGAGGCTTTAATAATTAAGGAGCCTTTGGACGTTGTGGATCCATCTTTAGTCCCTAGCCCCTACTAAGAGTCCCAAAGAGATAAAAAGAGAGGGAGTCTCTTCTTTATATCTGCAAGTCCCTTGTAGTTGTACAAACTTGAGCTCCTCCAAACCTAAACCTAGCCTGCTCCAATGTCCCTACATTTTTCACGAGTTTTGAAGTTAGGTAAGTTTTTTTCTTTCTTTCATTTAATTTCATTGATTGTGTTGTGCAATTTACTCCAATAGAGTGAGGGTTTGTCGTTGCTGCCCATTAGGGGTGCAAGTTTAGTCTTGTCTGCCTGAATCTTACCTGGCTTTCTTGAGTCCGAATAAGGCCTGGGCTAAGATTTCTGATCTTGAGGGTGAATCAGGGTTTTTTCAAAGTTAGAAATCTCCGGCTTGCCTTGATCAAGGTCGCGCCAAGTTAGGGTTGAACCCAGCCCAACCTTGATTTAATATAACCAATAGAAAACTTATGTACTCAGTTGGGAGATTCCCTGCAACAAAGGTCTCTGCCTCCCCCAAACCACAAAACTTCTGTATTCAGTTGGGCATTTCCTTGCAACAAAGGTAATATGACTCTCCTCTGTTCTCTCCCAATCTTCACTCTTAAGTTTAACCCATTTATTACTTAGTAGTTACATACTTCAATGTTCAATCGCATGTTAGAGTTCTTATCACTTTCAGTCCATTTCAACTTAGTTAATAAGTTTTCGAAAGATATTGTAGGGCCAATTGATTGGATTTTTTTTTTCCTGAGTTAGGGTTCGGCCGGGCCTGGCCTAGCTAATGGAACTCAAGGTTGGGCTAGGGTTTTCAAAAGCCGTGGCCAACCTCACCGTATTGCAACTCTAGTGCCCACAGTGTCGCATCAAGGAAATGCCATGAATTATTGGAATATGTTTATGCCATGAATTGGAGTATGTTTATATACTTCCCGATGGGACTTTTATACTATAAGATAGTAGGCTCTTCTATTTTTTTCCGGATTTTTTTTTTCATTATTTTTATTTAATTTTCGTGTTCTGTTGACAGTTTTCAGATTTTCTGTTCTCTTGTTGAATATATATATATATATATATATTATTGATAGTTGTTATTGTTTTGTATGTTTTCCATCAGGTTTCTATAGTATTTTCATCAGAAATCTTTTGTGCTACATATTTCCTTTTGTTTTTCATGTTCCTCAATTCGCATGCTAGACTGGTTTTCCTTATGTGAATCTAGTGCGCTAGGCACTGGGTTGCAACTTTTGCTTGAAGAGTAGGCACCAAGAGATCAATGGTTCGAATCTTATCACATGGGTTTGAGTTTATATTTAGGGTGTCTCCCCCTCCCTATCATCCTCCCCACCCCTTGTGTGTGTGTGTGAGTAAAGTCCCATTGGACAATTCATTAATAATAAGCCAAAAAAAAAAAAAGACTAGTTTCATGATTTTTAGTCTGTTTTTGTCACAGCATTTTCTTTTTGCCTTAAAGAAATCATCAGTATTGAGTATGATTCAATTCTTATATGGTCTCTTTTCTCATGTTGGTGATATATCATGTCTTGCATGAGTAATGGCATTCTCTGTAATTTTTCGCATGTTCATTAAGGCTCCGTCTGGTATCGTTTCTAGAAGACGTTTTGTGTCAAAAACGAAAATTTTAGTTTCTGTGTCAAAATACCGTTTTTAAATGAAAAAATGATGTTTCAAAATTTCAAATTTTTATCGGGAACAATAGTTCTTTTTTTTGTAAAATGGAACGAAATTGGGAAGATGGAACTCCAAAATGGAGTTCCGTCCAATCTCCTTTTTTCAATTTTTTTTTTTTTTTTTCACATTTTGTTTAAAAAAAAAACAGAAACTGACCATAAGTGCACCAAACACTTTATTCCTTTTTTTAATTCTAATAGAACGGAAAAACTCCAAAAACGTTTTTTTAGAACGATACCAAACGGAGCCTAACTCTTTTTTTTTTTTTTTTTTTTTTTCTTTTTGATTGAGGTAGGCTGCATTTACTCTCTAAATAGTGTAATTGTTCTCTTTATTACTTGAAGATGGAAGATACAATTCTATCTGATCTTTTATCTACCACACATACAATGGTAATAGTTATTCAAGGATATCTTCACTTCCATCCTTGTAACAAGTTACATCTGATACAAGAAGTAGTATATTAGTAGTTAGATCATCAAAACTGTCGGAGGACTGCACAGCCAACCAGTTATCGATCCACCATGTTTTTAACGTTCCAACGGCAAAGTTTCTCCTGCAAGAAAGGATGCAAAGAAGGCCAAGGACTCGCTTGGTTTGAAAATAGGCACTGCATGTCCTGCTCCTCTAAATGTTGCAAAAGTTAAGCCCTTATATTCTTGGAACCACCCACTAACCTGAATATTCCACAACAGCCCACATTAGTAATATAAGTTTGTTTACAAATATTCTACTGCACAAGGCTGTTTTTGTCAATTCATATTGTCTAGATTACCTGTTTCTGGTGGTACCAAGGCCTCCATGCTCTAGTGATAGGCAGTTCTAAAACACTCAAGCTATATCTTGTGGACAGAACAGGAACTCTTCCATCAGTATCCCCACTGATCAAAAAAGAAAGGAACAACTTATAAGGTTTAACAAAGTACCTACAATCTATCAAAACAAATTTGTTCTTGAGTTTTCAAGAATTCAAATGAAGGGTACTCTTTGTATTGAGCTTCCCTTCTTGGTAGTCTCTTACCTGTAGACCCATATCCTAAGTCCTGCTTCAATTAGCTTCTTGTATATAGGTAGGATAGAAGGCCTTGACTCTGACCATTCACGAAATATTGTATAACTGCATCCGGAGTTAGTCCATAAATAGTTTCAGTTATTCCTTGTTTCAGGCTATGATTAAGGTGTATGAGAGAGAGAGAGAGAGAGAGAGAGAGAGAGAGAGAGAGAGAGAGTTACTTGCAGATGCTCCAATTCTTGAGCTGAAGACCATCACTCACATGGAGGGCTTTCTGGACGTCGGGTCTGTTGTAGTAAGTCTTTGCATAATCGTCAAGGCAGGGATCATAACCACCCATGATCCTTGGCATCTGGTAAGAAAGTCCATTATCAGATCAACCAATCTATGGTACAAAAAAATTTGTTGAGAGAATAGCCCACATAGGTTACCCCTGAGAGTCTGAGACCTTCTGTCCCCTGATATGTGAGTCCCTCCACCCAATAGTTTGAGCTTTTGGGTTGGATATTTATATGGTATCAAAGCGGGTTTACTATAGTGACTTCAGAGTCTGTACTCTGTACTACTTGGTCATTAGGACCCATCTAGAGCTGAATCAGATTAGTGAGTTATGTCCTTTTCACTAGCCCAAATTCTTAGACCATTAGATTATCCTTCTAACTAGAGGTGATGAAAATAGCTTGGGAACTGCTGTGGCAATGGTAAAGCACTTCCAGCCAAAAAAGAAGTTTCCTAATTGTTGTATGCAACTAAAAATTGACAGAAAAGAGGGATTAATCTGTAGTCATCTCCACAGGATTCTATGGTGGCTCAGATTTCAAGCTTTTGAGTTATTAACACAGAATACTATCATTTGTGAGAACTGAGAACAATAATAAGGAAATGAACTCAACCATCTTAAACTTGGAGTTGAACATGACTTGCATCGATCCGTTGTCTGAGTTAGTTGAGTTGGTGCAGACAGAGGTATAGAGGCTATAGATATCAATCTCCTTATACTGATTGAGTAATTCATCCACACCATTTCTGCAACTAATGTTGCTCCAGGTATCATTGCTGTCAAAATTGCAGGTGTCCTGGATAATTTTGTGAGTTTCATCTGATATCACAGCATGGCTCCAAGCATAATCCACCATACCTCGCCAATCATGAGAATCCGATGTTTCAGGATTACCCAACTGTAATTTTTCACCATGAGCATTAGATCGACAGTACAGTTCAAAATTGTGATTGAAATCTAAAAGTCATGAAATCATTCAATATTACTGCAGCTCAATTCAACTCTGAGCTGAGCCTTTTCCCAACCAAACAGGTTGGCTACAAGGATCCTATTTTCAACTCAATTCTGTTTAAAGCAATGTTAATTGTCCACCAATTTTCAGAAAAAAAAATTGGAATCTTTTTAAGGCCTAATCTAAAAGCATAAAAAACATAAGTTATCTAAGGCTTTTGTACCCTTCTACCTTACTGAAGGTACAGAATCCATGTATAGAGGTTCCTTTATGTCTAAAACTTATATATGATCATTACCATGAAACCCTTTAGATTAATATATAGAGAAGGATCCTTGTTCATATCATAAATTAGCTCAGCCAGCTCTGGAACATATTTTCCTGTTCATCATGTATGCATAGAATAAACCATCAGTCTTGATAAACCAAATCAAAATGAATAGTGTTAAAGGTTATGAAGGTGGATATACCTGCATAGCTCTCCCCTGCTATGTAAAAATTCCGGCTTCTATACGTTGGGAATTTTTTGAACCAGTTGTGCAGGAAATTATATGTATTGTTCGCTAACATAAGTTCAAAATAGGGCAAATCAGTAAGACCAATAAGAAGATCAATAATCCATAATTCTCTATTAACTACAATTTCATAATTATAATTAGGGCGCCAGGTTTGCCATATAGACAAGACTGGTACTGTTCCCGAAATTGGACATGTGGCCCTCTTTCCAAGTGGCAAGCTAGGTCCAATAGCCTTCTCCCACACCCACACAGTGCCATTTATGAACAAGTTCACTCTAAATGGATGTATGTCATCTCCACAGGACTAAGGTAGAAGAATGTATGCTTATAGGAGATACTGATATATACTCTAGAAGTCTGAATAGTCTATTTTGGTGTTCAAAAAACCAATGACATGGATGTGCATCAAACTCACCTGTAAAGCTGTCTCCAAGAATATCATAATCAGTGGTTGTATTTGAGTATGAAAAGCCAACTCCAACTGGAGATTCCAAGAATAACATGTTTGCTTCTGCATCATTGTGGACATAATGGAGATTTAAATACTTGCTTATGTTCTCAACTAAAAAGCATTGATAGATGAGCTCTCTGTTGGCCATTATAATTGCAACTAATAAAGCATTGATAGATGAGCTCTGTGGATGAATGTGCATGAATATATGAATTGAAATATATTAGATTCCAAACCTGTATTCCATGAGTAAGGATTGAATTTGAGCCCACTTCCATCTGTATCAACAATGAAAGGACCAATCTCTTGTGTAGCTCCATATCCCACAGAGGAACACCCAGGACCTGAAACATATTAGTTTGTCACCTTATCAGATAACATAGAATCAGAGCACCAAAGCAGTGGAGTTATTTCAATTGACCATTATAGTGAATTGGAAGCTTAAAAAAATGCAAAATGGAACAATATGAAAATATAAAGGAAAAGTAGAACCTCCACCATGGAAAAAAGAAGGTCATAAGGCAATAAAAAATGAGATAATCTTGCTATTTTTTCTTTATGATCTTCCATTAAACTATCAAATTAAGCATAAGTGGGTTGATATGAGGGGTTGTCTAAAGACAAGGCAGCATGATACTAGCATGATACTGTTAAGGAGGAATATGTGCTTGCTATAAGGGATTCGGTGGGGTATTTCCTCCCTTATACAAATGTGAAATGTGTAAGTGATCTTATCCTTTCCTTGCTTTTGTAGTAAACAACTAATATTTGAATGGGAGATTTTTCAAGGCTTAATCTGAATTCACATTCCAAACTAGGTAGAGATAGTGCAGAATTCATCTAATATTTAAAAACAAGATTAGTAAATTTTGCCCACAGGAATTTTACTAGGTTTCAAACCCCTGATCATTTTTCTAGGCCATTCAAACTGGTTTGTTCAAAATCACAATTCCTACAGTACCATAAGGCCAAGTAATGGAGAAGCCATTCTGTCAAGGCCATGGTTGTGAAAGTCTCCAACAGGACTTTGTATGGTTTACAGAAAAAGGCTTAGAGTAAGTTTATATGAAGCAATTAAAAGGTTTATTTGACAACTTAGGGAATCACACTGTTACCTCCATTAAGCCACAGCACCAATGGCTTTTCCATGGATTGAATCGAGGCCTCATAGAACCAGTAAAAGAGAGCCCTTCCATTCTTTTCATTCACTGTCACGTACCCAGCATAATGCCTGAACCCCACCTCAGGTTGGCCAGGCAATTCAGTCACAAGATCCTCACTCCCCTGTATAGTCACCTGCTTATTGGTATGAGACCATGGTCTATGCCTAGCAGTAACAAAAGGCACTATAGCAATTAGAGCAAGAAGAACCCAACCTAGAAAACCCATCACCTGTACTGTAGTACCCATAATAAACACTAAAACCACTTCACTCACAAACCCACTTGAATCCCTCACAAGATGATAGAACACAGAAAGGCTTCAAGCCTATATATACTTGTGGTTGCATGGATAAAGCATAAATGTCGAAAGATGGACTAAATTAAAATCAGAAAGAGGGTGCCAAGTCCTACGTGGTGAACCGTCTTTTGTTAGTGATTTGGTCAGCAACTGTATGCCATCTGATGTGGAGTTTTGGCAAGTGTGAGAGCTTTTTTAGCATAGGAAGAGATAAGTGGAGCCTCCATAATATTTTGTGAGAACTTTTCTTGTATAGGACGGATGAAAGTGGAATTTTTGGCAGGTGTGAGAAGTCCATTTTTGTGAAGTGGGTCGTTGAATGCACAGTCACATGAACAGAATTCACTAATTAGATCCCTAAACATATCATTCTTATTGTATTCTTTAAAGGCCACATCTTATGAACATGGATAGGACTGCATGGAAAAGGAAACAATCTTTTGTCACAGTTTGTAAAAGCTTTATCCCCTTCCTTGATTTAGTATTCACACCAATAGACTGTTTAAAATCATCTTTTTGCCATAGTTAATTAAAAATTAAAAACATAAAAACCATAATTCTACACAGCCTTGCCAAACTTAGACCAAACCCTCACATTTTCAAATTTTTTATTGCTAAGACAAAGTTTAAACCTCTCTCTCTCTCTCTCTCTCTCTAGAAGAAGGATAAAATCAAATTGTGTGTGTGTGTGTGTGTGTGTATGTGTGTGTGTGTGTGTTTTGGTTTAGCCCACCGAGGGGAACAGTTCTGTTAAGGATAATGCTACTTGGAGCACCTCTAAAGATTCTAGAAACAGTACTTTAACCTTTGCAACCCAATGGAGATATCAACTTTATCTAAACAACGATTGGTTCAAACTAATTATTTGATTTGCTGATACAAAATGGTTACATATTTATATATTTTTGGATTTGAAATAAAATCTGAAGGGGTTACACAAAAACAAAAAGGAAAAAGAATAGAATCTAAAGAGCATGTTTGGGTTCTTTTGAATGTTCTAGTATTTGGATTACAAAAGAGAAAGACAAAATTGGTCTCTTATGTCCAATGGTTTTGATCAAAATAAGTTTTGAATTATGGTTTAAAAAATAATTCAAACCCATCACCAAATTGGTGGTAGAGGTGCTGCCTTTTGTGGCAGATGCACTACCTTAAGCAATTTTGTCCCCTTTCATTCTTGGTGACACCCTCATGGGACCGGCACAACCCAAAAAAGGAAGAAGAAAATAAAGAAGGATGCTTTCAAAGGAATAACATACTATAATGATAGAGCAGTAAAGAAGGGAATAGAGTCTTAAGCTTTAAGGGAATTTACCATAACACAATGTAGTTGTAGTTATTTCCTTAGACCTTTCATCAAGTGAAAATGAAAGAGGGTAGGTTCTCAGTCACACAGTTTAACCTTTTTATAATCTGATAAAATTTTCAAGGCAAGCATGCCCTTAGCCATGGACCACTCGATCTGGGTTACCACGAACAAAGAAAGAGAAGTAAGGAAGAGCAGAGAAGCCATTCATGCAATGGCCCAATCCCAAATTCCCTTGAGTCATCCAAATCTTAGTGAGCTTCAGAATTGGCAGTTAATAACTTTCTACTAATACAGTACTACATTATGCATTATATACTACTTTAATCAAGCATTTTTCCTATTATCACTATTAGCATGATTTACACTTAATCACAAATGGAGTTACTTTTACTTGTGAAAGAGATTAGATTCCTTCTATTCTTTGTTTTCCTAGAATGGAAAACTCCTAGGTGCTCTAACATCAAGAATTTATGCTTTATCTTTTCTCTAAAATCCAATACTAATATGATGATGCAGGAGACACAGAGAAGCATACACAGGACCTTCACCACAGACTTTACATAACATCATCATCATTATCAATGGAGACTTTGTTTTGGGCATTCTTATCATTTGGATGTGACATCCAAAAAAAAATCATAGTGATCCAATTGAATTGACAATCCGAGATATTCTCCTTCCTTGTGTCCTTTTGGTAGGCGAAAAATTAAAGGTAGTTATGTGATAATGCTGAATATTTACTTATTGTTATCTTTTTATTGGATGGAATTTTCGTCGAAGGTAACGGTGATGACTTTGATTTTGTGTCATCCTAAATTAAAATAAATTTTTGGTGGTTGCTGGCGTTTATGACCAATCCAATGAAGGGTTCTCTGTCTTTCATGAATTGAGACTTGATAATCAATTGAAAAGAAGTAAGCTTGTCTTTAGCAATGTGCAAAATGGCTTGTTCATGATTCAAAAGTTATCTTAGATTAATGAAAGGCATGTTATCCTCATCAGATGATTATGTAATGCTCTTCTTTGATTTATCTTGTGGAGGTACGTGATAGAGATTGTATGATTACTGCTCTTTCCTCTCTTTGCTATTAAACTTTTTCTTGTTTCTTTAATACAGTTTCTTATTGACCCAAAAAATGAAATTATGGTGTAAAACAGGAATGATCCATAAATGGGACTCTCTTATGAATGGCTGTATCCTAATCAAGCTTTGTATATATGGTTAATGGAGTGCCTTTTGATGAGAGATACAACCTATTTATTGACAGCTATTAACTTTTGGAATATGAATATTTTCCTTAATCTTCTCCATCATAATAAACTAAAGGACAATGTAACATAAAAGGGGAATTGAAGCCATTGGTGGTTTCTGAATTGGACAATTGGGAAAACCACCAATGGTATGAATTCAGAGTTATTTTAACTACATAATTCCAGGACCATCAGACTTAAGGGGCGTGGAATCATTGGCTCAAATTAAAGATATGGTAATAGCCAGTAGTTGCATCTTATGTATATTCTGATTGAACTGATACACCCAAAAAACCCATCCTTGTAAGTAGTAACTATAAGTGGTGCTTGTTTGCATAGAGTGACCAACTTGACCTGTCATTGCTTGTCATTTATCTTGCCTTAGGGGTGGCATGTGGAAAGAGAATGGTATTTGTTCCAAATTAATGCTCTTGCCTAACAAAAATGATGTGGTTTTTTCAGGAATCTCATCATCAAAGAGTGGAAAGGAGGGGTTTTGTGGTGAGCCATGTGGGTTATGACTTGGGGATGAGAATTCATCAGAAGTCAAGAACCCAAGGTGGTGGAAAGAATGACGGAAGAACACTAGAACAGAAAACCTGGTTGTTGAACCATGACCTGGATTCCAACTTTTTTCATTTATTAGTTGGTAAGAATAAGGAAATTCTATCATCTCTATCCTAATCTCTTTTTTTAATGAAATTTAATGCCATGATCCAATCCTTCTTTGCCATGCTCCCTGTTTTAGTATATTTCTTCTTACTAATTTCCGCATAAACTTTAGTACTTAAATGATCAACATTTATTTGTAAAAGGGTTAATACATATTTGATACAAGGATTCTTGCCCTCCAATCAGATCTATTCGAGGTCATATTTGGTATGAAGTCTAAGTAATGCATATCTTTCCTCACCACTTCTCTAGGGTCATTTTATGTCTACCCCTAGCTCTTCTAGATCCTTCAATTTTAATCAAATCAGTACTCCTCCATACCGGAGCATCCAAAAGCCTCCGTTGAACACAGTCGTGCCACCTCAAACGACTTTCTCATAACTTATCATGTATTGGAGCTACTCCCGAATCAGCTCTAATATGATGATTCCTTACTTTATCCTTCCAAGTTTTACCTTTCATCCATCTTGACATCCTCATCTCCACTATACTGAGTTTATCTATATAGTGCTTCTTAACTGCTCAACATTCTACACCATACAACATAGCGGGTCTAATAATTGTCTTGTAAAATTTTCTTTTAAGTTCAAAGTACCCTCTTGGCATCCAAGAGTTAATTTCTGTCTCCTTATCTGTTTGTCTTGAGCCATGCACTACCATTGCCCATGTAGGCTCCCAGTCTCATTTGGATGGTATTAATTACTGTTACCATTTGAGAAATTTGGCACCCACTGCGAACTAAAAGATAAGTGTCAGCCTCTGATAGGCCACCATTCAAACAAAACTTATTAGTTTGACTTTTGCAATAGTTAAGCAATGATCAAAGCTATGACCTTGAGGTTGTGCAATAAGGAGTACCATCCAATTGAGCTACAAGCTTTTTGTGAAATTTTGTAAGGCTCTCACGAGCTTCACATCTGAAGGTCAACTAAGGGATTGGTTGCCTTCCATGAAGACTAGGAACCTGAAAGGGTGGCCAATTGTGATTGGGTGATGTTCTTTCATGACTAGCTAAGTCCCATGCAGACCCAGTAGAGAATGTATACCAAACAATGCAATTACAAAAGCTATAGCCTCACAGATATTCCAAAAGCCAAGATTTTATCTAATTGGATTTCATTGTAGAAAACGAGAACCTAAAATGATGCAGAAAAAAACAAATGGGAGTTGCAAACACTCATTCACACAATGTTGATAAATATTTACATGATTTAGTAAGAAGGTTTACGTCCACGGTGAGTTGAGATCTGCTTCACTATCAATGGAGAATACGGTTATAGTCGTTGTCCTCCAACCTCTCTCAGATTGATTACATAGAAAGAATCCTCGCTAAAGAATATATAGTGAAATCCTATAAAAGCAATTTACCAAAATACTTATGTCTTAAAAAAAATCTCGGAAGTTGCCATCCCCACCATAGACCCGCTAGCTCGCCAAAGCCCCAATAATGAAGATAACACATAAGGTGGGTCGATTCCTCTTAGCCTCACGCCCTCGGCCTCTTAGTGGTCTTTCGGAATCAACTCACCCATACAATCGATGAAATACAAGCCATTGTACCCCCAAACATCATGGTATCTTTGAAATGAGCAAGGGATGATGAGCTTCCCTGTGACTATACCTCCTTAGATGATCTGGCTACCCATATTACTGTTTAAGAGTCTACTTTTATCTTTATTTTATGTAAATTAAAATGTGTAAGATCCCTACTGGAACATAGTGACATCATTGTTCACAAGTGAATAGAACATTAAACTGGAAGGTTTTGCATTCAATTAGGCCAAAGAATGGCCTTCCCTATAGCCATTAGAAACTCAAAAAGACAAGACATGGGTCCCATGGTATCTTGGAAATGAACAAGGGATGAGCTTCCCTATACCTTTTTAGGAGTCTGGTCTGCTACCCATGGTAGTGTTTAAGAGACCATTTTTCTCTTTTCTGTAAATTATCCTATCTAAGTATCTGATAATGGACCATGCTAGCTCTTGACTTCCCCAGTAATTAGTGAATAGAAAATTTGACAATGCCCATTAAACTACCAAGGTTTTTTATTCAATCAAAGCACAAGGATGCATGCCTTCCTTGACCCAATAGTGATTTTGAAAAGCACCCTTGAAGTCAAACCCAAAGCCACCTATTTTGATAAAATGATCACTTACCAGAAAAATATTACCTGCCATATATGTTAAGTAAGATTTGTTACTTCAATCTAGATGATGTTCTTTAATCCTTTTAGTCACGCTTACAGACTAATCTAGAACATATTTTGCTTTTACTTTCCTTTGGTTGGTTGACTGTGTTGAGACTAGAAAAGAAAGCTATGGCATTGGTGTGTTAAGGTTGGAGAAAAGGAGCTTTTGCTGCTTAGATGGTGAAAATATCACAAGTAAGAAAGTCTTGTAAATATAAGTTGGTTTATCCTTGGAAATTGGAGACGCCCTAGGACTTGGGTAGAGAAGAAGAAAGATATCTGCCTCCACTCATCACTTCCAGGCTCCATGGGCTAATGGATGGAGAAGCAACCAACTGATGCTTTCCTCCTTTTCCTTGTTCTTTTTTCTTTTTTTTTTTCATGACTGATGCTTTGCTTATGCTGTAAAGGTTATAATGGTGGGCCGAAGTGAGGAAGAAGTGAAATAAAGTTTTTTTTTATTATTATTTTTTTTTCTGGAGGGTGGGGGCCACAATGAGAATGGCCCGAAAAGCATCAATTGGGTTGGAACTTTTATCTTTTATAGGGTGGGTCAATCATTCCACAGAGGCTTGAGTCTGGTGCAAGAGCTATGTCCCCGGACACCCAAAGAGGCTCCTTTTTCCCTAAGTTTAAACCAAGTTTTCCTTCACACTCAACAGGTAAAGCAAACGTATAATTGGACTCTTTGGTCATCACAACATTTCTTCCCCTATGGACAAAGTCAAAATTACCCTCTCTAATCCAATCTGATAGTAAGATGGGAGTGGGTGTAGAGATTCCTCTTCACTACTAAGTTTATAAACTTTATCTTTCATTAATGGAGTCGTAGGAACCAATTTCTCTTAACCCATGGTGAAAAGAGAATTTTCATCCATGAGGGATTTGGTTTTTGGACTTCAACAATAAGAGACGAGAGTTAATGATGATATTCACTGTTTCCAGAGTCAATCATAGCATCAAATTACCATACTTTAAGAGATTCTCTTTTCACATACGGAGAATTAAAATTAAATCTTGGAAGTAAAATGCAAGGCAAAAAAAATTTCTCTGTAGGTGATAAGAGTAACTATTGGGGTGTTATTATTTCAACTGCCTCTTATTGTGTATAGTCCAAAATGCTCTTGACACTATTTCTAGGTGTGAAAATTGTATGCAGCCGTTGCACTAGTTCAGTGAGAATTGGATGACTGAAAGTCCATTGGACGTGTGCCCAGATGCTCTAAGCCATCCGATGTTCATCGCACCTCACCGCTGACTGCAGAGGATGTGGACTCCTATTCCTAGGATCTCACGCAACCACATACTAGAACTTGAGTAAAAATTCTCTCTTGATTGAGGGTGAAGGAAGACAGTCCAAAATGAAATGAAAAAAAAAAAAAAAAAGAAGAAGAAAAATCCAATGGGAGGCGTTGGTTGGAAGTAGAGTGGATTGAATTGTCATTTTACTTCACTTCCACTCCATTTAAACCAAATGGTTCCAACCCAATTACCACAAAAAAGATCCGAGTATATGGCAGCCAGTCATGGATCTACTGTGGGCCTGTGCTTGTTTTCAGGACAAAAGCCCAAGGACTCAATCCAGCCGGTTTTATCAAAAGCCCGCTACGATGTGGTGTGCAATCAAAGGACAAGCAGCCCAAAATGGCCCATGTTTTGCAAGTAATGCTACACTTTTCTCAAAAAATTAGCTCCAAACAAAACTAACTTAAAAATGTAGCTATGGAAAAAGATTTCTTCACCCACGGTGAGGTATATCTACCAAGGGAACTACATCAATCATTTTCAAACACCCCATAGCAATAGCATCTTCGAGCCATAGTAGAGTTCGATCATTTATGTATGATTCCTCGTCCACTCCATTTTCCAATATAAGGGGTTCCAAAAAGAAAAATCCTTTCTTAGGCCCTAAGTTGACTTGGGTAAATTCATGAGTCCGATTCGATTATTCTTTCTTGTTTCTAGTCTTAAAACTCATATGAGCTCTGAATTGTATTATGACTCATCAATAAGATGAATTTCTTGAAAAACATCTAGGAATCTAAGGTCATCATTACTTCCCATGTATGTAAGGAAATCAAGAATACCCTTCATTGTTCCCTTATATCCAGCCAACACCAATGATTACCGTCGGAGAATACCTCCTTCATCATGGCTTGAAGATAACTTGGTCCAAGAACTATTTAGGTCGGCGAAATGCCAACTTTTGTTGACTTGTCAATCATATCCGTAAATTTTATAATGCCAAGTGTCAAAATGCATTTGAGTTGGATCTTATCGAATGGAGATGCATATCGACCCGTCTGTATGACTGTACCATATGACAAATTTGATGAATATACCCCTTAAATCGGTTTTTTGGGATGCCTCCTCTAAGTCCCTTTTCTTCCCTTACTGGTGCACCCTTAAGGTAAATGGATTTCCATGGATTTACCATCCTTTTATCGATGCTTCTCTATCCATAGGTTGGCAATCTTTTTCTATTCCCAAATGGCTCCATTTGGTTGCAAGGGAAGTGGGAAAAGGAAAGTGATGGGACTTATTACATTTCTTGTAAAATATGTTTTTCAAGGAAATATTTGCCTTTTCCTCATAACCAAACATCAAAAATCCAAAAATGATATTGCATATAGAGTTCAGAGATAGAGAGCTGCAAGGGCTCGTCCTGGAAATCTATTTAAGAATTCAATCCGTTCTCCATCTGTTGCTGTGGAAACAAATCCATCAACTGACACCATTACTAAAAGCTCAGAAATACTAAGCCATGCAAAGACTGCCATGGTTACCATTTGAAGGAGCAAGAGAGAGAGAGAGGATATGATGATGGTGATAGGGTACATAGGTGCAACAAAGAAAATTTGAGTATCCCAAAAGCCCAGTAATTGCATTTAGAATGTCAACTATAATAAATATAACAAGTTGCTCTTTAGTGCTTGTACAAATACAACAAAAAACAATGTAACCTTTATGCTTGTACAAATACAACAAAAACAATGTAAAGAAGCTTTCCCAAGTCCATGAATCATATGGTTCTTTCTGGCCATTCTTTAGCTTTACAGATCTATGAATTACTATAACATGGGCAAGAGAACAGAACCTTGTCAGCACAACTTAATGCTTGAAAAACAAGACATTGCCATCCGAAAAGAAACATAATGAAAAGAATCAAAACTAGACCCAATTTATAGGGAAAGATCAGCTCTCATCTGGCAATATGAGGCGATCGCGGCCTTCAACTAGTCTTGCTGATCGGATCACGTCTCCCGTGTTGATCTGTGAAAGTATATCTCTCCCCAGAGTTGTGTATCTGCATATCGAAACCATAGTAGATAAAGCAGAGATCATATCCACCAATACCCAAATTAATTCAAAACTACAGGAATGGCCCAACCATTCTGTTCAAGGGAGATGATACCCAAAACAGAAGGCGGTGTAAGAGATTTGAAGGCATACCCGAAAACCGAAAATTGACCTTCATCAAAAGATAACCCTCCTAATCCAGCCTGTGGGAATAGAGTTTGCACACATTATTACATTACTAGAAAAGAACAATTTCTGTGTGATTAATGCTATTAAGGTTAAAGAGCCAGCCCAGCACTTAGGGGAGGCCCCAAGACCCTGATCCTATAACTAATAGTGAATGATAACAGCAGCTGGACTTACATTTCTCTTGTCATAGAGGTAAAAGAAAAATTGGTATGGAGACGAAGAATCCTCTGAGACCTCACTGTGTGCCATAGCAACTGCCCCATAAACAGACAGTGGAAGAACTGGCAATTCCCCATCCTAACATATAAGAGAAAAGAGGGAACATTACATAGTAAAGAAACAGCATTTTTATGGCCATTACTAAACCAAAATGTCAATAAAACAGAAATAAACCTGCACGCTGAGTGTTGTTCTGTACAGTGGTTCAAATTGCCCGGATGGCATTATTTCTAAGGGGATGTCATAACCTTTATTCTTCTCGACCCCATTGTCTGAGAGAACTGCTTGATTCACACAGTTAAGCTTCACCCCATCATATGCCCCATCCACTACCTGAAAGAACTTCCTTAGGGCCCCAAGAATTAAATCACATGGTTCTGACTATACCTCAAAGTTTTTTTTTTTTCCTGCCAGAGATATGGACAAGTAAATAAAAAATACTAACACAAATTCAGATAGTTATGGGACATTTAAGAGTTCTGATCCAGCAAACCTAACATGCCAAAAGGTCTAGTAGGATTTGAAAAGAAAAATAAATAAACAAAAAATAATAATAATAATAATCAAATTGCATTTGCCCTCAATTGATTTGGAGCTTGCTAGACAAACGTTTTGTCTTTTACGATTGTTCATGTTGTTAACTTTGTACATTTAGAAACATTATATAAAATATAACAGTGTAAACTTGCAGTGAGAGGTGTGCTATGTAAATGAGCACCAAAATACTATGTAACAGATATGAATCACATTCAGATAAGTAGGAATTAAGTGGAATAAATAAATAATACATAAATGCTGCCAACAAATGTGAACGAGGATTTGCTAATCTTTCAGACAAGAACTGCTTGCCAGAGTGGCTATGATTGAGCCACTTGGAGTGCTGATGTGGCCATTTTCCAACCATTGCACAGGTAGGGCCATCTGGAGTTTCCACATCTCAAATTTGTGGCCACCATACATTAAACTTTCTACCCCTGTATTACCAGTCAAATCATTTCTCAAAGTATTGAATTTTAAACCAATTTTAAACTCTTGAATTCTTAACCATTTTCGTTCTGCCGCTTAGTCATATGTGTTTGTGTTGAATCTCACCACATTATGGGTGAAGCAGGAACATGTCTTCAAAATGGATGCCAATCTGCAATGTGGCAGATGTAGGCACCTCTCCAGCAAAGCTTTATTCTATGGGCAGTATAGAAACCCATTGTAGGATATCAAAATAAAACTGTAAACGAGCTAATTTTGTCAAGCCAAAACTGTAAACATTGATGATTACAGTTTGTGTAAGAACATCAGTAAATACAGAAGGCCCAAGTAGAGTTCAACTACCTTACCAGTTTTGCAAAGTTCCCTGCTGTCAATGGTGCAGAATACCCATCAATAACAACCTGAAGATGTAGCTTAGTGATTAAACTCGGACTATGTAGATTTGAAATTTAGTGGAAGAAAATAAGCCCATAATGCTATGTATGTTAGTTACAAAAACTTATGCATCTACCTGGACAACTCCAACATTAGCCACCCTTTGTTGGGCCATATTCCAAATTTTACCAATCTGATGACCTTGAATATCCCGTCAAGAAATCAACCACAAAAAAGGTCCCATCAAGGAGTAAATAGTTGGCCATAAGTGACAGTGAGCAAACTGACCATACAACCAGTATGGCTCAAGTTAAGGCCACACTCCAAAGATCTATACTGATTCATTCAGCAGCCAATCTGCCATGTACAACGCATACAATGGCGTTCCACAGAAGATGTGGATTTGGTCCAAAAAGGCATCCTAGTACCAAAAGAAGTAGGGAAAAACTGTAGCCACAGCAGGTTAGAGTGTTTCAGGTGTTCACACTTCACAGACAGAAAAACCTAGCAGAAATAGGTTACAGGTAAGGTTATGTAAATGACTCTGAAAAACAGGCTCTTGAACAGTACAAGTTCTAAAATTCAACTGTATCCAAGAACTGCTGCAGAATATTTTGATGGGTTTTGTCTAGTTCTGTTCTTACAATATCAGTGCAGGGGATCTTCATAGATGATACAATCAGGTAAAACTATTGATGTTTATGAGGAAAACTAGTCGTCTTCTATGAACAATGGGAGCTTTAGTGAACCTGTATTGTGGCAACATTTCTCGGTTCCCCACCAGCAGCTGGAGTGAACGCTGAGCCATCACCTTTCTGGAGGGTGAATTCAACAGTTCCTCTACCAGTAAGCCTACATATTACATGGAATTGTCATGCTTCAGGGGGTGAGATTTAATTGAATCCAAAAAGAAAAAAAAATTGCCATATTACATAATTGTGCATAACCTTGACCTCCTATAAGCACATGCAAATGAAAAATGCAATCAACCTAAACATATGCTATTAGCCAATGACATTAATTTTCTTTTCTGCATATTTCTGTGGCCCTTGGAATCTCTTGGAATCTCAGGTACTAGCACCGGAGGCTAAACATCTACTAAGTTCACTAACGTTTGGATCTGAAGTAAGGAAGTCTTGGCTGTTGGGAGATGAGGTCCCTCTTGGTTTTCAGTAAGCATATTGAGCATATTTTTCCTTGTACATGGTCATTCTTCTATATTCACACTCCAAGTCAATCCAACCTTTTGTTTAGAGGATTAGGGGCAAGGCTCTACTTTCACTTACTGCTATCCTTAGGTGGGGTCACATATCGCCAACTACTTATGGATAAAAATGCACTGTACCACAAGCAAATTGTAAATTGAACATTTCCAGAAGATCCATGGAGGAATTATACCTCGGGTATTTCAAGTATTGCCGGGGCAACAAAAATGACAATCCTGGAGCCTGTGAAGAATGGAATTGTTGAGAGGTTCCAAATATTTGCATCACATCTTTATCATAACTCAAGCATAATGCGAAGCATATTAGTTAACAAGGGGAATGCTGGGGCTCCGTTAGATGTCACTGACCAAAATCAATTTCCTTTTCTTTTACTTTGGCATGGCTTCTTGCTACATATTTCATGTACTTACTAGAATCATCTGAAATTTGCAGGGCGAGTCCATTCCATTCCACTGCACTCCATTAAGCCTTATCCCCACTAAATGAGATTGGCTACATGAATCCTGTTTTGCCTTTCAACTATATTTAAAGTTATATCTGTGGTTAACTCGATCTACAGATGGTTACCTGTAACAACTCAAGATCTGCAACAGTATCCAGTGAAGATGCAAGACCTACTGAGACTCTATCTGGGTCCTTATCCTTAATTGATTCAAGAAGGTTCAGCAAACCACCCTGGAAAGCCAAAAAAAACTTAAAAGACCTTTCTTATAGATTCTACAATCAAACAGAGATAAATGTTTCTTTCTTTATACAGTAACATGGGATTTTATGCAAATTCATCATTGGGAAACGATAAAATTATCCAAAATGAGAAACAATACCTAAAGTAAATGGTGCTTTTTGCAATATGCCATCCCATTTTGGGACAGGATAAACAACCAAACTTACTTATCTTTAAGCTGCCTGCCAGCATGGAGTTAAGCACAATTCATTTTGTAAAATCACCCTAGTTGATTCCAACTGGGATTAAAATTTGCACAAACTCAAATTGGACAAAACTTTCATATAACATACCATCAGAAACAATGAAAGAAGGTTCTAGTCTCCCAAGTCAACATATAAAGATGGTATTACTTGGAAGAAAATTGATATCCATCTTGTTGTACCTTTCCATCTATAAGAGAAGCATACAGCACAGAACCCTTTTCCTTAAGATCTGTAGGTATACTACCCAAGATGGATTCCTTCTCATCCGTTGCAATCTGAAAGTGGAAGAACGTAAAAATTAGAATTTAAGACTTCACAGCTAAATTAAACAATAAACAAAGGGATAATGAAAAGGGATTGGAAAACAAATAACCAAGCTGAAGTAGGCATGCTTAAACAATGTTACGAAAGGTAGGGGGAAACCCTGGAGATGAAAGGTGTAGAGGCATGAGTCAATAGGCCATGTACTATGTAGTGATGTACATCCCAGATGCTCTATTGCAAGGAACTATGTGAAAGTAAAGACCTTTACAGAATGGAACCCAAATAATGCACAAAAATAACCTCAAAAACATATCACTAACTAAATTTGGCTGGATTCAGATAAGATTCATCATTCAATAAGGCCAACTCAGTACACTATGAAATTCCAAGAATATTCAACCATACATAGGAGTCTTAAATATGTAAACTTAATTGGGACACAATGAGTTATTGTGCTTGCTTTTCGGGTAAGTATAGCATCATTAAACTATGCAATGGTAAACCAAGAGAATATGGCTCGTCAGAGTTAGCAACCAAACTAAGATGATTACACTTGAAAGGAGTCAAAATCAGAAGCAAGAAAATAATACCTTCAGAGCTCTCTTCACATTCCCTTCCATTGTACCAAAGGGCTTTCTCTGTGGAATCCTTAGCAGGAATGAGATTTCCTCAAGAGATTCCTAATGAAAATTTAGGCAAACAGACAAAATTAGTTTTAATGGAAATTTAGGCAGCCAGGCAAAACTAGTTTTGACAGAGATTGCTTATGGATATATAAGGTAGCCAGATAGAATTAGTTTTAACATTGAGAATAGAATTAGTTTTAACATTGAGCATCACATGGGAAAACGTTAACCTGCATAGCTTTCATGTTTGAGTTTGCTGGAATCGCTTTTCTTAAAGCAAGTTCTCCAGTTCTTGGAACTTTGGTGTCAGGCGAATAAAGCACAGCTTCTGCTGCAGAAATTAGCCATGGGTTCCAGTCCTTCGAAGGTACTGGAGATGAGAATTGGACAAACATGAGGATCACAGCTATTGCACTCGGAATGTTCTTCATTTTATGAAGCAATGTCGACATATATGGCACTGTTGAAAAATCATGCAGGTTTGGTGATTCCTGCACGAGACAGAAAAAATAAATAAATAAATCAGAGACTCATTTCAAGAGATGGGATTCCTCATTCCTCTATAATGGTATAACCCGCAATGGAACACTTTAAAAAGACTATGTCGTTATGACTCCCAGTCAATACTGACATGTACCAACAAGTCAAATTCAACTCTGCCATATGACAATGGGTTTTTCCAAACACAGGATGTTCAAAGCATAGCAGTTGAGTCATTAAAAACTGCCCAAAAGATCTTGAAAGAATGCAATCTGCATCTTAGCATATAATGTTTTAGTTAGTGCCACAGTATGGTGATAATGCAGAGGATATCATGCTGCATCTCAACATAACAAGCACTCATGTATAGACACTCAATCTGTGAAGAGTGAACTTTATTTGGAGACACCAAAGGTTCAACAACCACTCAAACCATGTCATGTATATGTTATACATGGTATTCAGCAAGAAACTCCTGATGTCCCAGTGCACAAAAGTTAGATTTTCACCCTCACTTGTGAACAAAGTAGCCAATGTGGAGTCCCTTAAGGTGGAGTCCCCAACCATAGAGTAATATTAATAGTAATCCTGATGCTGCATTTACTTTAAAGTGTAAATTTGTTTCTTGTGATCACCACATGTGGAACAGAAATTGCATGCTCAAAGTCAAACATGGGCTACTCTTCAGAAAGGATCCATATAGGTATCAAGAGATATAGCTGTTACTAGTCTAGTCATATTCAAATCAGTGTTTGTAAATATTTCTTTGGATCCAGTTTTTCTTCACCCATGACATCTCCTCACCATGGGGATTTTACACTATGATTAGCATGGGGAAGGGTATTTTTGACCTTGTAAAATAAGGAATGGGAGTAAATGATGACACAAGAGTCCAATCAAGATTCACATCGCCAATGGTGAAGGATTCTTCTTTCTCCACGGGTGGAAAACTTAATCATATTTTTTTCACTATGTAAAAGGATTCAGATTCACTTCACTCATGATGAAGTGAGATCAGCTTTTTTCACCTGTCATGAAGGGAGCATGGGTTCTAACTGTTGGATTAGACAAGTGGAGTGTTTTCGACCCTCGTATAATAGGGGGTGGGAGTAAATGATAACATCGCTATTCCCAATTGTGGTCAAATAACCATTATATCTTTGCCATGGGTAAAGGGCTCACTGAATCTATTAAGAAGGATCTCAATATTTAGGTGTACAAAGTAATTTCTTAGTAATGCAGTTTTCCTGCACCCACAGTATCCTTTAACTGAGGGGTTCGGATGGTACCAATGGGATTGGCAGCCTAATAGTGAAAATGCCCTTGTGAAAGCACTACTTGCCATTTCCTGGGCTATGATCACTATCATTGAACACTCTTTTCTTTAATAAAAAAGAAAAAGGGTTCGGATGGTGTTCGGAGAGTATCGGTTTTGTGAACAGAACATTTATGACCCTACGTTTTTACTTCACCTTCCCTTTTCACAGGTTCTCTCATCTAGAATAGTAAGTTTTTTTTTTTTTGTTTTTTACTAATAGCTGATATTCAGGCCCAGCCCCAGCCCATAGACTGCCACTTAAGCCCAATTTATGGATTATGGGCTTAATGCAAACCACAATTCTGAAACCCAATCCAGTCGATTGGTGAGAAGAAAAAAGAACTTTCTTGGTAGAGAAGAGACTAGAGAGGTAAACTAATCCAAACTGCATCTTTCGCTAAATTTGCTATTGGCTAACAAAATCGCAGGTTCAGCATTGTGATAAGGTATACCAGGTTCTTACTAAAACCTAATTTTCCCCAAAAGAAGTAATTACGGCACAGAAACGAAGCCTCCAATACAGAAACCATGACTGACCTTTGAAGGATTTTTGGCAGAAAGGCAACGAATTTTAACCCGAGCGGCTGTTGCTACTTCTTCTTTCCTCGCAATAGTATGGTTCAAAAGAAATAAAGGGTGGATTGAAGGAAACGCCTGTCTTCGAAGACAATGGTTATGGGGGAAAATGGCGGAGGATAACAGCGACGCCATTAGATAAAGCTTCGAGTTGCAGAGATTTTGGCGCGTCTCATCCAAAGATCTGAACCTATCAAATAGTACCTTTGAATCCTCAGTGGGTAGCTTAATTGAGTTCAACCCTCCTCCGTCCTATCTATTAAAAAGGGAACAAATGGAAAATGTAATAAGGGGTTTTTTTGCGTAGCACTGCAGAGAGTGAATGAATTCTTTTCACTATCATTTATTTATCCTTATAAATATTTTTATTGAGATCAAGTAGAGGGACAGTTTTGTAACTTCAGTTTAAAAATCCCTCTTTTTGTGGTAGTCTTTCCGTCTACCCTACCCTTTGCTGTAACCGAAGCCATTAGACGAATTTTTGTCTCAGAAAATGTGAAAACATCATCTGTAATGAGTGCGATGGTATGGTGTATATCGGATGGTTGAGACGATCTTGGGGCACATGTTTGAATGCTCTCGGTCATTCGATACTCACCGCATTGCCACACTCACTATAGAGAACAATTGCTCAAAATAAAAGTTTCCGATGGCAATCATTTGAATGGAGTGATCATTGGTGATTTAGGAACAACAACTGGTTTCCTCTTCTTCAACAACCCTCTGCATCTCATTTATGGATGTCAATCCGTCGGTGGCGCCCGTGTGGATCAGTTTTCAGTTTGGTTTCATTGATCTCAATGTGAGAATAAATGAAATCAAAATATGAACCAAAATAAGAGTGCACTTACCTATAAAAAAAAAAAGTTGCACCTATTTCAATTTGGATTTTTTTTCTCTATTTACCATTGATTTGGTCTCAGTTTGTTTTCGATTTATCATGTAAATATATTCAATAATTCAAAAGTATATAAAAGAATAATGTTTTTTTTTATCAGGTTATATCGATTTCAGTCTAATTTTTAAATTTGTACAGTGTTTTATTGGTTTCAACGTTGTTATTTTGATTTTGATCTCACAAATCCCAATCTGTAACATGATCTGATAAGCTCATATTGGTTTTTGAGTCAGTTTGACTCGATTTCATTTGTTCGGGCTAGGTTTTAACATCTCTAATCTCTCTCTCTCTCTCTCTTAACTTTGTTATACTCAAGGTAGTTGCAGAGGATGGGATAGGGGACATGGTGGGGTTGGGAAAGGGCAGGAGAGTGAAGAGTGGGGTTGGATGCTCACCGTATAAATAGGTGATCATACGAAACAATGAATTCATTCCCTAAAACCACGGTTGTGTCTGGGTGTTTGCTATGCGGACTAACAACTTATTTTCCCTATTTATATATATGAGCCAGGCCAAGCCAAGCCAGGTTGGTCTGGCTCAGACTGAGAACTGACCCCGGTTTGAAAATCTCAGCCTTGGGGCCCTTGCCCGGTCCAGGGGCTTAAATTCCTAGTCTAGGTCGTATAGGACTCATGGTAGGATTGGGATTGTCGGGCCACACTTGCACCTATAGTTTGAGGAATTGGAATCGGATAACCATGCCGATTTTAACAGATTCGAATTGACCGATCTCGATTTTAGCAAATTCGAATCAGCCGATTCTTGTTTGATTTCTAGGGTTCCGTTGCCGATTCCATTTACTTGAATCATGACCCCTAAGGGTGGAGAGGAGTTAAAGTTGGACCGGCATGGTCCCTTGGCATTGGCAACTGCTACTCCATCTGATCGGTGGAATTTCTGAGTCATGACTCATGATTGGGTCTGATATGATGTAACTGCACAACTGAATCCCTACAGAAGCTATGGACCGGACCGACAAGAGAATCCGCTACTATACGGTTCACCAGTAATATATTTCAGGTCGCAAAACTGTAAAAGAACTGGGGAGCTCGACGACCGAGAGTCCGAGACTCTCTTTCTCCCCATCTCTATTTCTATCTGAATCACTCTCACTCTGGTTACATTCATTTCTAAGAAACTTGTTTTTTTCGAATTCTTCGATCCCTTGTTGCATATGGTTTTCGGGGATCGATCATGGCGAACTATCTAGCTCAGTTTCAGACAATCAAGAACGCTTGTGATCACCTGATCATTGCAGGTAATTCCATTCTCTCTCACTTCGACTTTAATTTTTAGTTGCCTTTCTCAAATTTAGATCTTTAGAAGCCTTTGGAGCTGCATTCTATTCGGTCAGATCTTAATTCCTAGTCCACTGCTAACCCTTCAGAGTTTAAATGGCAACAGTTATGAACTGATGAATCTATGTTCGTTGTCCTCATTTGTTTGATATTGCTATTTTAACTTCATCTTCGCATTAGTCGTCTTTAATTTTTTTTCCTCCTGATCTTGACATTTAAGATTTGAACTGTAGATTAAACATACCAAAAAATGGGATTTTACTTGGTAGGATTTGTTTGTGCCACTCAGACTGCGTCTGGATTAGATTTTAGACTACATAATTTATCATCCTTTACATAAAATATAAAAAACTATTATCCATTTTATATATATATATATATATATATTTATATAAATCATCCATGCTTGATATGGATTTCTTGGACTTCATGGGCTCTATTCGCCTCTGAAATAATTTGTGTGGCAGAAGTTGATGCTTTTACTTCTGGAACGGATTGAACTGTTCATCTGTTCCTCTTTCAGTCCGAAGGACAATAAGATGGGAAAATGTTTGTGGAAAATTTAATTACAAAGAATGAACAAGTTCCAATGCTAATTTTGTATTAGTGATGCTGCATAAACAAATGATTAACCTGTCAAAATTTCCAATGGATATGTCTTCCATTGAAAAGTAAAAAGGAAAGGAAAGGGAAGGAACAAAATGAGAAGAGAACGAAGAAGATTGCAGATATGGAAATATGGCAGAGGGTTATCCTGGTTATATATGATAAGAAAAGATGTTTAAGAAGCTAAATGAAAATTTCTACACTAGGTCACTCAAATGTTCGCTGAAGGCTGAAGCATGCAATGAGATTCCGCAGCTACTAGAAGAAGCAATGGTCAGTTAAGGTTTGGAGACAACTGCTTGTTTGGTTGGTTGGTGCCTTGCTGGTCGAGTGCAGGCTCCCAGGAGGACAAGGGTTCGATTCTCTTATCTTCACTTTGTGCCATGAGTCACCCACTCCCCTTCCCTCCCTCCTCCCACCTCCCTCCTCCCTCCTCCCTCCTCCCTCTCTTTTAAACACAGTTAAAATCCCATTGGGAAGTTAGATAGGATAGGCCAAAAGAAAAAAAGTTAATGTTTTGGATCCAGAGGTTAACTGTATTTGTGTGAAGGTTGCAGGTTCTTGTCTTCCTCGATGTATACAAAGAATCACCCATGCTGGCATGCAGCATGCAAAGTGTTAAACTGTGTAAGAATGAGGAAGCACTCATGATAGGCATCAAGCGCAGCTTTGATGGAAATAAATAACTTTAAAATTCGGACTCCCTCCATTAAAGTGGAGCTCATGAAACAATTAGTTTTATTAGGCAACATAGATGATGAAAATTCTTTAATGGGAGACAACAATGACAATGGTTTGTGATTGAGATGCAAGCCCAATTTTTTCTAGTCAATATCCTTTTTGGGGATTGTTGGAAGTAACTTTCGGCTTTTTGTTGTATGAATAAATAGGAATAAGCTTTGCAAGATGTAAAGGAAGGCACACAATCACTAGAATGTGAACTATTGGAGTTTATAATGGTGGGAAGATTGAAAACTCTCAGGTCCTGAGGATGGGTTCAAATATGTGAAGACATGTCCTGGAGTGATAATGAATGATTGAGTGCAGAGAATAATTTAGAGAACTAACGAACTCCAGAAATTTAAGGAGTATGGATTTATAATCAATACTCAATCAACTGAATGAAAATCTGCGTGGACTGAAAATCAGACTGAAAGTAGGAGAATAAGCTTCAAACTGGCCTTGATCAATTAGGGAAAGTGGCTTTTGGAATGACTCTGCAGAACTTTGACTCTGAAGTAGGAAAAGACAAGGAGAGGTAATGTAGGAATGGATTTGACAACCAAACTAGACCCAAGACTGCAGGATTTTATAAACCAGAGAACAACCAATAATCACCCAAAATTAGGCAGCAAACAACAGTCCAAAAGTAAGAGTCAAACAGTCCTTGTAAACCAGAATTTTCAAACCCAGAATTTGGAATTTCTGAAACAGAGATTACACCAAACAAATAGACTAACCAGCAGCAGGTATAGAGTACTAGATAAGCACAATCAGAAACAAATACCACAGGAGCAGGTAAGTCAAACCAGATCTGAAATCTGGGCAGAAACATAGTCAGCCAGAAGTATTTAACACCTCAGATCAAACAAACACATGGTCTGATTGGTCCCAAACTAAGGTCAAACCTCCCTCTTAATAAACCCAACAATCAATCAAAAGGGGAGGGCCATCGGCTGGCTGGATCTTCAGAACAATATAGGGGCAGCAGGAGAGAAACTTGAGATTTCCAGAACTAGAATTCAAAAGCAGTTCAGATCCCTTACCTAGTTTGAAGAACCTTGCAATTAACTTTGAAAAGAAAGAAAGAATAGTTGAAGAGACCTTTTGGACTTCACGTCGCAAAGAGTCAATTGGATCAAACACCAATTCCTTCAGCCTTGATCAAACACAAGACAACTCTTCATGAAGAAGACAATAGCAACAACCATTATTTTTTTATCAAAATCATTCTAGGCTTTTAGGAGCCTCCTCTTCTTTCTTTATAATGTTAATGGGGGAGGGAATTATAAAATAGAAAGTTCCTCAAAAAGGAAACCAAATATTATCCTAATACAATAGTTACTAAAAACTGAAACTAGAAACTAACTGAAATTAGAAACTAGTTGAAAAAGGAAACTAACTACTAATGACTTGACTCAATTAATAACTTGGCTCCTAAAGAAACAAATATAACTCAAATCAAGCCCAACTAAAAAAGAAACTAATGAAAATGGAAACTAACTAGTAATCCCGTATTCAATCTTAGAGCCCCCCTTTTAGACCCATAAAAGTGGTCTATTATACTCAAAACACATGGGATCAAAGGCCTAACATGTATGGAACCCAACCCTAGGCTTATTCCTAATAAAACAAGCCTATTTTGGTAATTAATTTGCATCAAGAGGGAAATAGATTAACTTTCTCTTGGCTATGAATCCATATAATTACAAAAGAACCTCACAAGCTTGCTCTCCAATAGGCTCTATTCCAGGTCATACTTGGTACGAGGCCTAAACCGTGCATGTCATTACTTACAACTTCTCTTATGGTCATTTTAGGCCTGCACCTAGCTCTTGTAGCCCCCTCCTTACTGGGGCGTCACTAGGCTTCTGTTGAACATGACCATACCACCTCAAACTGCTTTCCCGGAGTTTGTCATTGATCGGGGCAACTCCCACATCCACTCTAATATGCTATTCCTTACTTTATCCGTCCTAGTTTTTCCGTACATCAATCTTAACATCCTCATCTCTGTCACACAAATCTTCTCTATATGGCACTTCTTAACTGCCCAACATTCCGCTCCGTACATCATGGTTGGACGCATAACAGTCCTATAGAATTTTCCGTTGAGCTTTAAAGGGATACGTCTGTCACACAACACCCCAGATGCACCTCTCCACTTCATCCATCTCACTTAAAATATTTGCAAAACATCATCCTCTATGTCGCCTTCTTTATTTATGATCGACCCAAGATATCTAAAATAGTCCTTTTGCGGAATCTCCTTTCCTCAATCTTCACCGTTTCATCATCTATCATAGAGTGACTGAAGTTACACATCATATATTTCCATCTTCGATCTATTAATTTTAAAACCTTTTGTTTCTAAAGCTAATCTCCATAGCTCCAGTTTAGTGTTGATCCTTGCTTTAGTCTCATCCACTAAAATGATGTCATGTGCGAAGAGCATGCACTAGGGTACCTCATCAAGATTGTTCTTGGTTAACTCATTAAATGCTATTGACGTACAAGCTGCAACTAATTAAACAAAGAAAGTAAAAAAAGAATACTCAAAAAAGAATGCCTATGGTTGGACAATTCCAAAGACAAATCATGTGCATGGTTGTTAGGTCCTATTTCTGTGTTTTCTTGATCCTCAGCCTGCATCAGTTAACTAAGCCACATATATCATTTATTTTCTGGCCAAAATCAAGGATGTTTCCTATTGTGGGGATGCATAAGCTCTTTGTTTTCCAAGTATTGCTTGTTGACATTCTCTTGCCTTCTCACTTGTAAATAGTTTCTTTTGTTCTTTCAGTTGAAGATGTAAGTGACTTATGGCCCATTGTCAGAGCCGGATTTGAAGAGCGATTGCCACTCAAAAGAGCTTGTTTGAATAACAAGACTCGTAATTCTGTTTATGTGGAACAACTGCCTGCTGAGTTCATATTAACAACAGACTCAAGGCTGCGCAGCCGTTATCCACAGGAGCTGTCAGTATTTTGGTTCCGAGAACCATATGCTACTGTGGTACTTGTTACTTGTGAGGTAGGATTGTGATCTCTTTATGGTAACTTCTTCTGCATAATGTATCTCTTTTTAACTAAACAAGCTAGCGTTTCTTGAGATTATGAACATGCAGTAGTTTGTGTTATTGTGTTCTGTATCCATTATTGTTAATTGATGGATGCACAACAAACCAGTATAGCTAATGATGATAACCCAAATTTGGCACCAATTTGCTATAAGAAATCCACCCATGACTCAATTTCAGTGGAATACGAGTGGAAGATGGATTTAACCACCAAAAACCTCAATTGATCAAAGAAAATAAGGTTATCATGCGTCTTAAGGAATACTAGTTGGAGTTTGATAGTTGGAATCCAAGAAGTAGAGATCAGGTACAGATTTCCGTACAGGTGATTAGGATTTGAAGAATGGGCTTGGTTAGGTGGGATGGCTGGGGTATGTTAAGTTTTGTGTGTCTGTAATTAACATATTGTGTTTCAAGTATGCAAAATGATAACTCGAAATAAACAATTAGCATTCGGCTAGGGTGTCAATGTACTTATTAGACCTATGGTTTAGTTTAATAAAATTTTGAAACTGTCAGGTGAAAATCCGCCGGTTTCCATGGTATCCTCTGCGGTAAGATTGGAAAATTATTTACATGGAATCTCTTTGAGTCGGACCTTGGTAATCTAAAAGAACTGATTTGCTGTGTTGGACGATTGAATTCACAAATTAGGGTTGTAGGATATATAATGTAGGAGTAGATTACAAGAAACTACTCCAGCAGTTTATAACCCCAAATAATACAAATAGGAGCAGGAAACAAAGAAATAAGACCATCAAATAAACCCCCAAGGATACAATATCAATGCAGGAGCAAAACCAGCCTAAAACCCAACCCGATAGGAGAGAGAAAGACCTGCTATAGAGTTGGAGAGAGAGAGTTACGGCCAGGTCTGTAGGAGTTCGATTGAGCTGCACTCTTGGGCGTAGATAGTCCCTTGGGAGGGTACAAAAACCCCCAAAGTTGAGAGGATTCTGACGGCTGGTTGTGAAGTTACAAGCTTTCTTGATTTTCTGGCCTAGGAGAAATAATCACAGGCTTCAGGAGAGAATCAATTCTGGTTTGTAACTTGGACAGATCTGAACTTCTGAATACTCACAACGGTCGTATGCTTCAACAACAGTAACTTTAGGATAAAATAGAAAGCTTTAAACAAGAAGAAACAAAGGGAAAAGTGGGGGAGGAGTGGCTGTCTCGGCCCTGGCTTCTCACCCACAGCTATTCCGGCTGTTCTAAGCAATTGACTGCAATTATTCTTTATTCAAATATGAAATTATGAGTACATGGGCTCCTCTATTTATAGAGGGCAAAATAGCAATCAAACTACTACTAAGAGCTAGTTTCCCAATAGGACTAGACACTTCTACTACAACTAGGAGCTAGTTTCCCAATAGGACTAGACACTTCTACTACAACTAGGAGCTAGTTTCCCAATAGGACTAGACACTTCTATTACAACTAGGAATTCAAAATAGGACTAGGACTTGACTTTATGACTCCAACATGGAGTAAGACTAACTAATTAATAGTCCATGTAGGACTTTACAACCAACTAATGGCCTAATGGGCATTTATTGAATTAAATAGCAACTAATTAAACTAATGAATAAAATCCCGTTTTTCTACCTTCTACCCATATTTTAGGCCCATTTCAAAGAAAACCCATGGGATCAAAGGCCCAACACATACATAACACAACCCAAGGCTTATTTGCAATAAAATAAGCGCAAGCGACTTATCTACATCAATATATGTTATTTTTGCAGTACTTCTCAAAGGTTTAACAATATGCTATTGTTTGCAGAATGGGTAGATTTTATGGGAGTGATCACTCTCTATAGCTTTGGACATATTTTTTCTTAGGATAAGTAATGGTTTATTGATGACAAAACAAGTCGAGTACAATGTAGTAATATAACAAGAAGTTATCATACAAAATGTAACCCAATGCGACATAGACGTCAGCCCAAAATCCCCTAAGAGGCATAGCCTCCCCAAAACAAACCTTAGGCCACACCACCCCCTGTTCAGCTAAATCATTGGTCACCTTGTTAGCCTTCTGGAATTCCATTGAAAAACGAGGTGTAGATTTGAGGCTAATCTCTAGACTGTATGTATCAAATCAAGAAAGTGAAATGCCATGGCTTTCCTTCTGCATCTGCATCCACTGAATGACATTAATTGGCTCCCTTAGTGATTGCTTGCTGGACTCCTCTTGAGTCTTGAGTCTTGACACCTCATTAGAATCTCTTTACCCCCCACCCCCTTTTCTTTCTACTTGGAAATTTTTTTATTTTTTTAAAAAAGATAAAAATGAAAGAATAGGGTGGACATTTCAATCTCTCCCCCTCCCCTCTTGATCTTAACAATCATTGGTCCTATCAGGTTTCTAGTAAATTGTGTAATTTGCACTGAATGATATCAAATGATGTAAATCATTGACCACAGAAAGCTGTTGATGTTGGTTTTAATTTCTAATCTCATTAACAACTTTGAATTTTTGTCCAAGTAGTTAAAATACTTGGACAAAACTAGGTGTCAGACGTCATTGGCAAGAATAGGTGACTGCACTTGAGGACTTTATTGTAGTTCAATTAATGTACTGTGTATCATGAAATAGACAGACCTCTATAGTTGTGCTATAAGAAGTAAACCTGACTAAAGTAAAGCACATGTGATTTAACTATGCATAATATTGACATTTTTCTTTTTTTGCTTTGCATTTGTCTGTTATGCAAGATATCTGGTTTCATATAACCCTCCCAAAATAATTTTACTTATTCATTTTTAAATTGAATTTTCTTCTTTTGATGGCAGTTATTTGTTTTTCCTTTTGGGCAGGACCTTGATGAGTTCAGGACCATATTGAAACCACGTCTAAAACTAATTGTTCAAAATGATGAGCGAGAGTGGTTTATTGTATTTGTGTCAAAAGCTCACCCCAGCAATGACCAGGCCACCAAGTTAGCAAAAAAAATATATGCCAAACTAGAAGTCGATTTTAGTTCAAAGAAGAGAGAAAGGTAGTTTGCATCTACTTGTAATGTCCATTATTCTACTATTTGAAGGATCTAATTTGTATTTCATAATTCCATTTTTTTTGTTTGGGGTGGGGGATGTTGTATTGTAGTGTTATGTCCCTACATAGTTGTCACAGCATCTAGGCGACCCAAGGCATTGGAGAGAGTCCAAAAGAAAGGTGACACCAACAAGGCGACCAAGGCACCTGGACACCTAGGTGTCGCCTTGACAACTATGCTTCCCTATTGCAGTATTACGTCTTTTGACAAGAATTGTGTGCTGCTGATGCTTAGTCATATACAGAAAACGTCTTCTCTAAGCCCAATAACTTCTCTGGTAACACTTTGAAGAAAGAAGAGTCTTAGCAGTAAATCCCTGTTTTTACCCAGAATTGGGTTTTAGAAGCTGTTGTCTTGGGCATGCCGGAATGGTGATCTGGGACCTATATTTTCTTTTGTTTTTGGTTTTTGGTTTGATTTAGAATGTATTTTCCTTGTTTTCAAGTTGTAGATTTTGTAAGAGGTTTTTCTGTTGATGGATGGGTTGCTTTAGTTTTTCTATGTTCTGTTGTAGGTTTCAGTTCTCTTTCTGGCTGCTCTTTAAGGCTCCCCTACCCTTTGGAGGGCCTTTTTTTCTTCCCTTTCCCCTTGTTATCTCTCGTTCTATCTATTTTGCTAAATTTTATTCTATTTTCTGAGTGGATAAAATTTTTATTTCATGTTCTTTCATTGAAATATTGCTACCACTCTCTAAGTAAATCATTTGAAAGTATTTTATTTTATTTTATTGGAAAGTCAATGTATTTTGAAGATGTGATTTCTATTTGTTTCACATGGTGGATTGTGTGTTTTCATAGGTGCTGCAAATTTGATATGCATGGGCCAGAGTCAAACTTTTGGGAAGATTTGGATTCTAAGATTGTGGAGTCTATAAGGAATACATTGGATAGGCGTATTCAATTCTATGAAGATGAGATTCGCAAGTTTAGTGAGCAGCGCCTCATGCCAGTGTGGAACTTCTGCAATTTCTTCATTTTGAAGGTCTTTTTATCATTATATATACATTTTATTGCCTTAATAGTGATCAAGAGAATGTGAATAAGGGGGAAGTTGGCTGCAAGGACATGGTTTCCATACTGAGGATGAGAAGGGGGGTTTGCTATGATATTTCCACATGTTCTTTATGTGTGCGTGTGTGTGGGTTATATTGCATTATTTTGATTTTTTTTCAAGGAGGAACATGGATAGTGCATTCACAGAATATGGCCTTTAAGGCTCCTTAGAAGGATCTCCAAAAAAGCAGACTACCCATTCTGATTGGATGAAGAGGTGCAAACCTTGGAAATCTTCCTTTATCCTTGCAACTAAACACCTCCGATATCACCTGTCCATGCAGAAATCCTTTTGGTGAAATTTTGATTGAATTTATTAATTATCCCCTTTGGTTTCAGGAAAGCTTGGCTTTTATGTTTGAGATGGCTCATCTTCATGAAGATTCTTTGCGTGAATATGATGAACTAGAACTTTGCTATTTAGAAACAGGTACTTGGAAACTGTTATATTGTGCTACTATTCTTCATGTCTTTGATATTAATGTTGTTGCGATGCTTATATGAATGTATTCTTGCTGGTCTCTTTCCTTGGGACGTAAGTGCTTGAGCAAGACAACTTTGTTTAGGTTCTTGTACAGTTGTATGGAATAATTTCCAATGATTGTTCATTCGTTAAATTTATACACATGTGAGTAAGCTGATATAAGGTAATGGAATTTTCTCACCTTGTGGAGGATAGTTTCAAGTACTTGACCTTTTCAATACATGTTTATGCATATCAGAAAACTTTGCGGGATAAAAAGATGGTGAAGTGATTCTAATTCTTTATTTTTTCCATTTCATTTGAGAATACGGATTGATGAAATCCCAAAACTTGCCTCCACATGGAACACTTTACACTGGTTAAAAAGTCATAGAGCAGAATTTATGGAAGGGGAACCACGTACGAAAACCCATGTTTAATAAATGAATACATTAGCTCTTAGAGTTAATCCTAATGTGGAATAGCGTATCTTGTGTATCTCTATATATCCTGTCTTTTTCAATCAATAAGTGTTGCTTTTCACCTTAAAAAAGACAAGAAGAGAGAAATACATACCCAACACAGTCAATCATTCAAGACATAATTGTGGTGCAGTTGCATTGGCATGGTTGGACTGGAACGACTACTTTGGAGACCCAAGCCGAGTCACAGCCAGCCTATCCGGTTTTTCAGTCAAAAGGGGGCTGGCAGACTGCATTTGAACAATCTTTTATTTTATTTTATTATGTTGGTAGCTTATGTTGGAGTCTTATTTCAATTTCCTTATTTGAGTAGTTTCCTTGTTAAGTTTGTTACTATGTACAAAGCCTGTAAACCAACAACTATAAGAGAGAAACGAGAAAGAAGAAGAAGAAGGAAAAGGGGAAAAGACCATAGAAGTGATAGAACACAATGGAAAAGGGAGAGAGAACTCTAGGACGATGATAGAGCTCAGGATACACCTATTGTGGTCTAGCCCATCACTTGTATCTTTTTCATGTAATTGACTTTTAGTAGGAAACCTACTAAGATTCTAAGTCTTATATTACAATGAAAGAAAATAACTAAAAGCAAGTATAAGAGCAAATGGAAACTGCATCTACAACTCAACATAACCGAACAATTACAACTCAACATGGACACTCCCCCTCAATCTGGAGAATATATATATATATATATATATATATCAAAAAGGCTCTAGCTTGGAACAACAAGAATAGATGTGATCAATAAAACCAGTCTTGAAAATATATAGCAGTCATAGTTGCCATTAAAGAGAGAACTTCATGCTGGTAGCAATACCAACTCAAGCACACTAATCATCAGCAACAATAGTGGAGAAAAATATTTGTGTTGAATAAATCAGATAGAACGAACAAATTAAGTGGTAGAGAGTACCAACTGCAACCCAAAATATCATAGCAGCAACAAGAATATCATAAGCCCTTCTCAAGGAAGGCAGGTAGTAATCTTCACAAAGAAGACAGATAAAAGTGCAGTGTAGGTTTCTACGAACCACTGATAAAAGTGCAGCATATGTCACTGTGAACCACTGGTAAAAATGCAACATAGGTTGCTGCAAACCACTAATAAAAGTGCAGCATAGGTTTCTGCGAACCACTGGTAACAGCATAAGGTAGCTGCAAACCACAAGTAACAACAAAAGGTTTCTGGGAACCACATAACACAACATAAGGTTGTTGGGAGCCACAAAACATAATGTAAGGTTGCTGGGAACCACAAGTAATAATCTTGTTGCTGCAAACGAGTAACCAACTTTATAAGATAAAATTGTTGCTGAGGACATGAGTAGATGACATGAAAAAGCAAATAATAATAATATTCAGCTGATGACTAGAGCAGATAATAATAAAAAATTTCATACATCAGATGATAATAACCAATCTCCCCTCACGCGTGGCACTACAAGTGGACAGATATTGCAGGGGAGAACACTAAAGGTGATGCAATACTGGTTTGGAGAACTAAAACAGTACCAAAACAGGATAAAAAACAGAAATATACGCTAGCAGTTCTTTAAGAGAATATCATAGAACAAAATCCATCAGTCAGATGGACCTGAGATATGGGTCAAGATCTCTTATTAATGAGTGAAACTGTGGCTGAAAATTTTAGCCAGGCCTGTTGGTCGGATCAGAATATGATATGCAATCCCAGTTGGACTGGGATAGGGTTAAAACTGTCAAGTTAAGGGTCTGATGAATAATCAGGTTTCAGAATATTAAACACACTTCACAATTGAGAATATACTGTGAATATTAAAAAAATCAGACCAATTAGTAAGTGCCAGCTTATAAACAATCCTACTTAGAATAGGACTCAATTATCAACATATTGTAAGTCTGAAAACAGAATTTGTAAGAGCACAAATTCAATTGCAGATTTATGGGATCAGATTCGAAATCAGATTCGTATATCTATGAAATCAAACAAGTTCTATATGAATAGGACTGTAGTAAATGACCAATAGAATCAGAAATTGTGGCAGAACTTGAAAACAGATCATTTTAATGGATTATTGTAGAAAACAGAACTTGAATCAGAGATTAGATTCACCTCCTATTAACAAAATAAGGAATACTGGACTGAAGAATTGCAAGCACTTTAACGGAAGAATCTGCGGAGAAAGAATACAGAACAGTACCTTATGGAGAAGAGAGGTTAGAGAGAACACCTGGCTTTTCAACGGGAAGAAAGAGAGCAGCAGCTTCATATTCTCAAAATCAAATTGTGGGGCTTGTTAGTCCTGTTTCTTATTAATATAAACAAATCGCGTTAAACCAGGATTCTAAAACAAAGTAAAACTCTTTTTTAACATCCTAATGTAAGACTAGAATCACAAGTGATCCTAATCCTAATGTAAGACTAGAATCACAAGTGATCCTAATCATAGGCAGGATCTGAATTTCTGGCTGAATAGAGAAGATGTCGATTATTCACAATCCAAATCTCAGATGGAGCTGAATTTTGGATCGTATGGAGATCCTATATGAGGGAACAAACCATAAAAATTTGAGCAAATTCTGTTGGTTGGATTGAGATATCTGCTGGTTGCAAGAAAAATGAAACTTTTGGTGATTCTTCAAGAACTGGGGCTGGAAGCGATGAATGATTGTCATATTTGGATCAAGTGGTCCTCCTAAGGTCATCAAAAAACGCTCAAAATCATGCAGCGATTAGAGATCTGGTCTGGAAGTTATGCGCTCGAACATTCTTCTCGGGAAAACCTTGTAACTGAAAATCGATAGCTTGTGTGTTTCTTCTGATCGGAAATCTTAGAGGGCTCCAAGTCTTCAAACAACTCTCAACAGAAAATAAGAAAAAAGAAAAGAGAATTTGATGGAGGGTTGAGAAGAGGGAAGAAGATTAGATTTTGGGCACCTCACCCCTAAAGTTTAGGCATCTCACCTAGGGCATCACACCCAACTGCATCTCACAACACAATAGCATAACCCATCTTTTTTGCTTAACTCAAATCTGTATTTTCATTATAATTGATGGGCTTTAAAAAAGCCTTACATTGCTTGGACACAAAGACATAACAAAAAAAAAAAAATAATTTATGTCTTACAAGTTTTAACCAAATTAGAAACTAACAAACCATATACAAAAAGGAAACTATATTGACACAATAAAATAGGAAACTAAATCTAGACTTTGGCTACTTGTTAACACAAATATTGGAAACAAAGGGACCAAATTACTGTTCCCATGAACAGTAAATTCTGGTTTTTGGTTGGCCCAATGGGCCAACTTTGGGGCTGGCTGGTCTGGTTTATGGGACCAGCAGCCCCCATCTCTTGTGGGCTCAATCTACATCACATTCACCGTGTCATTCATTAAATCTTTATCCACTACTATGCCCACTCGGCTTCTATTACTTTTATCCTCCGTATTCCAAAGTTTAACGTCATCCAACTCCTCAACTTTTTTACCCTCCCGTCTAATCTCTTGAGTACAAGCTATGTTAGTCTTTCTTCTCCTCATAACATCTATCAATTCTAGAATCTTGCCCGTTACAGATCCAATGTTACAAGATGCTAATCTAATCCTAGGCTTTTGTGCTAGTTTATTTACCCGCACTAGTCCATGGTGCAAGAACCCTTGCCTACTTGTCACCACATTCAGGCACCGACATGGCGCATCGCTTATAGGATGCCCTAGCTAACCCTTGCTCACTATTTACACTCGGTTCAAAGGGTGGTGCGTCGGTTCCGGGGAATGCCCTAGCTTAATGTTGAAAATGCAAGGTTTTAGAATTCATGTAAAAAAGGTTTGGCTAGGGTTTTTTTGGGTGCCGGCTGCCGACCTGATGCACAAGCCCTCCTCATTTATCCAGGCTTAGGACCGGCAGCAAACAATGCAGAGTTTGATATATATATATATATATATATTTCTTTATGAGGAATCCCTATTTCATTTTTTTAAGCTACAGTCTCTGTTTCTCTAATTCTAGTTCCACTTTGAGATAACTTTGCTTTGGTTGAGGTGCTTTGTATTCAAGAAAGATGTTTCTTCAGCTTCAGAGGGGATAGGGAGCAAGTTACAGTTCCAGAGAGGAGTTTGGGGGCT
>NC_056567.1:24748311-24798172 GCF_013358625.1 Macadamia integrifolia | reverse complement strand
AGGGGGGTTGGTGCCTGGAGATTTTTTATGAGAATGGGTAAAAGGTTGTCATTTTTGTTGGGTTATTAGAGTTTTGAAGCTAATATGTAGGTCTTAGACTATCTTAGACTACCATACCTTTTAGTGAAGAGCGATTGATCAACAGTTTAAAGGGATACATAATAAAAATCCTTTGCCGCTGTTGGTGGAACTTCATAAGTTTGGGCTAATCAGATACCCTCCAATTTTTTCTTTATTTACCTTTTGTAGAGATCTGGGCCTACTGTATGTGGTTTTCATCTGGTTACGGTTTAATAGTAATCATTTTATAACTGAAACAAATTAAATGTGAAATTACAACTAGACCCATTAGGATGCTGACAACTTCAGTTACCTCCCTCGGTTTCTTGAAATTTCTAGCACATCCTTGGGCTTTTAAAATTTAATAGTGTGAACTATACATCTAATTTGGTGAAGGTGCACTTCAATCATTTCTACATGAATTTCATGATGAAAATATCCTCGTTGCTTGATAGTTAGATAAAAGACAAAAGTGTCATTCAGAGCAGCCAATGTAAACCCATTTTGGGTGGAGATTTTTCCTCCTCTTCGTCTTCTTTTATTTGAGCATGTACTGATCTTTTTTACCCTTAGAAAATTATTGTTAGCTTCCATCAACTGGTCTGACCTTGGTGAGGGTAATTGATGCAGTTAGGCATGGGAAATTTTGGGAGTAATTTAGTTATTTGATTTGTTTCCTTTAATTATTAGTGTAGGTTGTGGTTAAGTTAGCAGGAAGATATTCATCCAAAAAAAAAGGATTAGCAGGAAGATTGGATTTTTATTTCAGTTGCTATTTAGGTTAGTTTCCAAATTATTTAGCTTCTATTTTTACACTTTGCTTGCCTTTATATTGTTGTAACTCAATGGAGATTTCAGATTTTGAAGAATTAAAACTTGATTGAGATTTTTGGGTGTGAAAGCATGGTTGCCGATTTCCTCTTCCTCTCGCTCTGAAGTTCTCTCCTCTCTTCCCTTCCATTTTCCTACTTCTTCCTCGTCTTCATTATTTTTCTGATTTTTTTTCCATACCCTGTTCTGGGCGATACCTACCAAAACCAAAAGGAAGCTTCACTGGAGCTTGGTCTTCCATCGAGTGACCCTAAGATTTGGGTCGAAGGTAGCCTGTGCCTAAACGACTCACCCATAGGTTTTTAAGGCGGTAAGGCGACGGAGGGGTTTGAGGGTCTTTCGGAGTGCCTTAGCGATAAGGCAGGCATAAAGTGTCACCTTATTGACTGAAGCGTTCCTGTGTAATTTTTTTATAAAACCAATCTATTTGGCTCAAATCCTAGTTAAATCATATTACTCATATGTTAAATAAATATTAAAGGTTCATGTTTATACCAATGTAAGATATTCATCAAGAAAACAAATTAATAAAGTGAATAAACTAAGTTCATCTTCATCAATCATCAATCATCAATCATCATAACATATAATATAAATACATATTATGAAACAAAATTATAAATATAAAGAAAAGAATACAAAAAA
Organism: Macadamia integrifolia; assembly: GCF_013358625.1. Classification (NCBI taxonomy): domain Eukaryota; kingdom Viridiplantae; phylum Streptophyta; class Magnoliopsida; order Proteales; family Proteaceae; genus Macadamia; species Macadamia integrifolia. Next base: position 24,796,636 of record NC_056567.1, on the reverse strand, counting down.
TTCAAGTATTTATTATACTTACCTCTATGATGCCAAAATGAGTGCCTAAGCCCTAAGATCATCCACTATATTTCTACTTCTATCAAAAAAGAATGAAGCTCACCGCTGCTAGAGCAATATGGTCGCTTGGATCAATGGTTCTTCCTTGATTCCTTCTCAAAGCCCTTTCTTAAAACCCTTGACAAAATCCAAACCCTGTTTGTGAATCGTGTTTTTGTTTTGTTTGTTTTGGTTATTTTTTCTGGAGTAAAGTTGATCCCATACATCTCCAGTGTTAACAAAACCATACACCTACCAATAAAAAATCTATATTTGGAATCTTCATCAAGTAATTTTAAAATGTGTCTAAAAAAAAAAAAAAAAAAAACCCATAAGGCGCCACTTCACGTAAGACGGAGCACTGCCTTACCATCTCTAGACCGCATTAGCTCCAAGGCGCTGGTAAGGCGATGCCTTAGCAGCGCCTTAAAAACTATGAGTTCTCTTTGAACCTCAGGCCATCACGTCTCTGCTGTGGTGAGAGACCAAGCCTGTAACTGGGCTGCTAGAATCCCTACGGCCAGCTTCTAACTCTGGATCTTCTTACACCCTTCCAGCCTGCCAACCTGAGCAGCTTTCATGTAGGTTTGGAAGTGCTTCCCCTTGAGACCCTACGCCTGAAATTTCAGGCCTAACAGAGCAGATTTGAAGTAGATAGCTCCATCGCAAGCTGCTGCTCCTTCTACCCTTGCAGATCGTCCAAGGAAGGAGAAGATTGAAGCGTGGGTTGTTTAGGGCATTCCATCCCCCTGGTTTTACCATATTGCCCTTCATTTACTTATTATTCTCTTTTTGTCCTGACTTTATTTGTAATTCCTGAACTACCCCTTTTCTACTAGCCGACTGAACCCTTTGCTTATGTTTTAAGTTCAGTCTAATTACAGAACTGCCATTCTCTTTGATATTTGGTTATAAAATTGTGCTATTGATTAATTAAGTGGGCCCTATGCTATCCGACTCCGATTTTGGAATCCGCATCCGCATCAGTAATTTTAGGTTTGAAAGATATATGAGAATGGTTCGTTTTATCTTAAGATAACTGAAGCTCATCACTTAACATAAGAGCCTACCTGCAATGTGTTGGAAAAACCATGAGGGAGGTCAACAGAAGTTCAGAAAGTGAGGATAGGTGTCTGAAGTTGTCAGAAATCTGAGGGAACCTGCTTGTAAATTTACCCCGTTTTTATAGTTCCATAAGCAAATGTTTGCCAATCTGATGTGCTTTTGAGGTAAATATTGGACTTGTATGGAAGATATGGATGTGGATGTGGAGAAGTAGTGATCTTGCTGTTGTCCCTCTGAGCTGTATTTGCCATTTGTACAGTCAAGAATATAGACCATATGAAAAAAAAAAAAATGAATTTTTTAGGTGTCCATCAGCTCCCTATATGTATCACTATTGTTATTTCTGTTTCATTTTTCTGGTGGAAGCTTTTAAGTTTGTTTATAAACCAGTCAGAATTTGGATAATCAATACTTGATGCTATGCTTGTTGGAAGCTGTTATTTCTGTCAAGATGCTTCAGTATGTTCATTCCTAATGTATCTTGTCCATGAAGCTTATTAACTTAATTCCATGATGCAGTCAATACGACATCTGCAAAACACAGGGATTTTGGTGGAGTGGATCATGGTGATGATCAAGCAGCACTACTAAAGCCAGGATATAAACCACTGTCACAGATCGCTCAGGATGATTCGTTTAGAGAGTTTGAATTCAGGCAGTATCTGTTTGCCTGTCAAGCTAAGGTGTGTACATTGAAGATGGCAACTAGTGTCCAATTTTCTGGATGGTGTAGGATGAGTTGAAGCAAACAAGTATCACTTAGGATTGAAAATAAAAATGCGAAAAAGTACACTATTTGCCATCTCTGCCTCAGTTTTCCTGTCAATTGAATTTTATAATAGTATCTAATACTCCCCCCCCCCCAAATTAACACATTACTTAACTTTTACATTTTATTTCCTGTAATAAAAAAATTGATAAATTTAATTGCTCTAATAAACAGCTTTAAGTAGCTTGTGCATTCAGTGGCCATGGCTGTAGTTTGTGAACTTTTAACTTGTTCTACATTATCTCATGCTTACATGGTTTCTACCTTTAAGGAATCTTGCTTGTTTTAAAATCCTTCTACTTCTTTTAGCTTTGTTGTGGTTCTGAAAATTGGATGTGCTCTTAATAAATACGGATAACAGTTGGTCATCTATGTGTGAAAGGGAAAAGACAAGTTTATCTGAAACAGGATTTGTCAAGTTCAGTTTAGTCTGAACTGTATCTTACTTGTTGTCTGCTGCATTCTTTAGCTATTATTCAAGTTAAATCGTCCAGTTGAGGTTGCATCAAGAGGTTATTCATTTGTAATCAGCTTCTCCAAGGGATTGGCACTGCACGAGGTATTTGATGTTCTTTCTGGATCATATTTATATATTATATTTTTGTCACCATTGTTCTGAGACCCAGCCTATCCCAGCAGTCAAACTGGCTGGCAAGCCATCCTTCAAAATAGGCGACTCTTGTGACCCAGTATGGCAATAGCTTTAAGAGAAACTGCTCAATCTGTTCTTTGAATCATAAGAACTCCATCCTTTATAAAATATCCATATCCTTTTTTATAATTCATGAAAGGAGCATGCTTGGTCCAACGGTAAAGTATGAATGTTGAGACCTGGTGGTCAAGCGGTTAAAACAGCCTCTCGACATTCTCGGGGTAAGGCTGTGTATTTCTTGCCCCCCTGGACCTCACACATGTGGGGGCCTCATGCACTGGGTCCGCCCTTTTTTATGAAAGAATCCAATTTCCAAAAAATAAAGTAGAGAATTGATAGCTAAAACCTACCATATCGAAATTAATTATCTGCCTCTATCAACTGGACTCTTTAGTAACCGAATAAAATACAATTAAATTTATTCCCATATTTCTGGCCTACAGCTATATAGTACTCTCCATTTAGAGAACAGGTTCTAATTGATCTTTTGAAGGATCAGTCCCACTGATGACTGAACCCCAATGGGAATGTTCCAGCATCACCAGTTTTGCTTGAAGCCATTGACAATCCTGGATATTGGAGACAATATAACCTGGATGGTTGGAACCATTAACCAATGGGCACCTGGAGAGTGGAGACACTTGTAAGACATTGACATTTCATACAGATATTATATTCTATTTGTTGCTCGTTCACTTGACCACTAAACCCATTATAACTTAAATGCATTGGTTTCCACTAGGCCACCACCCTATTTGTGGTGCTCATTAATAATATTACTTTCCAATTATTCAATATATGGCAAAGTAATCTTGAATCTAAAGCATTAAGCTCAAACCTGCATGACCTGTGCAACACCCTTCCAAATTGGCTGCTGGCGTGACTCATGATCCAGCCCCTTTTATGGTTTGATCATCTGATACTTATTTAGCTTCAGTTCAAGGTAAAAAAAAAATTCTGTATTATGCTTTTTAATTTTTCATTGCTGGAGATTTTTGCAGAATACTTTACCTTTTTGTATGCGTGAAGTCTGGGTGATAACTGCTTGCTTGGCGCTAATCAATGCCACCATTTATCATTATAATGACGGAATTGTGGCACCCGATGTGGAAAAGGAGTTCTACAGGCTCCAGGGTGATCTATATTCACTATGCCGAATTAAGGTAAATGACTTTGTGCTTAACAACTGTGGTTATGGAATTGCATAGCCAGTTTTGTTTAATCTTGCGCAGTGTGTGGCATTACATGAACACTAAGCAAGAGGTAGCTCAACAGCCAGGAGATTGAAAATTTTCTAGTGTTAAAGACAATAAGACATATTCAGAAACTTTCCTAAACACACTTATGTGTGTGGCATTACATGAACACTAAGCAAGAGGTAGCTCAACAGGCAGGAGATTGAAAAATTTCTAGTGTTAAAGGCAATAAGACATATTCAGAAACTTTCCTAAACACATTCATGTGCTTATGTGAGCTATTGCAATAATTATTATTATAAATATTTTGGAAAGGAACAAATTTTAACCTTGTCACGAATTTCAAGATATTTATCTCAACCAATCCATTATTCCTCATTCTTCATCAAGATTGCTACAGTCTACTGTATCTAATGAAAGTGCCTCTCAATTTGGCAGTTTCTGAGGCTTGCATATCTAATTGGATATGGAACAGAGATAGAAAGAAGTCCTGTTAACAGGTATAAGATCAGTTCCATTCCCACCGCTTTGCCTTTTCACTATTTCTTACGTGTTTTCTTGCTTATAAAAAATGAACTTAATTTTATCGACAGTGCCAGAAAATTTGTGCTGTCGATTGTTCTTTCTTTATTTCTTTATTTATTTATTTTTTTACTGCATAAAGTACTATTTTATTCTCTATCACATGCTTAATATGTGTTGCTTTCTTGAGCAGTGCTGCACTGAGCATGTTGCCTTGGCCCAAGCCAGCAGTTTGGCCTATAGTTCCCCCTGATGCTTCGTCTGAGGTCCTCACAAAAGAGAAGGCAAGCCATTTAATTTATATATGTGGTCTATGCTGACACAACTGAGGAAAGGGACAAATCCAGAATGTTTCCTTGTGGACCGCATCCTTCCAGGATGTAAATTCCTTGTTTTTAAGTTGTGCTGATCCAAATCATGAATTGTGTGGTTACTATTGAATTGGTGGCAAGCGGATTCAGATACCCTACTAAGTCTTGGGCTTGAATCTTACCAATTCAATCATTGAATTGCAGACTCAGATGATTCATGTGATTATTTAATACCAATGCTTTTCTTGCTTCTTTGCATTATTTTATTTCTTTTTTACTGTAAACAACATCTTTTTTATTGTAAACAGAGGTGTTGAATGAACTGTACTCTTGCAAAAGAAAAATAATATAAAACCTTTGTTATCTAGAGTCATGGATTTTTACCCGGAAGAAGAAGGGAAGGAGGAAGAAACGGGAGGGAGGATTGTAGATGAGGCAACGGTGGAGGAGAGCAGAGAATAAGAAGGGGGTGTGGAGTTGAAGTTATCTGATGTAATACCCTTCCCTCCATTCAAAATCTTTGATTCATCATCATTTACAGTTTTTTCCTCTGTCCAAATCTTCTACAACCTCACAATTTACAGCTGCAATTCTGCAATTGCATCTCTCTCTTCCACATTTGTTATAAGATATGTAACATAACAGACTCAGTGTCCACAGTCAAAGCTATAGACCTAGCTAAACACCCATATCTTAAGAGTCTTTCTCTATTTGTTCCCACACTTTTAAAGATTTCCAAAGTAGTGGTTTGCGGTCAGGTTCCATACCCTTATCTGTGAACACTGGAACTATTCTCTCACGACCCCATAACTGTATGGTACTATTCGTACAAAATACCTAGGGTCCATTTTGTTGCCCATGAACCCTAATTAAAACTCTAATTTAAAAATTTCCTAAATGAAAATGAAGATTGAAAAAATAAATTTATTAAAAAAAATGTTATACGTTAGGTCTAATTTTTTTAATAGAACTTTTAAATTTATTTTTACAATACAAATAGAGCTAATATACCCAACAATATATTTGAAAATAGTGGGAGAGTTTTATGTCTGGGAGCGAAGCTCCTGCACCAGCGCGGGGGCCAATGAAATAGGAGTGGGATTTTTATCTTTCATAGGGCGCAGGCCAGTCATTCGTAGGGGCTTGTGTCCAGGGGTAAAATCCATGCTCCCATACAGCCTCCTTTTTCCCTTTAAAATATTTTAGAAAAATATACAGCAGTATATGTATAAATGTATGGGTTTCGAATTCCTCATTACATGGTTCAGGTAATGGTTTTTCATCAAGGTAGATGGATAATTACTCGTTTCTTTATTTTGATTTTGCTCCAAATGTTCTGTATTTTTTGCCCTGAAATTATGAATCATAAGCTTCATGATTTGAGTCCCAATTCCATTCTATAAGACCTCATTCGGATCTTATGATTTGATTCAGTACTAACAACTATGATGGATTCTAGTCAACAGATAAATTTTTTGCCACGGGGGATTTTCTGTACCTAGTTAGTATCTATCTTGGTTTGGTTATCACTCAACAACGTGAGCAATCTACTAGTTCATTCAAAGAGGACTACACAATATTACTAGACAAAAATTTCAAGTGAGAATTGAAGCCAAAAAATTTCAGATGACAGAATATTCATGCTGCATGACTTAAATTATTCAAACTAGGAAGTTCTTTCTTCTATTCCTTCTGTTGGTGAGATTCTTCTGGAAATTAAATCCCATAAGTCTGAGAAAGCCCAGGCCCTGATGGTTTCAGTTTTGTTTTCTTGAAGCAGCTTGGGACATTTTCAAGCATGATCTTGTGAAAGCTATTCGTTGCTTCTTTTCAATCCTTTAAAGACTTATGGCATTAAACAGACTTTTCTCTTCCTTGTTCTTAAGCTTGAGGGGGCTAAACATGTTTCTTCTTTTTGTGCCATATCTCTTGCCAACCTTCTTTATAAGTTTATTTCAAATATCATTATGAATAGGCTTAAGGTGTTTATTGATGATCTTGTGAGCTTTAGTCAGGTTGCTTTCGTCCTGATAATGTCCTCTTATGTCATGACATTGTTTGGGGTTTTGATAGGAAAAATCACTCTCCTTCTGTTTTGCTTAAGTTGGATATCCACAAGGCTTTTGACTTTGTTTGATGGAACTATATCTGTCAAATTCTTACGAGGATGGATTTCCCTCGAAATTTCATAAATTGGATTTGGTGCGGTATCTTTTCTCCTCGCTTTTCTGTCCTTGTTAATGGTTCTCCCTAGGGTTTCTTTTACTCCAAACTAGGAATTCGTCAGGGTTGTTCCATCTGTCCTCTGCTTTTTTCCATTGCCACGGAGGGCCTCTCTAAAATTCTTTCAATCAAAGCAAAGGATAATTCCATTGACCCCATTCCCAGGTGCAAGGCTTTGAGGATTACCCATCTCTCCTTTGTTGATGACGTTATGATTTTTGCAAAAGCAAACTTCTCTTTTGTTTCTACCATTTTTGATGACCTAGTCTTCCTTTTCTACTAAGCCTGGTCTCCATATTAACCCTAAGTCTCCACATTAACCCTAAGTCTCCGCATTAACCCTAAGAAATCTCTTTCTTTCTTTTGGGGTGTTTCTATGACTCTTAAGGCTTAGTTATGTGGTATTCTTGGCTCCCCTGAATTTCATCTTCCTGTCATGTATCTGGGTTTGCCTTTTACCTCCTCAAATTATTGACCACTATTCTCCTATTCTTGATAGGATCCGTAAGCATGGTTTAAGAACTCGGCAAGATCTCGCTATTTGAAGATGGCGAGACGAGATGAGAGGCGATATGTAAAAAGTGCAATATCTCGGTCGAGATCTCGCCAAGATCTTGGTGAATATATCAGTTTCGACTTGTCTCGAGACCAAATCCCATGGGGTATATACATAATTTCAACCCTCAACTCAACCCAACTCGACATAACTCAACATATCTTGCCTATCTCGCCCTGGTATGAAGAAAAAGTGAGCTTTTGGTGGATTTCTTGCCATATTTCTCCTCTAAAGTGTAGATTAACAACTTCAACACTTGGAGATTATCACTTTATCAACAACCTTTGGAGATCCTTTCCTTCTCAAGAGAAGTTTTAGGTAAAACAACGTATCAAAACCAGTTTTTCATAGAAACATGGTCAATAGTTGTTTGTTTTTATTGTGGAATTGCCTAGGGTGAAGGGCGTGAAGACTACTTACATAGGGTACAAAATTAAAGTACCTTTTGGTTTGATTTTAGAAAAAACTGATGTTTCCATTTTGTTTAGAAGGCCTAAAATATGGTAATTGAATAGTTTTTGGGGCTACAAAGACCATATGGCCACTGAGACCAACCACCGAGTCGACCGGGAAAAAATACAAGATCTCAGCAAGATCTCGTCAAATCTTTCTTTATTGGTTTAGTGAGATTAGGGGCGAGATAGAGATCTTAAACCTTGTCCGTGAGAGACTTCAACTTTGGCAGAGTAGGTTACTTTCATTTGCAAGTCATTTAGAACTTATTAAATCTTTCATGCAGAACTTTTACATCTATTAGTCTCTTATGACCACTTTTATTTGGAAAGGAAGTGATAGTTCTAATTTCTTACATCTGTTGAATTGGGCCAAGGTTTGTCTTTCCAAAAATGAAGGGGGGTCTTGGTCTTCATAGAGTCCAGGATATCAATATTGCGGGACTTGTCAAACCTACATGGGGAATTGCGTCTAAAAAGAAGAGCATCTGAGTGGATTGGATTTATTCTCGTTATCTCAAATTTGATTCCATTTGGACTGCTGTCCAAATGGAATCAGATGTCAAATTGCGGGACTTGTCGAACTTATCTAGAGAATATCCTCTAAAAAGAAGAGCATCTGAGTGGGTTGGATTTATTCTCATTATCTCAAATTTGATTCCATTTTGACTACTATGTGCACTATGGATGCTTCTTAGGCCTAGTGGAAAATTTTGAAACATGGTTACCTTGTTTTTTATCATATCAGATCTTCCATTGATGATGGTTCAAACACTTATCTTTGGCTTGATAATTGGCACCCTGAGGGTATGCTAACTGTTAAATATGGGGATATAACCAAATATGATGCAGGGTTTAATAAGTTGGCTAAGGTTTCTTCCACTTTTCGGGATGGTGTTTGGGATCCGGGCCCAGGTACTTCCCATTCTCTTATTGAAGTTTGGAATAAGCTTCCAAGTATCCACTTGAGACCTAGGGATAGTGGTGATATTGTGCAGTTGGGGACTAGCCCCTTATGTTCCTTTTCCTCGTGCTCTGTTTAAGAGTCTTTTTAGGTCTACTATCCCTCTGGTCCCTTGGTTTAGATTGGTATGGTTTTCCTCCGTCCCTAGACACTCTTTCACTACCTGGAGATCTATGACCAATAGTCTCCCCTGCCCAAGATTTTCTTTTCCATAGAAATATTTCTATCCCTTATTGTTGCCTTTGTTGGAGCTCTTAGAAAGTGTTGATCACTAATTTTTTCGAGTATAGTTTTTCAAAGTCTATTTGGGGTAGTATTCTTAGAATTTGGTCCTATGCCAGAACTATTCTTCCATTTGAAAGAGAATGGAAATGGATTTTGAAAATATTTGATGGAAAAACCTTGTGTGACGCTCTTGGAAAGTTGGCTTTTAGTGTGATGATCTACCATATTTGGTGGGAAAGGAATAAAAGATGATGGACTTCCTTTTCATATACTCTAGAGCAGATTCGGGATGCTATATCCTTTGAGGTGAGAAATAAAATTCTCCACATATGTGGCGTTTGTCCAAATACAAGCAGTAATAGATATTTTTCTGCCACTTGGGACCTTCCTGTTATCTCTCCTTCCCCCTTAGTTTTCTTGTATCATCTAGTTCTTTTTTATGGTTGTTTCATCCCTCCCCCATTGTTTGATGCATCCTCGGCTTAGTCTTTTATTGTTGTTTCTTCCTTCCCCTCTTTCTGGTGTATCATTTGATGCTAGTTTTCTTTGTCTCTTCCCTACCCCCACCCCCCTCATCTAGGTTCTCTAGCCCTCTTCCCTAGGGATTTTGGTTTTCTGGCCCATTTATATTGGCCTGGCTTTCTTTGGCCAGGGCTTCCTCCCTTGTCTAGCCATATTGGCTTTGTCTGTTGTCTCTCTCTCTCTCTCTCTCTGTTTTATTATATTTTTCATTCACCCAAGAAAGCAAAAAACTGTTTTACCTTCAAACCAGAATAATCCTCCTGTTGCGCAGTTATGAGCTCCCACAAACTACTAGTTCTTTCAAGCCAACATCAAGATTGTGATTGGAATTACTCAAGGATACATATTACAATGGTGATGACGTGGGTGTTGGTGCATGTACGTCTTGAGGCTGCAATAACTGTAGAGACATAAAAATTTGAGTCATACCATGAAATTATGGGAGAAAGTTATTGAAGACCACCAAAAAAGAGTAACTACTATCTTGGAGAACCAATTTGGTTTTATGCCAAGTAAATCTATGGCAAAAGCTATTTAACTACTCAAGAGGCTCATGGAAAGATTTAGAGGTTACAACAAGGATCTTCATATGATCTTTATTGTCCTAGAAAGAAGCCTATGAAAGAGTCTGTATAAAGTTAATTTGGCATGTACGAGAAAAGAGGGATGTCGAGTAAATATCCGGATTTAATTAAAGGCATGTATGAAGGTGTGGTGACTAGTGTGAGAATCATGGGAGGTCAAGGTAGTGAATTCCGAATTACAATTGGGTTACATCAAGGATCAACTTTAAGACCTTATCTGTTTGCGCTATCATGGATGATTTAATTAGGAACATTCAAGACGAGGTTCCGTGGTGTATGCTTTTTGTTGATGATATTATTTTGGTGGATGAGACAGTAGTAAAGATTAAGTTGGAGTTATGAAGATCAACCTTGGAATCAAGAGGTTTAAGATAAGTAGAACGAAGACAAAGTATATGGTATGTAACTTTAGTCACACTAACATTGATAATGAAATGGTGAAACTTGAGGAGAGAGATACCATAAATTAATTACTTTAGATATCTGGGGTCAACCATAAACACTGATGGTGATATAGAGGATGATGATCCTCAAAGAATTAAAGTGTGATGGATGAAGTGGAGAGGCTAAGTTGCGCTATTGCAACGTGTTGGTTGGGGGTTCAAAACTTGGAAACAACCTCTCCTGCGAAGTAGGGGGTAAGGATGCGTACGTTTGCCCCTCCCAAACCCTATAGTAGCGGGAGCCTTATGCATTGGGACGCTATGTGAAAAATTCTTAAAACATGTGGATGAAGTGGAGAGGTGCATCCAAAGTCTTGTGCGATCAACGTATTCCTGTAAGGCTTAAAGGAAAATTCTACAGGACAATCTTAAGATCAGCTATGATGTATGGGGTGGAATGTTGGTAGTTAAGAAACGTAATATAGATAAGTTGAGTGTAGCAGAGATGAGGATGTTGAGATGGATGTGCAGAAAAACTAGGAGGGATAGTAAGGACCATAGTTTTTAAGGCGGTAAGGCGACGGAGGCGTTTGAGGGTCTTTCGGAGCGCCTTAGTGATAAGGCGGGTATAAAGCGTCGCCTTATCAACTAAAGCGTTCCTGTGTAATTTTTTTATAGAACCAATCTATTTGGCTCAAATCCTAGTTGAATCTTATTACTCATATGTTAAATAAATATTAAAAGTTCATATTCATACCAATGTAAGATATTCATCAAGAAAACAAATCAATAAAGTGAATAAACTAAGTTCATCTTCATCAATCATTAATCATCAATCATCAATCATCAATCATCAATCATATTAACATATAATATAAATACAAAATTATGAAACAAAATTATAAATATAAAGAAAAGAAATAAACAATATAAGTATTTATTATACTTACCTCTATGATGCCAAAATGAGTGCCTAAGCCCTAAGGTCATCCACTATATTTCTACTCCTGTCAAAGAAGAATGAAGCTCACCGCTGCCAGAGCAAAATGGTCGCCTGGATCAGTGGTTCTTCCTTGTTTCTTGATTCCTTCTCAAAGCCCCTTCTTAAAACCCTTGACAAAATCCAAACCCTGTTTGTGAACTGGGTTTTTATTTTGTTTGTTTTGGTTATTTTTGGTGGAGTAAAGCTGATCCCATACATCTCAAGTGTTAACAAAACTATACACCTACCAATAAAAAATCTATATTTGGAATCTTCATCAAGTAATTTTAAAATGTATTAAAAAAAAAAAAACCCATAAGGCGCCACTTCACATAAGGCGGANTATATTTTGAATCTTCATCAAGTAATTTTAAAATGTGTTAAAAAAAAAAAACCCATAAGGCGCCACTTCACATAAGGCGGATCACTGCCTTACCATCTCTAGACTGCATCAGCGCCAAGGCGCTGCTAAGGCATCGCCTTACCAGCGCCTTAAAAACTATGCTTGATAGTGACCCCCCCCCATACATTATTCATAAATCACGTATCCCGGCACATGCTTTTGAAAATTATTAATCTTCAAATCACAATTAATTTATTAAATCCTTTTAAGAGCACTAACACTTTCAAGGTCTTCAAAGTTTCAACTAACCAGTTCTAAACCTTATGCCTGGCAAGTAAAACAAGTTGACCATTTCATTAACACTGATATTGCACAATGTAGAGTCGATTCAATATGCAAATACTAGAGATTATACCTATAATATGCTTTCGCCCGTCTTTTGCTTGCAGAAGTGCTTCTTTCATAATGGGTAGTGTAATTCCTCCCACCTGAAATGAGATAGCGTGCACAGGTAACAGTTAAAAGCCACAATGTCAATAAACAAACACAAGGGGAACTTTTCTGGGCTCTATCAAATGAAATCATCAACCAGTCTGTATATATGAAAGCAGAAGAAATCAAGCAAGTTCTAGATCATGAATAACCTTTATGTCCATCTGAAATGCAGTTATACCATTCTCATCTCCAGTGACCTGCTCATTGAACATCTCAAACTCAGAACAACATTACAACTTTCTATTATAGATAAGAATGAATTAATGCACCAACCAATTATCAGATTAGAAGTTCATTCCTGAATCTTGATGCAGCTGAATGGCGATCTAAACAAACAATATCTACACAAGAAAATGTAGCAAAGATGGGAATATAAGATGGAGGAGTGGAACGAATAGGAAGAAGAGGTATGGATCCATTTCGTAGACTAGAAAGCGATATGATTTGGCCCAAGAATGGGGATAGGTTATGATGTATACAGTGGCCCAAGAGTCCTGGTAACAAAGGAAGTTAACTGGACTTTATAACCATACACAATGGTGTGGTGGTATGTAAAAAGACAGCCTCAGAAAGCAGTTTGTAGACAACTCCAGATTTTATTGCAGAATTTGTGCTGATATTGAGCGATACCAGATTGATTGGATTTTGGTGTCTTAAGGATTTTATTGGGGTTATAGCATCTGTTTTGCTTCCAGATGGTTCTTCTGGCTTTATGATTGATGTATTTTGGCATTTCTTGTGTTGCTACCTGAAGTACAGATGATATGGTTTCGATTTTTTTGGGCCTGATGGATATTTTATCAATTGCAGCTATCATTTTACAGACAAATGAATATAAATTTTCTGTCTCTGAGTTGAATAAAAAAAAAAAGGGGGATGTGATGTAGATTCCCACCATGGGCTGAGGTATCGCGGGAAGAAAGCCCAGCCCAAGTAGGGCCATCAATCCACTTAAGTGTTTAATTTAATTCAGTCATTAGTTAATAAAGACCCATTGGGCCCATCGATTTATGTAATAAGGCCCATAAGTGGTATTAGTTAGTAGCTAGTTACAAACCTAGTTTGACTATGTTTCTAATGTTAGTCCTCGTAGGAGTACAACTCCTAGTTAGAGTATGACTGCTTTTATTGTAACTTCTGCTCTCTATTTAAAGAGGAGCTCCTGTACCCAGAAATTCAGAATTGAAAAACAAAGAATTACAGTCAATTGCTTCTAAACAGCCGAGATAGCTGTAGGTGAGATGCCCGGGCCGAGATAGCCAATCCCACCCACGATTCTCTTGGTTACTTTCTTCTTTCTCTACTTTATTTTCTGTGATTATTCATTGTTGCTGTGATCATTGACCAAAGAGTATCAGATCTGCTAAGGCTTATTAGAACCAGAATCAACCAGCAGTAAAGTAGTGTTCTTGCAGTCCAATCGTTCTCTCTCATCTCTCAACTGTGAGCTCTGCCCAGCCAACCCTTTTAGGGTTCTGTTCTACTCTCCAAGTGGACCACTCGATCCACGCTTGGAGGCCAATTGAAGTTGTCGGCTGCGGTTCTTGAAGTTTCCCTCTGTTTTCTCTCCAAGGTCTGAATTCAAGAAACTGCATATCTTCTACACCAGCCGACAGAATCCAATCATCTTTGGAGGTTTTCTTTTATACCCTAGGGTCAACCATCAACCCAAGTTTGGGTCCCATCTGAGCATTCTAACTCCAGCCGCAGGTATCCCCCTAAAACCCCTAGCTGCAGGCTTCTCTCTCCCGGGCTCTTGATTGTGATTCTTCCTTCTGAATTGTTCCTTGGTTATTTTACATATTCTTGAGGTCTATTCCTGGTGATTTTCTACTCCTACTGCTGTACTTTGTCAAGCTAATTAAAGAGTCATATCTGATTTCGGTTTGGGGTTGTAATACATTGGGAGTAGTTGCCTTATGTGATCTACTTCTACATTAGGATGCATCAATTCAGATGGTTTGGCAATGCAAAAGGAACATAAGATTCAAAGGAAAGTGACAAACTACAAACTGTAAGGGAAATCCTTTTATTCATTTATGGATAGGCAGCAAAAAGAAAACATAGAGAAAAAGGAAGAAAGACAAAAGGAAAAAAAGACAAGACAAGACACAGAAGAAGAAGGGCCCAACTGTGGTGCATTATTTTGTAATATTTAATTTGAACTCTTCGGACATGCAAATCCTCTTTACGCAAGGAAAAAAGGCTGAAAATGACATGGATTGCAATGGGGCAAAGAGAAGTTCTTAAGAGCTAAAATCAGACAACATTAACAAGACTGCAGTGATGAGACACGATTACATGAAGCCAAACCTGAGTAATGAACCAAGGCAAATAAGATAAATTGAGTTTGTAAGCCCAAACCTTAAAATCCATATCTCCAGAAGCATCTTCAGATCCAGTAATGTCAGAGAGAATAAGTGGAGCACCATCTCCCCCAAATTCTTTTGTGTCCAAAACCATACCCATTGCTACCCCGGCAATAGAGCACTTCACGGGAACGCCAGCGTCCTGTAAAGCTAGGCAACCTCCACAGACAGATGCCATACTGTTAAATCAATTTGGCCGTTAGGAAGCAAATCAGTTGGAGTAAAAAAAAAAAAAAAAAAAGGACCAAATGTACCATTGAAAATGGGAGAAATTTGCGTTTAGAAAAATTTTAACTTTCTCAGAAACCTTCGAAATTAAGCAAAAATAGCATTCGATTCACTCAAATGACATTTAACCTTGATGAACCATTGCTTTCAGTAATGGTACTCTCCACACGTATGGTGTAGGGGAAATCCTCTTCGGAAGGCAAAATAGGTTCAAGTGCTCTTTCGGCAAGCATTCCATGACCTATTTCTCTTCTACTAGGTGCTCCTATGCGCCCAACCTCTCCAACACATGACAGTGGAAATGAATACTGGACAATTGAACACAAGCATCCTTTGAATCAATAAATGAAATAAAAGATTTTCAATAAAGCTTACAGCAGAAACAAATAGAGCCAGAATTAACAACTAATTCAATGTTGGTTATGGTTACAAAGTCATTCATTGGTTTAAAGGGAGAAAGCCATTCACATGCAAAAAAAATAAAAAAAAGGTTAGCACAAGATAGTACAAAGAACATCATGTCAGTGTGTTCACTTCCCAGCTATCAATGTGGATCCTAGCCAGATTGTATATTAATTGGTATAATACCTAGACCCTTCATTGACGGAAAATACCAGTGCCGGACATGACATGACATTGGTATGCCCATATGGTGTGGGACTTGTTGGATCCTCCACATCCATATCCTTCTTTTTTTCCTATTCTTTTGGAAGGCACACATACCCATTACTTACAGCATAACAATTGACTATTACTGTTCCCTGTCCTGTTGTCCATACGCATCTAACCTCATTCATTGTATATTTTTAGTACATTATTTACATTTTGGGATTCTTAATGTGATGTTGCAGGATCATAACTGCATAGTTTTCTAGAAAAAAAAAATTCAGCGTTTGAAAATGGAAATGAACATATCTAGATCCTCAAATTGGTTGCATGGGAATCCTACATAATTACATATGATATGTTAGATATTTCACCTAGATGGCAGATTCTATTACCCAAATCCCTGTATCATAACATTCAAAAAGGAAAAAAAAAAAAAAATTTGGATGAACTTACATTCAAAGATTCACAAACCTGACATGTTTGACTTCATGACAACACCAAATTGATAATGCATGACAGGAACCAGAAACTTGGCCATTATTGCATAAGTGAGAACAAATTGCTCTCGCCTTTTCATTCATTTAGGTCAGCATTCTTTTTTTATGTTTTTCATATCTCAATCAATCACTGATAACTCATCTGTCGATGAGATTTCAAAATATGCATGTATATCAGCCTTAGGAAACAGGAGGAATAAAACAAAGATGAAAGACCAAGCACATAATCTGTTATGTTTGTCTCGAATTCTTGGCACGTTTCGAAGGTTTCCCCACTACTACATATTTTGGTGGCGACCCGAATGGGATTTTTTTTGAGGTCTGTGATAGTAGCAAAGGGCTTGGGCCGATAGGCCGATGGTACTACCCAACTGACCACGACCCAATAAATCAACCGACGTGAAGGAGTATATATTTGTGCTATTGTCTTGTTATGTAAGTGAGTGAGATTTGGGGATTTTCGTGTTAGGGTTTATGGGCGAGACTTTCTTGCTATGATATGGGTGTTCGTGAGAGATCTCCACTATAACCTTTCTTCCAACCATAGTTTGTCAGGCGGTTTGTCTAGGTCCTAGGTGACTGTCGCCTTACATATTTGGACATATTTATGCCAAATATCATTTAATTACTTAAGTATTATTCATAAATAAGAAAATATCCTTTATTTGAATCCAATAAAAATAGTTTAAAAATAAAATTCCAAAAGGATAAAAAGTCATCCCCCGAGTCCAACAACAATAATTGGATTTTTGGTTGTAGGGGTGATTTTTAACTTTCAAATGTTGGGATTTTTCTCAATTCTGAAAATTTTATAAATCTTATCATGGTAAAACATTGCTAAAAATCAAAACGCTGGTAATATAATCTTTTGTTTTCATGTCTTTAAAATTATTTTCATTCAAGCAATTTTAACAGCATTCGCGCACTTTAAAATAAGTTTAATTGGAACATAAACTGGTTATTACAACTCAGATTCAAGTAATCTTAGACTTGTTGGAAAGTTGGTTTTGTGCTATACCTAATACAAAAAATCAATTTCAGCACCATAGCACCAAAGCCTAACCACAAAACCTCCATCATTACCACCAGATCCTCTTCCACATCCACCCCAAATGCCTCCCCTTATCATTGGTTATAGCCGCCGACCCCCTTCCACCATTGGCCACACCATTCCCACTACCCCTCGTGGTCGATCCAAGCATCTGGTGCCCAACCTTTCTGGTTCCCAATGATTCCGTGGACCATCTAGAATGTTCGAGGTCTCAATTCCTCGGCTAAGCAAGCTGAAATTCGGTTGAGCATTCAATCCTCTAAATCCAATTTATGTTGTCATTTGGAAACTCGCGTTCCAGAATCTAATGCCAATAGATTAGCTTCGGCTATAGCTCCCTCCTGGTCCTAGGAATCCAACTACCTCCACAGCCCTAATGGGAGGATTTGAATTCTTTGGGATCCCTCCTACCTTACTATCTCTTAGTTATCCTCCTCTACTCAAATCATTCAAATCTCTATCTCCCACCATTCTGGCCCCTTCATCTGATTCCTCTCGATTGTGTACGCCCATAGCCGAGTTTCTCTTAGAATCCCCCTTTGGTCCGACCTGCTTTCCTTTGCCACTTCCTTAGGATCCAGACCCTAGGGTATTGCTGGAGACTTCAACGTCATCCGCTTTAGCCATAAGAAGCAAGGAGGCAATCCCATCGATACTCAAGTTGTTGACGCTTTTAATGATTGCAATGAAGACCTCAATCTAATTGATCTCAAATGGTCTAGGATTAAGCTCACTTGGCATAACAAAAGACTTGGAAATCTTCGCATTACTTGTAAGCTCGACGGGGCCCTCGTAAATGAAGCCTGGCTCAAAGCCTTCCCTTCTTTCCATGCCAGCTTTGGCCTCCCTGGGATTTCTAATCGTAGTCCCATCTCTAGCCATGTCCTTCCCTTTTGCTCCTTTTGGTCCAAAACCTTTCAAATTCTTTGATATGTGGACCGCTCACTCTGATTTTCAATCCCTTGTCCACACTGCTTGGAGCATTCCCACACCCCCTGCTCCCTTTCCCCACTTCTTGCTTTTGCCAAAAAGCTTAAGAATGTGAAAGCTGCCTTAAAGCTATGGAACTCCTCCACCTTCGGGAACATCTCCTCTCGTGTTTCATCTAGTAGGGACAAGCTTCTCTCCATCCAATCCAGACTTCAGCTTGACCTCCTCAACCCCCTCTTGGTTGAGGAAGAAAAAATTGCTTTTGACTTATCCTTGCTTCTGGCCAAGAAGAAAGCTTCCTCCTTCAGAAAGACCGCATCAAATGGCTTGAATTAGGGGATTCTAACTCAGCTTATTTCCATCGATCCCTCAAAGCCAGAAACAATGCCAATTCCATTCCCAAGCTGGTCTCTCTTGACGGAAGTGAGCTTTTTTCCCCGTATCTCATCAAGGCTGAAGCCGCCTCCCACTTCCAAAGACTCCTTTGTCCTTCTCCTTTCCCTTCCTCCCCTCCGCCCATCCCCTCTAATCTCCTTAACAAGTTTGTCCCTGCTGGGTTCCTCCCTTTCCTTCAAACCATTCCAAGGAGGAGGAAATCATTTCTGCCATTCTGTCTCATAAAGCCAACAAAGCGCCGGGTCCTGATGGCTTTAGTATGGGCTTCTTCTATAACCCTGCCCAAATTGAAGGGATTAACCACACATTCCTGTGCCTCATCCCCAAAAATGAAGGAGCTATCTCTATGAATGACTTTCAACCCATTTCTCTCTATAATCTACTTTATAAATTCATTGCCAAAATCCTTGCTAATAGGATCCAGAAAGTCATTGACTCTCTTGTTAGTCCCAACCAATCGGCCTTCATTGCGAGGTAGAAGCATCTCAAACAACATCATCCTTTGTCATGAAATTGTCTGAGGTTTTGATCACAAGTCCCACTCTCCGGCCGCCCTCCTCAAAATTGACATCCACAAAGCATTCGATTCGATTAGCTAGGATTTCATTTCCAAAGTCTTGCTCCAGATGCCCTTCCCTCCGTTTGTCCATTGGATCCGCACTTGCATCTCCACCCCTCGCTTCTCTGTTCTAGTTAATGGGAGTCCTGCTGGCTACTTCCCCTCAGAACGCAGCATTCGCCAAGATTACCCCCATCCCCCCTGCTTTTCTCCCTCTCCTTGGAAGTTTTCTCCCGTTCCATCCAATCCGCTACTGACCTCCACCTCATCTCCCCCATCCCTAAGTGCAAATCCCTTCTCCTTTCCCACCTGGCTTTTGCCGACGATATCATGATCTTCTCCAAGGCTGACCCTCTCTCCATTCTACTATCATGTCCACTCTCTAGTCCTTTGAATCTTCTAGGGTCTCAGCATCAATCTCATCAAGTCCAATATCTTCATCTCCGGAGTCTCCCTAGAGATTAAGGAATCCCTTGCGGGAATCTCTGGTATCCCCTTGGGTTCATTGCCTGTCATATACCTGGGTCTCCCCCTTATCTCTTCCAAGCTCTCTTCTCACCATTGTGCTCCCATGCTTGACAAGCTCCGGAAAAAACTCCAACTCTGGAAAGGCAAACTCCTCTCCTTTGCCGGCCGTCTACCTTGATCAGATCGGTCCTTCAATCCATGTACCTTTATTGGTCTGATACCTATGTCCTCCCAGCCTCTATGATTAAATCATTTGAGAGTCTCATGTGTTCTTTCCTTTGGGAGGGTTCTAATTCATCCAAATTCCTTAAGCGTCTCAGTTAGGAGAAGGTTTGTCCCCCTAACTCTGAAGGAGGGCTTGGGATCAGGAGAATCAAAGATGCAAACTCTGTTGGAGTCCTCAAGCTCATCTGAAAAATTGTCTCCAAACAGAAAGGCATCTGGGTTGATTGGATCCTCTCTGGTCCTCTCAAGCACAATTCCATCTAGACTGCCTCTCACTTCAAATGCCTCTTGGATCTTGAGAAAGATTCTTGCCCATAGGCCCATTGCCCTCCCGACCTTCTCATACGCCATCGGAAATGGGCAATCAATTTCCCTCTGGAACGACCCCTGGCATCCTTCGGGCATCTTATCCCGCCTCGTCTCTCCTAGAGTCATCTACTCTTCTGGCCTCCTTTCCAATGCTCTTGTTTCCTTTATTCTCTCCCCCGCCGGCTGGTCCCCCCAGTCTCCTCCACCCATCTTCTGGACCTCTGGAACTCCCTCCCTCCTCTCTCCCCCCCGGCCATAGAGGAAGAGAAGATGTGTGTATTTGGCTCCCCTCCTCCAATGGCTCCTTCTCCTCTGCCTCTACTTGGTCTTTCATCTGCATCCGGTCTCCGGTCGTTCCTTGGCATAAGATGGTCTGGTTTAAAGGCCACATCCCCCGCCATAGCTTCACTCTTTGGCGTTGTTTATCAAACTATCTCCCTAGCCAACCCTTTCTCATTCATTGCAACATCCCAACCAACCCCTCCTGTTGTCTCTACCCCAGTGGAGTTAAGGATATCCCCCATCTCTTCGTCTCCTACCCCTTCTCCCTCATCTAGAAATCTGTTCTTTCCAAATGTTGGCCGGCTACGAGATCCATTCTCCCTCTTGATAGAGAATGGATCTGGATTGATATGACCTTCTCTGGTCCTTCCACTTGTAACATCATTGGGAAATTGGATTTTTGTGCCACTACTAATCATCTTTGGATGGAGAGAAACATCCGTAGATGGACCCCAAAATCTAGATCTCCGGATAAGATTTGGAAAGCTATCTACTTTGATGTTTCCTCTAAAGCCCCGTTCATCCCCGCCCGGTCACCATCTCCCCCCAGAATTCCCACATTATAACCTCTTGGAACCTTCAGGTTGACCTCATCCACCCCCTTGATGGCTTCTTGCCATCTTTTGGATGCTTCTCCCCCCTATTTTGTATCATGTTCATTAGATAGTTGTGGCTTGTCTTAGTTCCTACTGGCCTTTGGGCTGGTTTTCTTTTCTTTGTTGGCTTAGGCCTCCCCTCCCCCCCTTTTCCCTTGTATATTCTTCTCGTTTGGTTATGAATTATTTTATTCATAAAAAAAAAATAAAAAATACAAAAAGTCTCATGTAAAAATAAAAACATTTAACCAATAAAACTTATTATAGAACAAGAGCATTTATCTAAATATTAATTTTTTATGACTTAATGTTGATCTTTGATGATTTGACGTGACTTAATGTTGATTTTTTATGACTTGTGGCTTAATGTTGATTTTTTATGATACAAGGTATATGTAGCATACTAAATAATGTTAGAATAGGGTGAAAATAAAAAATAACACTTGATCGCCTTGTTCGCCTTAAGGCAGGTCACCTAAGTGCTTAGGCAGCCCTCCAGTGCCTTGGTTCGCCTTGGCACTGTGACAACCATGCTTCCAACATAGTGAATCATCTTCTTCTTCTTCGCCTGAGGACGTACACCATATCAGTGTGTGAACCTCATCAAATCTCTGTGTCTTGCGTGAATCTGTTTTGTTTTTCTTCGTTTTTCTTTAGTGTTTGTTCTAACATAATCAAATATTTTTCAAACCATGGAATATAACCTTGATGACTGATTCAAAAGATAAGATTTCCATTGCCCCTCCCCTGCTCTAAAATATTAACAGCAAGATGGGAAATACGTAATGGCGTTTAATCCATACAATTAATTCTAGCTGCCTCGGTAAGTAGGTGTCGGGATATTTCAAAATCGAAATCAAAAGATCTAGTGAACATATTAAAGACAAATTCATTGGCAATCTGAACCAATCTGTTGCGGGAGATGTGTTTAGGGACCTGAGGGGACAATGCTACCTGCTTTTTCTGGGCTATCATTATTATGATTTATGGCTCAATCACAATGGACCGTACATGTTTCGAAGATTGCTCTCCAACATAAGTGGGTAAATCTAGTTATTAAAGTGATCCCAAATTGATGACCAGGTGGCTTCATGCAGGAGTAGGAAGCCTTTGGAAATATGCACCTCGTCCAGAGATGGAAAGCAACATGTGTGAATAGCAACTTTTCTTTTGCCATAGAATACACAATCTGCCAATTCTTTAGCTAATGAATTGGCTAGGAGCTTTTAAGGGAGTGTCTCTACTTGGGCTCATATCCCATTTTGTAGTTCCTATCAAGGATTCCCAACCTTAATTGTTAGGAGGTGGTAAAGATGTTTTGTATGCTAATATCGGTATCATGTTTCCCCTAACAACAACAACAACAAAAACAAACTAAGCCTTATCCCAACTTAATTGGGTCGGCTACATGGATCCCATAAAACAAAGTAGGAAATAAAATTGTGGTCTAAACAGAGAAAGTGGGAATGAAGAGACGCATAACTAAGGAGGGGAATGAGAGGAGAAGTGAAAATGAAAATTGACGAAAAGGACAAATGAAAGAGGAAAGTAAGAGGAAAGAGGCACAATCCAGAAAGTTAGGAGAGTATCCGCTAAATGGGATCGGCAACATGGATCCTTACTCTCCAATAGGCTCTATCGGAAGTCATACTTGATATAAGACCCAAACTATGCATGTCATTTCTCTCAACTTCTCTTATGGTCATTTTAGATCTGCACCTAGTTCTTTTCGCTCCATCAATCGGCATCATATCACTACTCCTTACTAGGGCGTCTGCGTCCTAGGCCTTCATTGAACATGACTATACCATTTCAAACGACTTCCTTGGAGCTTTTTATTAATTGGGGCGACTCCTAGATCAGCTCTAATACATCCATTCCTTATTTTATCCTTCATAGATTTTCCACACATCCATCTTAACATCCTCAACTTTGCTACACAGAGTTTTGCAATATAACACTTCTTTGACTCTCTGAGATGGGACTTCATCATTTCTGTTCTCAGCAAGATGGGATTCCCCCCACCCACATTCACAAACTGGATTTTTCATTGCATCGCCTCCCCAAAATTTTCAGTTTTGATCAATGGTAGCTCGGCTGGATTTTTCTCTCCATCAGCAGGAATTAGACAGGGGTGCCCCTCTTTCACCTTATTTATTTTCCTTGCTATAGAAGTTCTTTCCAAAAGTTTGCAAGCTGCCTCGAATCAAAATCTTTTTGCAGATGACT
Source organism: Macadamia integrifolia (assembly GCF_013358625.1). Lineage (NCBI taxonomy): Eukaryota > Viridiplantae > Streptophyta > Magnoliopsida > Proteales > Proteaceae > Macadamia > Macadamia integrifolia. The sequence goes on along the minus strand of NC_056567.1, from coordinate 24,773,605 downwards.
TGATATTTTCCAAAGCTGATGGCTCATCTATTGATTCTATTATGCTCTTCCTACACCTCTTTGCATCGATGTCTGGTCTTCGCATTAACCTAAGGAAATCCCTCATCTTCCTCTCTAAGATTTCGGATGCAGCAAAGGTCTCCTTCCTTGAAAAAACTGGTCTTCGCATCAACCCAAGGATGACACCTTTTGGATTGTTTACCCTCTTTCAAATGCTTCATGGGTATACGTAAAATGATCTCTCTCAGAATCTTGGCCTCTAGAGTCATTTCCTCTCGGATTGGAGATGGCTCCTCCACTTGTCTATGGCTTGACCCTTGGCACCTTATGGGGATCTAACGCAGAGCTAAGCCCAGAGAACATCACTGGCTCTAGGCCAGAGGAGCCAGAGATGGATTTTGACCCTATTTTGGAGTACGAGGTAGAAGCCATGGAAGGGCTAGAACACCCGAAACAACTACGGAGATCAGTGAGGCAAAGGGCAGGGAAGGTCCAGTCCAAATATGGGCCAAATCGGAGCTGATTTGGTGACCCAAACCTGGGCCACGATTTCTGGCCCAGTCCAGCGCTAAAATAGGGGTGTTCTTGTAATTTTAATTTTTTTTAGATGTTGTTGGACTTTATGTGAGGGGTATTATGGACATTTAGGTCGCCCTACCTATTGGGGTTGGGATATATAATGTAAAAAGGTATCAAAAAGGGGGGAAATCATCATTAGGAAGAATAGAAGTGGGCTAGCCTTTCTTAGCAGATTTTTGCAGGTTTTGTGTATGTTTTCTCATCTTTTGATCATTGAATGAAGTATTCACCTTTCTTTCTTTGATCAATCTCCTTTGTTTCTTCATTCTATCGCAGTGTAGAATTGAAACGAAGTTATTTGGATTAGTTTAGAGCTGTTCTTGGAGTTTTGGTGATTTTCAGTTACAGGACTAGTTATCAGATATAGGCCTGGACTACATCAGAATCCTATCTCATTTTCTCAGTGCTCGGAGCATATATAGTGTTGGTCTTCCAAGACTTATTAAGGTTGCTGACATAATATCTCTTGGATCTTGGTCCCCCCTACTAGCTCCACTCCGCAGAAGGAAGAAATTTGGAATACTTTTCCTGGGCTCCCCTCTTTTGGCTTCTCAAGGTGTGACACTCTTCTTTGGACCCATTCCCCATCTGGGATTTTCAATGCAAAGGCTGCTTGGGACTGCGTCCGAACTCGAAGCTCCTCCACCCCTTAGCACAAGTTAATCTGGTTCAAGCATCACATCCCTAGGCAAAGCTTCACGGCCTGGAGAGTCTTCACAAATTGCCTGCCCCACTCAGGCCTTCCTCATTCATCGAAGCATCCCAGTCTCCTCGCTTTGCTATTTTTGTGGATCAGAGTAAGACATTGAGCATCTATTCTTTGTTTGCCCTGTCTCCTATTCCATTTGGAGCCTAGTCCTCTCCAAATGCTGGCCTTCTTCGAGAAGAATTCTCCCTTTTCCATAAGGAATGGATCTGGATGGATATGACATTCCATGGAAAGACCATCTGTGACTTTGCGGGCAAGTTCACCTTCTGTGCAACCATCAACCAGATATGGATGGAGAGAAATTATAGAAAATGGACCTCCAACTCTCAGCCTCTTGGAAAGATTTGGAACTCCATCTTTTTTTATGTTAAAGCTAAGGTCTCAAAAGTTTCCCCCTCCTATTACCCCTCCCTTAGAAATGATCATATTGTATCTTCCTGGGAGCTTTCTAGCTGTGTCTAGGTTCCCGGATTCTCACTGAGATCCTTTTTTGTCTTCTTTCTTCTCCCTCCCCTCCTTAGGGGCTTGTTTATTCTTTCTCCTTTGGTAATGAATTAAATTATTCACCCAAAAAAAAAAACATTATGCTCCATACATCATAGTTGTTCGTACAATAGTCCTATAAAACTTTCCTTTGAACTTTAAAGAGATATGTCAGTCACACAGTACTCCAGTTGCACCTCTCCACTTCGTCCATCCCACTTTAATTCTCTATGTGACATTATCCTCTATGTCCCCATCTTTATTTATAATTGATCCTTGATACCTAAATGAGACACTTTGTTGTATTTCTCTTTCCTCAATTCTCATCATGTCATTATCCATCGTAGTGTTGCTAAAATTACACATCATATACTCCGTCTTCATTCTACTAATCTTGAAGCCTCTTGTTTTCAAGGTTGATCTCCATAGTTCTAACGTAGTGTTAATCTCTAATTTTGTCTCATCCACCAAGACAATATCATCAGCGAAGAGCATACACCATGGACCTCGTCTTGAATATTTTTAGTTAGTTCATCCATAATAAGTGCAAATAGATAAGGGCTTAAGGTTGACCCTTGATGTAACCCAATCATAATTGGGAATTCCTTGCCCAGACCTTTCACAGATCTCACACTAGTCATCACACCCTCATACATATCTTGATTATCTCCACATATTTACTCAACACGCCTCTCTTCACTCGGACATATTGGAGTAAGTCTCTAGGGACTCTGTCATAGGCTTTTTCAAGGTCAATAAAGGCCATATTGAGATCCTTTTTGATATCTCTATACATTTCCACGAGTCTCCTCAATAAGTAGATAGCTCCTGTTGTGGACCTACCTGACATAAACCAAATAGGTTGTCCAAGATACGAGTCTTTTCTCAAGTGGGGTTCAATAACATTTTCCCAAAGTTTCATAGTATGGCTCATAAGCTTTATGCTTCTATAGTTATTACAGCTTTGGATGTCACCTTTATTTTTGTAGACCGGCACTACAATGCTTCTCCTCCATTCATCTGGCATCTTCCTTGTGTTCATAATCATGTTAAACAGATGGGTTAACAAATTAACCCCACAAACCTCTAGGGTGTTATACTAAATTTCCCCTATCAACAAATTTCATATAACTATCCAAACCAGAAAGAAAAAATATATCGAGGACACATCTTCAAGGGTGTCATACTAAATTTCTACAGAATTTTAATGTCTTAAGCTAAGTAGAATTGTTTTCTGTGCAAGCAAGCAGTCGACATGGGTAAAGACACAATCAGACATCTTTTCTGTCAGATCTGTAATTATTTGCACTATTCTAGAGCATTTCTTAACTCAACCTGAGGGGTTTAAGGTCATAAAGATAGGATCTAATGATATTATAAATGAAGTACCATTTACAGAACTGTTTTTCTTTCTTTATTCATATTATAAATGGAGTACATTTATAGAACTGTTTTTCTTTCTTTATTCTTTTCAATTCAACCACATTTCATGTCACCCAATGCCAATGAGGACAAAGTAATCATCAAAAAAAGGAACAGCTAGTAATGAAAATCATAAAAATACAACATCAATTAAATTTGAAGAGCATCAAACAGAAAAGTAAAGACAGCAAGACTGGAAATAATCATGCAATGCATGTAAGGAATAAATAACAGTGTAATCCTTACATATTCTTTGTTGCAAAAATAAGTCAACATATTTTCAAATTAATGCAAATTGCAAGAAATGGAAAATACCTGAAGATAGAACCTTTTTGACTCATCAACATCAACAAGGTTGTCTAATCTTTGTGCCATTTGTCTGTCACCAAGAGTAACCACTGCAAGTGCCTGCAAAACATGGGGAAAGAAGAAAAAGTTGGCAGTAACTATGGAACATGAAAGACCATATATATGCACATAATACAATGAAGTTGCATATTCTACTCCAATGTCGACTAAGTTCCTTCATCTCAACTATGTGGATCAGTTTTAGCTACAAAAAAAAATAATTTTTCATAGGAACTACAATGGGGAGAGGACTGCCGCAGGATATGGACTGTTGCTCTTACTTGTGGCAGTCTCTTCTCTCTTCTTCTATTTTAGTTCCAGTTATTTGTTGCCCGTATCGTTTAATGGTACCAACGTATCAGTGCACACTTAATCAGTGCTTGCAAAGTTGCAATCTCTTCAACACTATTCTGAGAGACTCTATTTAGTTTTCTCTTGTGGTGTGCAGCCACCTTTTGCTGCAATTTTCTACTATGAAGTCCTAGTTTATATCAGTGAGAAAATTAGTGTGTTCTTCAGTTATGCTGTCTACATGAAGAAAATTTTCTGCAAAAGAGTTTTTATGGACTTATTTGTCAGCAAGAATCAAACTCTATCAAGTTAATTGCTTTTCTATCATGGCGGTCCCTCAGGTATGCACCTTCGATCCCTTCTGGAGACTGATTAGAGGGTTTAATCCATTACCACATTACATCCCTTAAGTGCTGGCGGTACTCTGTTCTTAAAGATTTTCTGGCAGCATCAATATCTGACAGTACAGGAGATCTATCCATCAGATCTCCTCTGAATCCTAGGGCATTGTTGCCCTTTCAACTAGGTCCTTAGACTTTAGGCTGTGTTTTGGTATGCATTCCCATTCTGAGAATGTTCATTCTCATTCTCAAAATGTAGAATTCATTCTTAACCAAGAATGAGAACATTGTTTGGATGTATATTCAGCCCTAGTGTATTCTTAATTTTAGAATTCTAAATCTCTTAACCAGATTATTGATATAGAGATGAAAACATCGAGCAATTCATGGGCATCAACAGAATCTATGGCTACATTGTATTGTAAATTGTAGAATAATATAGCAACTTGGTATCAGAACCCAAGTTTGGTTATGTGTTTCAAGTGGTTAAAGAAGCTGCATTGGAGTTGCAGCACATCCAAATGAGCTTATCTTCTTTTCCAAATGACACATCTGTCGCCCAATTGGAAAGGGATGTGAAATGTAAGTTAGTGGACTGCCTTGCAAGTTGACGAAAATTTTTGAAGGAGAAATCAAGGATTAAATGGTTGCAGTTAGGGATGGCAATAATAGTATTTCCCATAAATCTATATTGTCATCAGAATCGTAATCATATTCTTGAAATTAAGAGAAAGTGATGGTTCGAACATTATTGAGCTGAGTCTTATCAGGGGTAGGGGCCCGCAGAAAGGGGCAAGGGTCTAGCAAAGAGAGTGGCAAGGACCACCGAGAGCGGGGCATGATGTCACGATTGATGAGAACAGGGGGTCGCTAGGGGCAGCAGTGAACAGCGACCGGAGCCGCTTAGGCACGATTGCAAGGTAGCGGGTCATCTTGTGGTTAATGGTGAGTGTGGTCAATTGGTCTTTGCGTGGTGTGACATACAATGGAGCATTTTGAGTCAACCATGCTTTAACCAGGCGAGGCCGGAGCCTTGAGAACATGTGGTGGTGACCTTGAAAACTCTTTTAGGGTTTTTGGGTTCTGATACCAAGTTGATATATTAGAGAATGATTTATCATATAGAATGACAAAGACCACCTTTATTTATAGATGGAGGAAGGGATTACAATAATAGGATGTTAGGCAAGGATGAGTCACAACTCACAACAATCCAACATGTGTAACATGTGCACCTGGGATTTAGACACATAAATCATATCTAGACACATTTACATTGTACCAAGACACTTTAACAATATATTTTCATTAATCTGGTCAATGAAGTGAAAGGCATAAGCCACTATCATGATTCATGAGGCATTTTCCAGTTTCAAAACTTGAAAGAACAAACTGTTAAAAAAAACAAAGGACAGAGAGAAGAGAGTTATACTGGCTCCCATCAAAAGATTATCATGGTTTACATCAAAATTATATTCCACAAACCTGTGTTTCGCCACGAGTGAACAGTGAACTCCCATGTACTCTTGGAAGCAATCCACACCTGGAGTTTATCACTCGTATTCCAGAAGGGCTCCGCCCATCACTTCGTTTTCCTCCCTGTGTAAGGAAAAATATAAAGTGGAAGAACTTCTAATCATTATCATAAGATAGTGATGGACAAAATTATCTAAATGACCTATTAAGGAAGAAGTTATATAGTGCACCGTTAAAGACCCTTATAATTGCAAGGCGCTAGCCAAACATCCTTTAAAGATAGGGGGTGGGGAAGGAAAAAGGAAAGCATTAATCCTTAGTAGAATGAGAAAAGACCAAGGGAAAGACAGCGTTATAACTAATATAAAAGCATAACAAGCAAGCAGGTGCTTGCAGACAACTAATGTTATGTTTCTAAACTGACTCATATCCTTTGTTAAAAACCAATAGCAATGTATTAGGGTTAAACTATCAAATATTCATATGATTAGTCAAATTTTATGTATAGCCGTATAGGTTGATGGTTGTTTCATTTTTTGGGCCTTCGGTGTCCCTTTTTCAGCTTTTTATTTCTTCTCTTAGCCTTCAGACCTTATTCAGAGCACAAGTGTCATATGCTTCCAATTTTACAGTAACATGGTGTCAAACAAGTAAAGGGAAAAGGAACACCATTGCAGATACTGCACACAAGGGGACCAACCAAAACAGGTGCCACCTGAAGAATAGGTTACCCTAAAAAAAATTAAATAAATAAATATTAAAAAAATTAAAAAAAGAAAAAACAGTATCATATAAAGACATATTTCTATGCCTCAAGAAGCCAATAAAGAACCAGATAATTTTAAAAGTACTCTTTTCAGGCCAGTATACAAGCCTATACATAAATGAAAACCAACATTTTTGGGACAAGAACTCTAAGTTTGTTTTTTCTATTATTCCAGTTCAAGGTCATTGTCTTTTTGTTTCACATATAGATATAGTAGAGTTGGAGATTCAAGAAAGTGGATTTTATGAGTAATTCAACCCCCTCCCCCTACAGAAACATAATTCCACTTCCATTAGGCAACCCTATTAGAGAATTTTCCAACAAAGAATCCATTTTTGCTGATCTTATTAGAAGTTAGAACCTTCTCCTACAGTCCTACTAAGATAGGAAAACAACCCTAAGCCTACCTATTTAATTCCAAACTAAACAAAAATATATAATATGATTCTACATACATATCTAGCAACTCCAATACATGCTTAACCCCTCGGGTCCCATCCTAAATAAATGTCAGCAAGAACTTATATAGAATCTAAATCAAATACCAATAAAAGAAAATTTCCCTAAACAGAAATCCAGCCAAAAACTGACATCTTGTCAGTAAATCACCCATAAACATGGATCGGGATTTCAGTCGAGAAGACAGAAATCTCACAAAATATTTCCGTTCCGAAACGAAACTGCTTGCAAATCTATAGGCATGCAATGTTTCAACCGTAACTTGGAAGTTCAAGTTGAAATTTCATACCGTGTCGAATTTTGGCTTCATACAACTGAAACAATACATTCATTTTATTTAAAATACCAAATCTCGGCCAAAATAGGTTGTTGTTTTGAGTCTTTTGACCCATTTCAACCGAAACATGCGAATTCGATACCAACCCCTTGCTTTTGAGTTTTTAGGCCATTCCACTTGCAAATCTTAGTTGAAGTGCGGAACAATGTGTTGGAGGCTTCAACAACAAATCTACAATGAAGATTTGGTTCATTAAAGCAAGATAACTTAAAGATTCACAGTTTGAGATATACCCATTTCCCTTAAATTAATTTTTGCAAAAAAATAGTGTAACCATGTAGTGGTTAGGCTTCAATTTTTCATATGTTAGATATTATAGGCGTGGTTTGAGGTCTTGCTGAAATCTCCGCCAGATCTTGCTAAAATCTCGTATTTTAGCTTTAACAAGTAGAGACCAAAGGTCATATTGGAAAATGACAATATCTCGCTCGAAATCAAAACAAAGATTTTGATTTAATTCTCAGTTTCGACTCAACTCAGTCAAAGTAGACTATGTCACATGATGTTTTAAACCCTGTTTCAACAAGATTTCTCACCTGTCTTGTCTTGATGTGAGTCATCCATGTATAACCAAGGTTCTAACTATCGGGTTTTAACCTTGATCGGAACCAAAGTATGGGTTGAAAGACTTGAAACCTGCGAACTTTCAGGGAAATCAAGAACTTTTCAAAGTTATGTGAAAACCTTGGTTTCGACCCCCAAGATTTTTTTTTTATTTTTTTAATATCTACAGCCTATGTTTTACCTTTTAAATCTAATCCATGACCTATTTTCACAAAAAGAACACCCAAAATGGTAGTTGTGGTGTTAACCCAAGTTTGCTAGTGTACGTTGAATGATGTTGTTCAATAGCCTTAATAATTTTTTATACACACTGGGTATACATAAAACTTAGATATCAAAAATGTAAATAAACTATTAAAATAATCAAAACATCTAATTTCAATAGTGAATTAGTCATACAACACTCACCACTCAAAACCAGGAGTTTCTTGGCGGCTCCAACCCACAAGGTGCTTACCACTGCAAATGTCATAGCCACTCCTCATAATGCAACATATATAAATCACATGATATGTTTTGGGCCCAATTATTTTAAAGGTGCATCATCACCCACTTATAAGCCCCATCATCAATATGTTGCACGTAACCCAAACTAGGGAATAGCTCACTAAAATTGTGAGGATGTGGAGGTGGCAAAGATGGTTGCTTCAATAGCATTCTACTATGTTTACTACTACGTTGAACAAAAAAAGAGGTTTGGGGAAAAAGTGGGTTTACCTAGTGTTGCTACCGAAAATCCATATTAGCTGATCCTGCACAAGCACAGACGGCAGAGGCCCGGAGCTTTGTCCGGGGTTAGTCCTCCGACGCTCAAGTTAGAGATCGGCCGCACAGTTTTTTTACAGGAGTAATGGTGTGGGTTTTGATGCTTACCTTCTTCCTTCCTCTCGGACCCTCTTATATAGCTCTTAGGGTTTAGGGTTTCCCCTTTCCTTGGAGGAGTCCTCCTTGGGTCCACCTCCTTTCCTTTTAGAGTCCTACTCGGATACGTCCTATCCCCTTCGTGGGGAATATTCTCTTCACGCGGTTGACGTGGTAGAGTCCTTGCAGCCTCTATCAGGTGGGTGACACATGTCCAGGTGGGCGACGCGTCCTTACCCTACTGGGCAATCAATTTGGCCGTATCACCTAGAAACTCCAAGAAATCCTCTCTAGGTTGATCTAACTTGAGATGGCAAAAACTTGATCAACAATTGATATTTTGGTGGCAAAACTCCCCCTTTTTTGTCGAAACCCACTAAACTTGAGAGATTTTGTCAAAATATGGGGAAACAATGTATGTTTCCATCGAAACATGCCAATTATATAAGCATGGGTTGGACCAAGTGGGTCGAACCATGCGAAACTAGGGAAATTTTGTCGAAACTAGTAACATTTTGGTTTCGACCCTGGTTTCATCTAGGGCCATACGAAACTAAGAAATTTCGGAATTTCAAAAGAAATTTCAAGGAGATTTAGTACCATGTGTATGACAAACTATTTTTTATGTTTTATAATTCCTTGTGCTTATTTAAGTTGTTTTACAATTATGATTGAATTATATGTGTTCTAAAAGTACTAGATATTGTGTGGATAGCCTAAGGTAGAGCTCACCTACGCTATAGACTACCAACCTAGGGTTCGAGTCAAAGTACCATTTTTTGTCTGATTTTTAAAAATATAATATTTCCATTGTGTTTAGAAGGCCTAAAACAGGCTAGATGACAAGTTTCAGAGGGTAACATGGCCATATGGCCACCGAAATCCATCCTCAAGTTTTCTCGAGTTGTCCTGTCCAAAACTACATGGTTTAGTCAAAGTCTCCCCAAGATTTGGCGAAATATCGGTTTTTGGCCCAAGCAAAACCAAGACCTCAAACCATTAAGCCAATCTCCGAATACATGTAATCAAATTTAATTTTTGGTTTCTAAATTATTTTTAAATTTTCTGGTTCATAAATTGATTTTCTTGCAACCAAGGTTCTAATTTTGGGGTTGAAACTGATATTTCGACCATTTCAACCGAAATTTCGAGAAAATCATGGATTTTTTCCTGGCATGGTGGAAACCATGGTTTCAACCTCCAAACTATGTTTTTTTCCTCAGGAGAAAAGAATACACCCATGAGGCATCAGTAGCAGGGGAGGCAGTCCAAATAGAGTCATTCTTAAGGAGATAAGAATACACCCAAGAAACCCAAATCAAATTTCTTAGAATCAATTTTCCAGATGAGCTTGAGGATTTCCACAGAGATGACTTCCTTAATTCTTATCAACCCTAAGCCTCCTTCAGATTTGGGAAGACAAACTAAGCCCCAACTGAGAGGGTGAAGAAATTTAGAGGAGTCTACCCCTTTCCAGAGAAAGGAGCAAAAGAGGGATAATGGATTTGATAATGGATTGGAGGAGGACAAAGACACCCGACCAACAAAAGTTCATGGATTATAGCACAGATCTAGTGAGTTCCAGACAACCCGCATAAAAGGTATAGTGATAGGCGATGAGTAGGGGTGTCAACCGGCCGGCCAGTCTCGGTCGGGCCTAGTCGGGCTTGACCACTTGGGAAATCTTGCACCGTGAACGCCCGTTTAAGTAAACGGGCCTAGCTTTGGGGGGCATGGAACAGTTTATATTCGGGCAGTCAGTGTCGGGCTTTGATCGGGCTACCTTAAACGTGCCTTATCCAGGCTAAGGACCTATTTATTTCTAAACAGGCTCTAAATGTGCCTACCCTAAAATTCTTTTCTTAAGTAGGTTTAAGTTTAAGGCCCTAGAAATGTTCCATTTGAACATTAAAATCACTATATAAGTCATTACAAAATTGATTGCATCAGAAAATTGACATTACCCCCGAATTCTGAATCTTGCGTGAGAACTAGGACACTAGATTTTCCATTAGAAAATTGACATTACTAAATTCCTCAACAAATATTGATTGAAATTTCTCAATTTGTAAGCAAGATTTCTCATGAATTGAAATGGCGAACCTTCTAGGTGGGTTATAATCATTATATGTCGATGTGGGTTTTCTTTCTTACTTACTTGGAAAAGCAAGTACAACACAAGGGAGGCCCTTGCAAAATAGGAATTTTATGTCGTATTAATGGGGGTTGGGCTCGGTCGAGATACAATGAGTCGGTTCAAGTCGGGCCATAAACAAGCCAAATGAGTAGGTTTTGACTCTTGAAAGTAATTCTAGGAAACTGACACAGATAGGGTTACCACTTCAAAGAAAACCATTCACTTGCAAGTTTCTAAGAAACACTGCCTCCAACACCAGAAAAACACTAATGTAGTAGCATAATTGGAAACTAAAGCATTCCCACTGAAAAACTTAACTGGAAAAAGATAATAAACCAATCTCAAATAAATTACTAGTTACTTGCACTGTGAATCTGATATTGACCCAACCAACGACAATGGCAGCAAGAGAGAAATTAGGAGTCCAGCAATGTACCTATTAATATATCCTGCCTAAGACAGGTATAGGCAAACAAACCCAATACAAAGTCCACCAATAGTACATTATCCAGGCCCAGAACAGTCCCCATAGGATCACACTGTGCTGTTTCACAGACTTCCCAGGGGCAGCTAGTATGCAGCATCATTCTGTCCTCACCCTCTTTTCAATATCATGATCTTAAGATTGGGGCACTCATGCAGTCGCTTACAGGTTCATATAAAACCTACCCCATATGCTGGCCAGCTGCAACACTTGCCAACAAGCATCTATCCCAGTGTTTACATGCCCAATATTCTGGGCCACATATATCTTACACTAGGCACCAAAGCTCATACATTGAAGATTAAAATACATCTATGAGTCCATACTCCATATGATCTCCTAACAGACAGACTGAATATTATTTCCTCTAAACTATGAACTTGTACTGCTATAGGACATTAACTATGTCATATGTCCTGCAACCAAAACTAAGAAATAAAACTATGTTAAGAAAAGGGCAATCATTAATTTTCAGGAATTGTGACAGAGAACTTTGAGATGCCATTCCAGCATTCAAAATGTACGGCATTTTAGCCCGAGACCCAGTAGAATGCTTAAACCCATCCGCCAGCCCACACCACCAAGAAAGGAATCTTTCAGCCAAATAAGGCGTCCTTTTTGTTTAGGTCATCAGGGCAAAACAGACACCTTTCAAACTTATGTAAGGAGAAGGTCCAGAGGTAGGGCGTTTATCCTCCACCAAACCATATTAAGTCCTCTCCCTCACTCCCTCCTATTTTAAATGCATCACAGTCTTGCAGACAGTTGAGACACCATCTGCGACATAGGGATATCAGAATCTAACCTTCACTGTTTCTGAGACCTGTTTTCTAAAAACATTTTGACAAAAAGTCAAGAAACATGCAAATTAACAAAAGGTTTCAGGAAATCAATCATGGGAACAACAAAGATCACAAATCATTATTCCAGTTTCTAATACTGTAGAAAAGAAAATCATACCTCCACAATACGTCTGCGCAGGAATTTGGATGTAACTTCCTTAAAAACCAGCTTTACATCCACTTCTGAGAAAAACTACACCAAGACATTATGGAGGTCAAATTATCAAAGTAGTATTGTAGTAGTATTAAAATGAGATGACGAGCATCACAAAAAGATAGTTCCACTTATCAAACTCAAAAATAGTTCCATTTATCAAACTCAAATTCATTTTTGAAACATAAAATGAAGTCATTTGATGACGCGAATCTCAATCTGTAATGCACCAGAATTAGAAACCTGAGAGTATATTTTCAGCCCAAGGGTAATTTCATAATTTTACATGCTAGTGGAAATTTTGTAAATTACGAATAATATTTCTTAACCTGATGTATAAAATTTAATTCTAGAGGCAACTAAGTATGGGATGGTTCAATCGGCCTTTATCGCGGGTAGGAGTATCTCTGACAACATCATGCTCTGTCATGAGATTGTTCGCGGTTTTGATCGCAAGTCCCATGCCTTGGCAACCCTCCTCAAGATTAACATCCACAAAGCTTTTGATTCCATCAACTAGGAGTTCATTTCTAATGTGTTGCTTCAAATGTCCTTCACGCCATCTTTTGTGCATTGGATCCGGGTTTATATCTCCTCCCCTCGTTTCTCTGTCCTGGTGACTGGGAATCCCGCAGGATATTTCCCATTGGGACATGGAATCCATCAAGGATGCCCCTTTTCCCCTCTCCTCTTCTCCCTCTCTTTAGAAGTCCTCTACCGGTCCATCCAATCCGCCACCGACCTCCACCTTATTTCTCCCATCCCAAAATGCAAATCCATCTGCCTCTCTCTCTTAGCATTCGCGGATGATATCATGATCTTTTCCAAAGCTGATCCTCTTTCTATCTCCACTATCATGACCACTCTTCAAACTTTCGAATCCACCTCGGGTCTTAGTATTAATCTCCTCAAGTCTAACATTTTCATCTCCAATGTCCCCCCTCATATCCGGGATAACCTTTCCAAGATCTCTAGTATCCTCCTTTGTTCCTTACCTGTCAAATATCTTGGCCTTCCCCTTATCTCTTCCAGGCTCTGTTCCCACCATTGTGCTCCCATGTTGGATAACCTCGGGACAAGACTTCAGCTCTGGAAAGGGAAACTCCTCTCCTTCGCCGGGCGCCTTACCTTAATTAGATTGGTCCTCCAATCCATGTATCTATATTGGTCTGGTACCTTTGCTCTCCCTGCTTCTGTTATCAAATCCTTAGAAGGTCTCCTTTGCTCTTTCCTTTGGAAGGGCTCTGACTCCAAATTCCTAAGGCCCCTAAGCTGGGAGAAGATTTTCCTTCCTAAAGCCAAAGGAGGCCTAGGGATTAGAAGAATCAAAGCCTCCAATTCCACTGGGATTATCAAGCTCATCTAGAAGATTGTGTCCAAGCATAAAAGCATTTGGGTTGACTGGATTTACTCTGGTTTACTCAAGACTAACTCTCTTTGGACTGCACCCCCATCCATGATGCCTCGTGGATCTGGACGAAGTTTCTTGAGCATAGACCCATTGCCCTCCTTTCCATCTCCTTCTCTATTGGCAATGGCCAGTCTATCTCCCTCTGGAAAGACCCCGGGCATCCTGCGGGCATTCATTCCCACCTCCTATCTCCTAGAGTCATATACTCTTTTGGCCTTCCTTCTGATGCCTTACTCTCATCCATTCTTTCCCCCATTGGCTGGTCCCGTTCCCCCTCTACTCCCCCTCTCCTTGATCTCTGGTCCTCTCTTCCCCCTCTTCCCCCTAGCCATAGAGGAAGAAATGACAAGTGCCCTTGGCTTCCCTCTTCGAATGGAATATTTTTCTCTGCCTCTGCTTGGTCTTTCATTAGGACCCCTTCCTCGGTTGTTCAGTGGCATAAGGTTGTTTGGCTCCACCATAGTTTCACTCTATGGAGATGTCTAACCAACTGCCTTCCCACCCAATCTTTTCTCATTCACCAGCATATCCTTGCCAACCCTTCTTGTTGTCTCTGCCCCCTGGGTGCTGAAGATATCCATCATCTCTTCTTCTCTTACCCCCTCTCTCGCCTTATCTAGAAATTTGTTCTCTCCAAATGCTGGCCGTCCATAAGATCCATTCTTCCCTTTAATAAGGAATGCATCTGGATTGATATAATCTTCTCTGGTGCTACCATCTACGACTCTGTGTGAAAACTCGCTTTTTGTGCTACTGTGAATCACTATGGATAGAGCGTAACATCCGTAGATGGACCTCCAAATACCGATCTCCAGACAAGATTTGGAATGCTATCTACTTTGATGTCACTTCCAAAGCTAAGACCCTCCCATCCCATCCTGTCCCTCCCACCATTAGAACTCCCACATCATTGCTTCTTAGAACCTCCAGGTTGACCTCTTTCCCCCCTTGAAGGCATTCTGGATTTTGGCATCCCCCCTCCCCATTTTGTTGTCCTTTGTTGATGTTATTTAGTTTCTATTCTTGGTTTTTGGCCTTTACTGGCTTCTTATTGTAGGCTTAAGCCTTCCCCCACCCCCCCCCTCTTTTCCCCTTGTATATTCTTCTTCTTCTCTTGGTAATGAATTATTCATTCACCCAAAAAAAAGTATGGGATGGTGAAAACACCAACAGATGCTTCTTGGGTGTGGAGAAGGATCACTGATACCCGCCACTCTATCTCTTGAGCCATCTCCTCTCATATAGGTGATGGAGTAGATACTTATGTTAGCTCGACCCATGGCACCCCAAATCCTTTACCATACTATTAGTGCCAGAAACATCTACAACTCCGGCTTATCCAAGTTTTCCCTCGTGGATATTATCTCATCTGGCAACTAGTCCCCCCCAGCTCAATCCTTGAGCCAGCTTGCTGATATCTGGAACTCTTTGCTTGTCATCCCAAAATTTCAGAGACAGACATGATACTACCCTTTGGCTGCCTTCCACTTCAAAGCTCTTCTCTTCCAAGGCTGCTTGGGAGTTTGTTAGGACTCATGGGCCAGTCACTCCTTGGCACAGACATATGGTTCTCGCACCACATCCCTCGTCAAAGCTTCACGGCTTGGAGAGCATTCACTAACACCTTGCCTACGCAATCTTTCCTTAACTAGAAAGGCATTCCTGCTGATCCTATGTGCATCCTGTGTGGCAATGAGCCGGAAAATATTAAGCACCTCTCCTCCGCTTGCCTTGTCTCTAACTCCATCTGGAAAGGGATCATTTCCAAATGCTGACCGGTTAACAAAATAATCCTCCCTCTCCATTGAGAATGGATCTGGATGGATATGACTTTTCAGGGAAAATCAATCTGTGATTTTGTGGGAAAGCTCGCCTTATGCACAACTGTAAACCAGATCTAGATGGAAAATTCTTGCTCACTGGATAAGATTTGGGTTTCCATCACCTTCAATGTCAAGGCAAAGATTTCTCGGGTCGTAATCCCTCCCCTAGGAATTGTCATATCGTCAACTCCTGGGAGCTGCCTAGCTCCACAGAGGATTGCCCCTTCTCTCTAAGCTTGGGTTTGTTTTTTTCTCCCCCCCCCCTCCCTTTTTCTAGGGGCTGTGATTTCTCTTCTTGGTAGTGAATTATTTATTTCACCCAAAAAAAAAGAAAATTTATGGGATGGCATATAGATGAATAATGTACTTATGAAATTAAAGAGTGTTTTAGTTCTTTATTTACATTTGATTTGTGGACAAAAAAAAAAATTAAAGTGTTAACCCAGTGGTTGTGACTAGAGTAGGTGAGAGGTTAGGGGTTCAAATCTTATAAGTATCAAAAGGGAGGTGATACCAATTAAATATCTAATTGGGCTTATTTTACTAGAAATAAGCTTCAGGATGGGTTATATATGTGTTGGACCTTTACTTCCAAGGGTTTTCTTTGTAATGAGCCACTTTTGTGTGCCTATAATATGGGTATCGGCTAGGTATAGGGGATCAGTCAAGTAAGAGCCTTTATTCCCTTGATAACTCAAACCAATCTACTTTTTGATAGCCTCTCCCATGCCTGACCCCCCTCTCCCATGTCTGAACCCCCTCCGATAGCAGAGCCGTCGGGATCTCCTCCCCCGATGTCGTCCCACCCTCTAATACCTCTCCGGTAGAGCTATCCCACCCTCCTCCGTAGCCTTAGCTCCTTCTCTCCCTTCTCTGACGATCAAATTATGGGTTTCTGTAGCCTCTCCCTTTCCCCCTCTCCTCCA
The DNA here is from genome assembly GCF_013358625.1 of Macadamia integrifolia. Lineage (NCBI taxonomy): Eukaryota > Viridiplantae > Streptophyta > Magnoliopsida > Proteales > Proteaceae > Macadamia > Macadamia integrifolia. The sequence continues at coordinate 24,757,192 of NC_056567.1, read as the reverse complement.
GTGATGGTCATACCCTTGGCCTTATCCCTCCCTCCCTGCTTGATCACAGAAAATTGGGGATTTTTCCGTTAGGATTACTAGAGTCCAAAGTAGCCAAATGGAAAAATTGTGTGATCAATTACTTCTTAGGAAGTCGACCTCCTTTTTCTATTGTAAAAACCTCCCTCACAAGATAAAGGAGGATCAGATGTCATATGTCTACATACCTGCTAGACAATGGAATTTTCTTCTTCAACTTCTCAAATGATGTTGATAAGAGTATAGCCCTAGAAGGAGGACCATGGCAAGTCAGCAAGAAGCCTATCTTCCAACGGCAATGGAATCGCTACACTTCCCTCAACAAAGTTGATCTTAAGTCAATTCCTATTTGGATAGCTCTTCCAAATTTACTGCTGCATCACTGATGGCTAAGGGCCTTAGCTTAGTCAACTCTATCATTGGGAAACCCCTATTCTCTTATCAAAGAACAAAAAATATGGACTAGTTAGAATTTGCAAGGATTTGTGTCGAGATCTCTGCTAAAGATATCCCTCCCTCCTACATCACAATAATAGATAGCGAGGGATTCTCCTTTGATCAGCCAGTTGATTATGAATGGATCCCCCCCCCCAATCGCCATGTTCAATGCAAATCCTTTGGCCATCATTCAAAGTCATATGATCCTAAGGAACTTCCGGCCAACATCACTGCAACTGTAGAGGATGAGATACATCTTGAAAGGTCGAAGTCCTTAAGACCTCGCGGAAGGAAGAAGCTTCGGCACAATCTTACCGCCGAAGGAAACTCTCCGGCAACCAGACCTTCTTCTATCGGACCTTTAGATACCTCTCTTCAGACCATTGGACATAATAGATTCTCCATCCTATCTCAATCATACTCATAAGATGAAAAAGGAGAAATGCTTTCCTCCTGCTCTGAGTCCCTGCTATCGCCTCGATCGGAGCCCCATTCCATCAGTATCGACGTTGCTACTAGTATTCTGCCTAGGGCAGTCTTTCCGTCTTGCCGCCTCCCTCTCCTACAATCTCGACAGATTCACCTCTGCAGTCGCAGTTGCAGCCCCTTTTAATATTGTCACCTCTTTATTCTCGTTAAACCGTCCTTCCTCCTTGCCCCCTATCCTTCCCCTTCCCTCCTTTCTTGGGGGACCCACCACTACCTAGATTACCTCTACCACTACCACTAATCCAGCCCACCATAACTCCTCTCTTAACATTCACCTTGGGCCCCTCCTTAACCAGGCCCATAACCTTACTTCTCCTTCCCACTCCTTAGGCCCCACCATGACACCTTATCCCAACCCACAACCCAATCCATTACTTCTCCTAACTTCGGCCCAGCTCACCTTAACTCATCCTCCCTCTCCTGCCCATCTCCCCTCAACCCACCCCAGCCTTCTCTATCGGACAACACCGCAACCGGTATTCCTTACCCTCCCTCCCTGGACCCTCCCTCCCTCGCTCAACCACTCTGGTGATCCCATGTTCATCATGATCGAGCAACTGGCTCCCCCAACTATTTGGCTCATCCTGAGATCCCTTGGAGCCTCCCAGGCTCAAGGCTCTCCCTGATTCCCCCAACAGGTCTCTCGGTCAGTGCCACGACGTCTTCAACTTGTCGTCTCTAGTTCACACAAGCCCTTCTTGCACACCCTCAAGCTCCTAAAGATCCTCTACCTCCCAGAAGCCCCTCCTCTAGACTCACAGTCACTACCGCGACTCAATCTTCTCATCTTCTCATCTTCTCATCTTCTCATCTTCTCAACGCGGTTCAGCATCCTCCCTGTTCGTCTCTCCGTTATTAGTGCTTCATCAGCAGCCCCTGTCTCCTCCAACATCCCCCCTAAAGGAGTTCTTACCAAGAAGAAACGGCCTCCTCTAGGCCAAGGCTCTTCCCTAGTGAAGTCTAAAAACAATGCTTACAAAAGCATCATCTCTGGGACTAAAGTTGTGCCTGCCAGCCCAATTGAGTTACTACTCAGAGGTACCAAAAGAAGTCCTCTTCATCCACTCTTAATAGGTATCCTCCCAGCTCCCCTGGGCTCTTGCATCTAAGCTCCCTCTCTTCCATGATCAAATGGTTCTTCTGGAATGTGTGAGGTCTGAACGCCTCATCAAAACAGGTTGATATCCGTTCTCGGATCCATTCCACCCATTTTGATATGTGTTGTCGTTTTTAAACAAGAGTTCCAGAATCCAACGCTCTGAGCATTATCTCCTCTATTGCCCCTTCCGGGTCCTTCATCTCCAATTACTCTCATTGTCCCAATGGTCGCATTTGGATCCTCGGGAACCCGCTCAATCTTACCATATCCTCTTCCTCCTATTCCTCCCAAGCCATCCATCTCTCCATCTTGGATCCCTCGAGGCTTCTATAGTTTCTTCTTTGTTATCTATACCTTGAATCAGGTAGTTGACAGACTCAATCTTTGGTCTGACCTGAGACTGAGAGCTATCGCCCTCAACTTTGGCTCCCTTCCTTGGGGCATTGAAGGAGATTTCAATGTGGTCCATTTCTCTTCTGAAAAGGTAAGAGGAGATCCAATCGATTCCACCGATGTTGAATCTTTCAACGACTACATTGATGATATTGGGGTTAGTGATCTTAAATGGTTTGGTGCCCTCCTTACCTGGCACAATCGAAGGAGTGGAAATGATCGTATAGCCTGCAAACTCGATAGATTCTTGCGAACGAAGTGGCTCACGTCCTTCCCCTCCTCCCATGCCCATTTCGACCTTCCCGGCATATCTTACCATAGCCCCATTCTTCTTCAGGTTTGTCCCCTTTACTCCTTTGGGCCTAAACCTTTCAAATTCTAACATGTGGACCCACAATTAGGACTTTCTCGAAGATATTGTCCAAGAAGCCTTGGCCATTCCGGTTCAATCTCAACATATCCCCCTTCTTGGCCCTTGCTAGTAGGCCCAAAAATGTCAAAAAAGCTCTAAAAAGCTGGAATCTCTCTTCTTTTGGTAATATCTCTACAAGAATAAAATTGTGTAAAGATAATCTTGATGCCATCCAAGCCAAACTCCACTCTAACCTCCTTAATTCCTCCCTTGGTGAGGAAGATCAATTTCTTCTGAGTACATTTCCCATCTAGCTCAAGAAGAATCTTTCCTTAGGCAAAAATCTAGGATCAAGTGGTTCCAACTAGGGGTTCTAATTCTGGTTTCTTTCACAGATCCCTCAAGGTTAGATCTAACTCCAACTTCATTCCCCTCCTTTATTCTAGGGATGGATCCATCCTCAGTATTCCTGTTGACATCAAAGAGGAAGTTGCAGCTTACTTCACCGGCTTTTTCAATCCTTCGAGCACCCCCACCCCTCCTCCTTTACCCATGATAATCTCAATAAATTCATTCCCGACCATCTCCTCCCCTCTCTCCATTCTATTCCTTCTGATGAGAAATTATAGTTGTTATCCTCTCCATAAGTCTAATACTACTCCTGGGCCGGATGGCCTCAGTATTGGCTTCTTCTCCTCTTGTTGGGATATCATCAGGACTGACCTTATTCGAGCCATCAGAAGTTTTTTCCTTAATCTTAATCAGATCAAAAGAATCAAGCAAACCTTCATTTGCCTCTTCCCTAAATCCGAAGGTGCTTCTTCTATAATGGACTTTAAGCCGATTTCCCTTTGTAATCTCCTATACAAATTCATAGCCAAAATTCTTACCAATAGAATCCAGTTGGTCATTGACTCCCTTGTTAGTTCAAACCAATTTGCTTTCATCTCAGAAGAAGCATCCCAAAAATATCATTTTTTTCCAGGAAATCGTCAGAGGCTTGACAGGAGATCTCTCTCTCCTACTACCCTTCTCAAAATAGATATCCATAAGGTTTTAGACTCTCAATCCAGCGGGATTTTATCTCCAAAGTCCCCAAATTTCTTTCCCTCCCTCCTTTATCCACTGGATCCACTCCGGCATTTCCACCCCTCGCTTCTCGGTCTTTATCAATGGTAGTCCAACGGGTTTCTTCCCCTCCTCTGTCAGTATCAGGCAAGGGTGCCCCCTCCCCCTTTTTCTGTTCTCCCTCTTTATTGAATTGCTGTCCAGATTCATCCAATCTTCCACTAACCTTCATCCCCAAATTCAAATCCCTCTAGCTTACTCATCTAGCTTTTAGGGACGATCTCATGATCCTTTCCATTTCTTCTATCATGTCCTCCCTTCGCCTCTTCGAGCTTCTTTCTGGTCTCCGAATCAAACTCCTCAAATCCAATATCTTCCTCAAGGGTGCCTCTGACTCAATCAAAGCATATCTCCTTGAGATCTCTGGCTTTTCTCCTCGCTCCCTCCCCATCAAATATTTGGGCCTTCCTCTCATTACTGCTAGACTTTCAGCCCACCATTGCTCCCCCATTCTTGACCTTATGAGAAAAAAGCTTCAACTCTGGAAAGGTAAGTTGTCCTATGCAGGTCATCTTGTTCTTGCCAATTCTGTGCTTCAATCCATGTATCTCTATTGGTCCGGTGTCTTTGCCCTCCCATAATCTGTCATCAAGACCATAGAATCCCTGATTTTCTCCTTCATCTGGAAAAGAATAGATGCTTCTAAACTCCTCCATCCCCTAACTATTTTCTTTGTTATTTTAGTTTCCTAGTCAATTTAAGTTTTCCAATTAGTTAAGTATAGTGTTAGGTCTTTCCTTCTAATGTCTAAATATATTTTTGAGTTTTCTATATAAGCTTGTAGGCGGGTCAAGCATTGTACACGAATTCGATTAACAAAAATTGTTGTTGCCGTTGCTCCTCTTAATGTTTGAAGACTTTCTTGGGTTTTATCAAGGTGACAAAATCGATGTTTGATCCGATTAACTAATCTTCCCTACAAGCTACCGGTTCTTTCGTTACTACTACTGGTTCTTCTCTCTATCAGTCAATCTCTGATTTCTGCCATTAACGTATAAATCTTCAAGTTCTTCACTTAAGATTCCAATTTCTAAAGGTTGGATATACGGTGTTTTTCTGGATTAAGCAATCCAGCATTTTGATCGATCTCAAATTTTGAACAAACATTCATCAACCCTAGATTAGAATTCAATTCAAATTTGGGCCATTTCCAACAGTCTGATATATTTTATCATTTTCTATTCTGCCCCTGCCTATTAAAAACTGAACCAGTTCTCAGTTATTGTTCTAAAATAGCTATTGTTTTCACTTATCTTTTGTGAATCAAGTCACCCCCTGAAATCAGAGATCCATTGGGAATCGTTCACCTAATTTCTGAACCCTAATCTGGGGCAGGAAATTACTCTTCTTCAATTAGTTGCTATTTTGTCACCACAGTTCCTTCACTGTTTCCATCTGAGTATTGACTCCCACTGTTACGTAACATCCAGCACTTGTTATTGATCAATTACTTGAATATTCTCCTCCTAATCCTATCAGGATTACTTGTTGATTCCAGAATTTTTATTTCTTTAATTACCTTTAATCTAACCATCATATTTTGGGGGATAGTAAAGCTACCCAAGAGGAGGTTTCAATCCTCCAAACTTAGGGAGCATCTGACCAACGAATTAAGAAATTTCAGATTTACTAAAATCTGAAAATTTCATCCTAAGCAGCTAAGCTGACAATTGAAATTTCATCCGATCATTCTCATCTTCTGAAAGGTGATAATACCTGTTGCGGTGATTGATTCCAAGAGTTTGACCTTGTTTGAGGTGTTGACTTTTTTAGTTGACTTTTAAGGGAAAGTGATGTATCAGATTAGTTTTTCGAACAAGGAGATTAATGAGGGGGTTCACATAATTGTGGGTGGTGATTAATTTGTGCACTTGGAGCTCAGATGGTGGAAGTAGGACACATACAGGCTTAAGGTAAGTGGATTATAGTGGGATTACGCCACAGCTGTGTGGTATGATTGTATGATGTGGTGTCTGATATGCTTGTACTGTTGAGATATACTAGGGTATGCTTATTCAATTGTGTTTACATATGATATGTGATTATAAAAGTAATTAAAATTTGGTGATAACAAATGTTATTGAGTGATGTATTTTGTAGAGGTGATTTTGGGAATATTGCTTCAATATTTTATTGGCGTTTTCACATCTAATATGAAAACGGTGATTTCAAAAAGGATGATTTTAGAAAATATATTTTGGTGAAGTTGTGAAAAGAGAGAATTAGAATGGCACTGAAGATACCGATCAACTTTTTTTCTCTTGCTCCTTCTCCACTGCAATCTGGAAGAGGGTTCTCAGTTCCTGTTGGCCTTCTCGTAGGATTATCCTCTCCTTGTCTAGAAAATGGATTTGGATTGACATGACTTTTGGTGGATCTTTTATTTATAACATTGTCTGGAAGCTTGCTTTTGTTGTTGCCATCAACCACATTTGGATGGAGCAAAATCTCCATAGATGGACTTCCAACACTCGTTCTTTTGAAAATATTTTTGGAATGTCATCTTCTTTGATGTTAGTCCAAACTTAGCCGTCTTCTGCACCACCCAGTCCGCAATTCCCCAAAATACAGGCTTATTGTTGTCTCCTGACCTAGGGTCTCCCTCTCTCCATCATCCTCCCCTTGATGTTCCCTTTCTCTTAGTTGGGCCTCCTGCCCCTTACAATATTTTCCCCTCTCTCCTCCTTTGTATATTGTTTCTCTTGGTAATGAATTTATTTATTCATCTAAAATTAATACAAAATGTCCCATGTAAAAATAAAACCATTTGACCAGTCAAACTTATTATAGAACAAGAACATTTCTCTAAATATTGACTTTTGATGACTGGATGCAGCTTAAAGTTGATTTTTAATGACTTAATGTGACTTAATCTTGAATTTTTATGATACAAGGTATATGTAGCATACTGAATAATGTTAGAAAAGAGGAAAATAAAAAATAAGACTTAGTCGCCAGAAGGCGGGCGACTTGTCACCTAAACGCCTTGGTTTGCCTAGATACAATTGGAGATTGGCCATGTTTTCCCTTTCGGAGTATGGACGGTGGCAGCCTATTTCCCTAAGTGCCAACTAAAGTGATATACAGAGAAATCGAGTGAAAGTGTTTTACTAAAAAAAGCTATTTCAAGAAAAACTAAAAGTTTTTATTTAAACCTCTGTGATTTAGGTTGTTGTTACTGTGTTGTACTCCTTATATTCCTTCTTCTTGGGCTGTCGAGCTCACCCCATTATTTTATGAAAATAGAGAGGAATGAGATGGAGTTATGTTTGTAGCATTGTTCAAGGGCGACTCAGAGATTATTTTATTAGTTGTTATTACTATGTAGTAGGGACAAATTTGAGATGTAAACTCTGATAATATGGATTTTGAAGTTTAACTGAGGCATACCTTAGATTGCCACCAGTAGGAGCTACTTGAAATTTATGACAATGGTTAATTATCTGGTTTGAAATTTGAAATTAATAAAGTTTGAATTTTTCTTTTTTCTTTTTTTTTTAGCTTTTTTTTTTTTTTCCTATAGATCGTTTGATAAGCACGCCCACAAGGACTGAACCATTACCTGTATCCGGGTCTGGGTCGTGACACATTCGGCAGTGGCTTCTCAGGCATACTTGAATTCCCAGAAGCTCAAAAGTATTAAACAAAAATGCAGTAAGGCTGGGAAATTGGTCCTAACCTCTAACATTCTAGCACAAACTAGCCACTCTCAAGGCTTGAACCCACATTTTAATGCTGGTAGCCCAAGCTTTTTCAGACAAAAAGATTAAAAAAAAATAATATCATAGTTCTTTGCAGACATCATATAAATCATGCATATATTCTAATGAATGATAATGGAAAACCAATAAAGCTGATCAATCAAACAATATATACTTCCTGATAATAATTAATCATATTTTTTCTTTCTTCGGTAATGAATTTGTTATTCACCAAAAAAAAAATTTGCTTCTTAAAATATAAACCAAAAAACAGAATGCAAAAGCAGAACACTTTTGCAAATAAAAGATTTTTTTTTTTTTTTTTTTGGCACAGATGTATGAAATCACAAAGTAACATCACAACCAATATAGGATCCAGATGAAAATTATAGACCACTTAAGCAATCTTAATTCAACCAAATAGAAACATGTCCAACAAGTACAAAGAACTTTTTCCCAAAAGATCAGAAAACCAGGAAAATATGATTATAAATGTTAAAACAGAAAAAGGAAAACACATAGAAATCCAAGACTAATCAGACTTACCAAGGGGAAGTGTTTGCGGGAAACTGGCTTGATGTGAACATCACCTTCATCTACTTCACCATCCACAACCACTTCCTCATCCTCCTCTTCATCCTCTAATAAATCTGGTGTTGTTTCAGCAGCTGTCAAAGCTTCATCCTTATTGACATACCCTTTCTCTGTAAGAATTGCTAAAACTTTTTCTTCCAGGGCAGACAAGGCCTTTCTTCGAGGTATTTTATCCCTAATTTGTAATACTTTTACAAGTTCATCACCAGCTATTTCCTGTCCAGAATATTATTTTACATACAAATGTTATGACTTGGAAGCACATATAAAATAAATACAAATCAATCTATGCAACTGAGCAAGTCTTGTAGATGAAGTGAACGGAATTCAACTAAACACGGGAAAATAGCAGAAGAATATAGGAAGAACAAAGGACAAGGGGATGAATTACAGTTTTAGAATCCCATTACTTAAGCAAAGGACCTCATTATAAATAGATGGCTGGTGATACCAGGAACTCAATGACAGAAAACAGACATTCAAAGTTCGAATTTGGATCCTCTCCAGCCCGAGGGGTGCTTGAGAGAGACCAGTGAGGGGAGAGAGAGAGAGAGAGAGACACACACACACACAAACACACACAAAACCCTCACTGGTCCCTCTCCAGCACCCCCCGGGCTGGAGAGGATCCTAATCCTCAAAGTTCTGCCTCCTCTCCCCACCCCCCCC
>NC_056567.1:24627504-24748291 GCF_013358625.1 Macadamia integrifolia | reverse complement strand
CCAAAAAAAAAAAAAAACCGGCAGCCATTTTATTCATAATACTTGCAAATATACCTTTGGTCTATGTATATCCTCGCATAAACCTAAAATAGTAACATACAAAGACTAAAATACCCCTATGGTAGACAATAACTAATAAACACTAATAACCAGCAACTTTAAAAAAGTATTCTTAACACTCACCCTCAAGCTGGAGTGTATATATATATATATATATATATATGTGTGTGTGGGAAAAAGAAACCTGCCAGTTTGGCATAGGAAATGCCCAGACTAAGCCAGGCCCGAAAAGACCACACAGCCCCCCCAAAACCCTGCTGTGCACTGAAGAGGCTCCCACGCACCCACCCATTGGCCCATGCGTCTAGTGTTTCCCACACCAGACTGCCTATACATATGCTTGGAACAACCAGAACAGACATAACCAGCAAAACCAGACTTAGACATGCTCCTCCATGGGATGTGAGAGGAAATGGAGCAAGGTTTCTACACGCCTATTGTGGGAACCCTTTCTAACATGTCCGCTATATTGCCACGTGGCAGCTGGATTAGTCCCAAAACTCATTGGATGTATGTGTTAAATTCCAAACCACTCTAACTTCTCCACTTGTTATTTCAATACTTGAAAATTTTTCTTTGAAAAAGCGGGGCTGATGTAGATAAGTCACTTAATGGGCTTGTTTTATTGCAAATAAGCCTTGAGTTGGGTTATATATGTGTTAGGCCTTTGATCCCATGGGTTTTCTTTGAAATGGGCCACTTTAATAGGCCTAAAATATAGGTAGAAGGTAGGAAAACGGGATTTAATTCATTAGCTTAATTAGTTGTTATTTAATTCAATAAAGGCCCATTAGGCCATTGGTTGGTTGTAAAGTCCTATATGGACTATTAGTTAGTTAGTCCTACACTCCTACTCCATGTTGGAGTTTAAAGTCTAGTCCTAGTTCTATTTGAAGTCCTAAGTGTACTAGGAGTGTCTAGTCCTATTTGGAAACTAACTCCTAGTTGTAGTTTGATTGTTATTCTGCCCTCTATAAATAGAAGAGCCTATATAGTCATAAATTCAGATTTGAATAAAGAAGATTTGAAATCAATTGCTTAGAGCTGCCGGGATAGCTGTGGGTGAGAAGCCTAGGCCGAGATAGCCACCTCCTGTCCCACTTCCCTTGTTTCTTCTTTATTGTAATCAATTTATTTTCTTGCTATTTTCTGTTTACTGTTATTAGAAGTTCAAACCTATTAAAGCATTCAAAATCAGAATCGGCCAGCCAAAGAGTTCTTGTTCTTGAAGCCAATCGACCCTCATTGTTGCCCAAGTTTGAGATTTGATCTGTAAATCCTTTGGAGGACTAGTTCTATACTCTAAGAAGATCAATCGATCCTCTCTTGAAGGTTATCTGAAGAAGACAAGTAGTTGTTCCTACAGAATTCTTCAGATTCTCTCTCCTAGGTCTAAAAATCAAAAAAGCGCATAACTCCATAACCAGCCGTCAGAAGATCTTCATATTTAGGAGTTTTTGTACCCTTGGTGGGCCCTACAATCGACCAAATTTTCAGCTCAATTGGAGCCCTACAGGCTTGGCCGCACCTCTTCTCTCTCTCCAGCTCTATAGCAAGTCTTTCTCTCTCCTATCAGGTTGGGTTTTGGGCTGGTTTTGCTCCTGCATTGGTATTGTATCCTTGGGGTTTTATTTAATGGCCTTATTTCCGTGTTTCCTGGTCTTGTTTATGGTTTTGTTTCTTAAGTATCTTTGATTGTAATTCCACCCATGGAGGTTGTTAATTTTTGGGATCTGTTTTGTTGGGTCTTGTGTGGGTTATAAAGTTCTGTGGGTCATAAGTTCTTGGGGTTAAAACCTGCTGGGGTAGTTTATTTCTTGTAATCTACTCCTGCATTAGGGGCTCTCCGGATAACATCATCCAGGGGATTCCCTGTTTATCTACAGAAGAAAAAAAAAATGCCAAATCATCTTGTCCACATGGCAAAAAATAGAGAGCGAGTGTGAAAGGTTTAGGAGGTGACATCCAGGGGATTCCCTCTCTATATACAGAAAAAATGGCAAATCATCTTGTTTTAGGAATCTTTTCTCCTACAGCCTCCCAAAATCTTAGCAACAACCCATTCTCAGTCATTTAGAAACAAAGAAAGCTGTAAATTGTAACATGAATTCAGAATTTCACACTTGATCCCATCTTTCAAAGCTTCTCAATTCCTTTGATAATAATATCTAAATTGCTACAAGAGTTTAAGAAAGTGCATGCATTCATCATACTTCTGCAGCATCGAATCTCCTACTAAAAGCCCAGGCAATAGAACAACTACCATTTCAAAGTATGGGGCAATCATTCCCTTCCTTTCCACCCACCAAATTATACAATCTTAGGATAAAATGTGTTTATGCACCCTTTTGATAGTTGAAGAGAGACAAACTTTTCAACTTTAATTGATCACATATGCTTCTCCGTTCAGTTTCTGCTACCAATGCAGTATAAGAAAGCATGTTAAATACTACAGATTCTGATTCTAAGAATCCTGAAATATGTATGCGACAGGGGCATATTAGGGATTTTACCCCTCTACCGTTTCTAACTAGAAGAGTCAGTTAGAGGGGCATATGTGTAATTTTATTTCTTCTTATTTTATTATAAATATACAGCTTGGGGTGGAGAATCGATCAATCCAAGCATTCAGCTCTAAACATTGCTGTTAATATGGTATTAGAGCCTCCAAATCTGATCTAGGTTTTCAGCTTCTCCTTCCTCTCTCTCTCTCGCAAACCCTCCTCCCTTTTCCTTCATCTTCTCCCCTCTTCCTTTGTCCTTCTAAACCCTAACAGGGCAACACTAATGAGGTGATTCTTATGAATCTAGTTACTTCCATATATCTCACCTCAATGAGATAGAAAAACCAAAACCCTACAAGAATCGATAGGAAGGTTGTCCCCTATCTGCAATTTTTTTATTCTTCTAGTTTGGAGATTGAGTCTACCTCAAACCTAGAAGATCAATTCTCCTCTTGTTGAAGATCAAGTATTGCACCTACGGGAAGCACCTATAAGTCTTGCAAGATTGAAGAAGACTACACCCCATCTGCGATTTCAAGATTTAGGGATTTTTCAAAACCCTGACTCCATTGATTGGAAGCTTTCCCCTTCTCAGATGAAGTTGTTATTGGAGGAGATACTAATCACCCCTAAAGAGGAGTTCGACCTTACCTATGGCCCTTTTTGCTAGGGTTTTGTGGGTGATCTGCATATTCTCCAGGTTTTTAGGGTTTTCCCCCAAAACCCTAACTGATCAAAGAAGCAGCTAATTTTTTAAGGAGTTTCTCATCACCTACACTGGAGAACTCAATCCTAGTCTGAGCTGTTTCTGATGGCAAGTTTTGGAGATATTGGAATTCTTCCCATTTGAGTTGATTTTTGTACAGATCCCATCATGTCAGATGTTACTACTGCCAGTTCAGGTGCTGATTGCCGAGGCCAAAATGAGTACCTCCCATTCGTTGCTACCTCCATCAAATTTGATGGAACCAATTACCTAATGTGATCCAGATCTACCTATTTGACTATTTCTGATCTGGACTTATAGGACACATCACTGGTACATCAGTGAAGCCACCCACAACTGATCCTCCTCAAGATTGATGGATCTCTAATGACTCTCTGGTAATGTCTTTTTTACTAAATTCCATGCAACCAAATATTGCTAAAGGGTATTTGTTGTTGGATACTGCCAGTCAAATATGGACTGTTGCTAAGGATACCTACGGCCAAGTGGGAAATGATACACAAGTGTATGAACTCCGTAAGAAAATTCATGACACCACTCAAAAAGAGTTATCCATCTCCCAATATTATGCAAAGCTCCATAGTTTGTGGCAAGAGCTAGATCACTATACTGACTTCCAGCCTACCAATGTACCCGACATTGCCGCCTACCACAAGCATGTGAACAAGATCAGAGTTTATGATTTTTTGTCCGGTTTAACTGTTCAATACAATCAGATCCGTGTTCAAGTGCTTAGAAGATCCCCTTTTCCTACACTGGAGCAGTCTTTTGTCTTTGTTCATACTGAAGAAAGCCATCGTGTTGCTATGCTCCATCATCCTACTATTGATGGATCTGCTTTACAGACTAGTTCCAGTTCCAATCCCATATCTGATGGGTTTCTTGCGCTGGTGATAATCTCAAACGAGATTGCTAAATGGGAGCATTGCAATAAACCATATCACACCAAAGCTACTTGCTGGAAAATTCATGTGAAACCTGCTGATTTTGAGGCTAAGCGCGCCACTCATGAGACCAACAACAAGGCCAATCACATCTAGACAGTTGCAACACCTACTCCTACAGAGAATGGCCTCTCCCATAAAGAACTTCAAGCTTTCCATCAACTAATAAAGGCTCCTACTGCTTCCACTGCATCAACTCCTGCCACTTCTTTCACTCCTTCAGGTTCCAACTTTGCTCATTTAGGTATTTTACTCTGTGTTAACTATGTATTGGTAGTCTCCAATCCATGGATCATTAATTCTGGTGCCACTAATCACATGACTGGGTCATCTAACCTATTTCACCAATATTCTCCCACCTCAGGCAGAGATAAAGTTCGAGTTGCCAACGGTTCCCTCTCATCTGTCTCTAGAAAGGATTTTGTTTGTTGCTCTCCATCTATCACATTATCCTCTATTTTACACATTCCTCTCTAAGTCTCTAGCCTTAAAATCAATCTTCTCAAATCCCGTCTTTTCATCGCTAGAATCTCGGAAGCTTGCAAAGCTCAACTCCTGCATCTTATGGGCTTTTCACTTGGCTCTCTCCCTATTAAATACCTTGTTTTCCTCTCATTCCCGCTAGGCTTTCGGCCCCTCAGTGCACCCCCTATGCTTGACCTCATGAGGAAAAGGCTACAACTCTGGAAAAGCAAACTCCTCTCCTATGTGGGGCACGTTGAGCTTGTCAAATCTGTCTTCCAGTTTATGTACCTCTACTGATCTAGTGTTTTTTCTCTCCCTCGCTGCATCACCAAAGCCATTGAATCACTTATCTTCTCCTTCCTCTGAAAAGGAACTGACTCCCTATCAGCTAAGCTTCTTCATGCCTCCCTAAATCGGAAGGAGGGTTGGGATTAAGACGCATTAAGGAAGTCCACACGGTGGGTATCCTCAAACTCATCTGGAAGATCGTGTCCAAGCAAAATACCATTTGGGTCTTTTAGGTTTACTCTTCCCTCCTCAAGAATGATTCCCTCTGGACTGTTTCTCCTAGCCCTGACACCTCTTGGGTCTGGTGCAACATCCTCAACATGAGACCCACTGCCCTTAGACCAATCTCCACTTTCATTGGTAATGGCACCTCCCATCCCTCTGGCTTAACCGTTGGCACCCCTCAGGTATCCTCCTCTCTATCATCAGCCCTAGATTCATTCACTCCTCTAGTTTGGGTAGAAATGCCTCTATCTCCTCCATTATCTCTAATAGTGACTGGTCTCCACCCCCCCGCAAACATCTGGTCTTCCCTCCACACCTCCCCCCTAGCCATAGGGGAAGAGAAGACAAAATCTTCAGGTCCCCTTCCCCCACAGGTACGTTCACCTCATACTCGGCTTGGGACTAAGCTCAATCCAAAGGCCCTCTTGTTCTTTGGCACAAAATCATTTGGTTTAAAGGTCATATCCCTCGCCACAGCTTCACAGCTTGGCATGCTATCCTTAACTACCATCTGACATAGTCCCTTCTCAACTATCGCAGTATCGCCACTTCCAGGTCCCCCCTTTTGCTATCTTTGTTGAATGGGTCTGAGAATGTGGACCACCTCTTCTTCTCCTGCACCTTCTCCTCTATCATCTTGAAGAGAGTCCTCAGGCACTGCTGACCTTCTAGCAAAAGGATCCTCCCCCTTAGTCGAGAATGGATTCAAGTTGATATGATGTTTGTTGGCTCCACCACATGCGACACTGCCGGAAAGCTTGCCTTTTGTGCCACCATATACCACCTCTAGCTAGAGGGAAATCTCTGTAATAGACGTCAAAATCCCGTTCTTTTGATATGATTTGGAATGCCATCTACTGTGATGTTAGCTCTAAGTTAGCCTCCCTCTACCACCGCACGATTAGAAATACCCCAAGGAACAGATTCATTGATGTCTCCTAGGGCCTCCCCTCCTCCATTCTTCCCCCTGTAGCAATGGCTTGATTCTTTGAGGTTGTCCCCCCCCCTTCCATTTATTTGGGTTTGCTCCCCCTTCTTTGTCGGTTGTTGCCTCTCCCCTACCCCCTTTTTCCTCCCTTTGTAAATCATTTTCCTCTCATAATTTAATATTTTATGCATCCAAAAAAACTTTACTATTAATCCTTTATCTATTAGTAATCTTACTAGAGATATGAATTGTAAAGTAAACCTTTTTCCTTCCCACTGTGTCTTTCAGGATCTGGCAACGAGGACAACAATTGGATATGGTAAGGTGCATAGTGGTTTCTATTTACTTGATAGTGGTGGTCCTACTACTACAGCATTACCTTCTCAGCTTCATCAACTAAATTCAACTTCATCAAAACTCTATCAGTGGCACTGTCGATTGGGTCATCCTCCTCTAGGAACTTTGTCCCGTGTTTTTCCTAAGTTAGTTTCAGAATGTAATAAAGATGAGTTTTTTTGTGAAGCATGTGCTTTGGAAAAACAAACTCATTTTACTTATTTACCATTGAATAAAAAAATTATTACCCTTTTTCATATGAAACATTCTGATGTGTGGGGTCCTTCTCACTGTACTTCCAATTCTGGTCATCAGTAGTTTGTTTCTTTATTAAATGTCATTCTCGCAATACTTGGGTATATATGATGCAATATAAGAGTGAAGTATTCCAATAATTTCAGCGGTTCCACAAAATGGTTCAGACTCAGTACAATGACAATGTGAAGATCCTTCGGAGTGATAATGGTAACGAAATACATGGAGGGTCAGTTCCAAAATTACCTTGCTGATCAAGGAATCATTCATCAGACCAGTTGTATCAACACACCTACTCAAAATAAAGTGGCAGAAAGAAATAACCGCCATCTATTGGAAGTTGCTCGAGCTCTTATGTTTGCACGTCATGCCCCTTCTCAATATTGGGGTAACATTGTACTCATTGATGCCTATCTCATCAATCGTATGCCTACTTGGATCCTTGATTCCCATACTTCTATTGAGGTTCTACAAGGGTCTTCCACCTTTATTGTTTTGCCTAAGATCTTCAGTTGTCTGTTATGCTCGGGATACTTGATCTCCTAGTAAACTAGAATCACATGGACTCCGTTGTATCTTTCTGGGATATTCTCCTACTCAGAAAGGATACAAGTGTTACTATCTACCTTCTCGTCGTACTATGGTCAATATGGATGATATCTTTTATGACTCATGAATCGGTCTCCTATTATTCGCCAACACTTCTTTAGGGGGGAGTCTAAATGAAGATGTGTTGTTGACATTTCTTGATGTTTTGTCTTCCAGTGTTCCTTCAGAGAGTCAAGTTCAGGGGGAGATTACTCCAGTTCAGAAGACCATTGGCGAATTTCAAAAATAGATTGATGATTCAAACCTTCAAGTCAATCATAGGGGTTTCACAAGAAACAAGCAACTCCAAACCAGCACTACCACTACTGCATCTTTACTAGTTCAATTGTCAGAACCAAAGCTAGAGCCTATAACTCCGTTTGGTAACTGTAATGCCTCAATTTTGGAACCTTAGAATATATATCTTTTTATGTTAATTTCTAAGCTTGCTTAAATATTTAAAGGTAGGGTTTATTTAATGACTTGATGAGTTAGCCTACCGGTTAGTACCTTGACTATCTAGAGGTCCCAGGTTCAAGTCTTGTTAATAGTAAGGGGGATTTATTTAATTGATTTTTTTTCTTTTATTTTTAAAACATTCTTTGCGGACCCCACCCCTTTTAGACAAACCGTATGAGTGTCGGAGAGAGAGAAGAGGGGGAAGGGAAGAGAGAGAGACGTGAGTGAGGAGAGATAAGGAAGAGAGAGAAACGTGAGTGAGGAGAGATAAGGATAAAAGAGAAAGAGAGAGAGTTGAGAGAGGGGGAAAAGAGAGAGACGTGAGTGAGGAGAGATAAGGAAGAGAGAGAGACATGAGGGGAAGAGAAGAGAGGAGAGAGAGTTGAGATGAGAAAGGGCATGGGCTATATAAAAGAAAGAGACAGAAGGAAAGAAAGCAGAATCGTGAGCAAGAAAGAAAGAAAGGGAGAGGAAGGGGAATTTGGTGCCTACTTCTCTGCTCACTCCAGGTAATGAAGCTTCCTCTTATCCTTGTCCTTAGTTTAATTAAATTTAAGTTGTTGGTTCTTCTGGTTCTTCTTTTGGGACCCAATAGGGGTCTTTTCCGAAGTTGGAGATGTTGGTTTCTTCATATGGGACACAAATCAAACAATCACTTAACTAATCATTCTCATCTTCGGAAGGGTGATAATACATGTCGAGGGGAATTGTTTCCTAGAGTTTGACCTCTGTCTAGGAGGGTTGAGTTTTGGGTCGACTTTTAAGGAGAAAGTGAGGTATTTGAATTAGTTTTGAACTAGGAGATTAATGGGATATGTAATTAATTGCAGGTTGTATTTTACTTGAGCATTCAGAGCTCGAAGGGTGGAAGTAGGAGACTTGCAGGTTGAGGTAAGTGGATTATAGTGGGATTACACCACATGTCTATGGGTTGATTGTATGATGTGATGTTCGGTGTATTTGTATCGCTGATATGTGCTGACTTATACTTTTTGAATTGTGTTTATGTGTGACATGAGTTTATCGGAGAGATTGATATTTAATGAAGGTGACTATTAGTGTGATGTATATTGATGTTGATTCTTACGTGGAGGTTTTATCTATGTTCATGTTTTTAAAGAAAGTGAGTTTATGAACGGTGACGTTGTGAAAGTGTGAAAAGAGAATGTGTAAGGGTAAATAGACTACTCCGTACCAGACTAGAGAGGGGTGTCCCATTGAGCCGCGTGACTTATACCCACTATGCACAATGGTGTATATTTAATCACAAAATGGTGACGACAGTGTGATTGTGTGATCGTGTGATTGTGGGGGCCATGTTTCCCTCTCGTATTATGGGCGGTGGTAGCTTATTTCCCTCAGTGCCGGCAAAAATATGATAAAAGGGATAATTTTAAATGATCATGTTTTATTAAAAGTGTGGTTTGAAAAACTAAAACTGTTTGTTTTAACCGTTGTTTCTGGTTGATTGTTTGCCCTGTGATGTGTTCTTACTATTTTCTCTTACTGAGATGTTGAGCTTAATCCATTATTTTAATATCACAGATAATTGAGATGAAGGTATGCTTGGAGCGGATTTCAAGAGAGACTCGAAGCCGTCTTTATTTGTTTTGTTTCTATTTTCTTAAAGGGATGTAGTGATGTCTTTTAGAGGTAAACTCTAATAATATGGATTTTGCATTTTTAACTGGGACATATCTTAGGGTTGCCACCAATAGAAGCACTTAAAATTTATAGCAATGGTTGATTATTTTTGTGGAGACTTGATTTGTTACAAGTTCTAATATGCTTGATTTTGGTGAATATTTTGGATCATTTGACCAAATGCCCACGAGGGCTATACCCTTACTTGTATCTGGGTTTGGGTCATGACAGTAACAATACTTCTTCAGAGTTACCTATTGCTCTTCGTAAAGGTACTAAGTATTGAACTCAACATCCCATATCCCATGATGTTTCTTATTACTCACTCAGTAGTTTTTATCGTACTTTTGTTTCTTCCCTCTCTTTTGTTCCTATTCCACAGAACTACCAAGAAGCTTTTGTAGATGAAAAGTGGAAAGCTGCAATGATGGAAGAAATAAAATCCTTACAAAAAAAAGCACTTGTGAACTAGTGGTTCTTCCACCTGGGAAAAGGCCAGTCGGTTGTAAGTGGGTGTTTAGGGTGAAGCAAAAGGTGGATGTCACTGTGGATACGTATAAAGCAAGAGTGGTAGCTAAAGGGTTCACCTAAACATATGGGATTGATTACCAGGAAACTCTTGCTCCAATTGCAACGTTAAATATTGTTAGGGTATTACTATCATGTGTTGTGAATCAAGGATGGGATCTTTAGCAACTTGATGTAAATAATACATTTCTCCATGGAGAACTTAATGAGGAAGTTTATATAGATGTTCCACCATGTTTCTCTTGTGACAAAAACCAAAATAAAGTTTGCAAATTGAAGCATGCACTTTATAGGCTAAAGCAGTCACCATGAGCATGGTTTGAGAGCTTTCACAAGGCTATAGGTTTTTAGGGTTATAAGCAGAGCAATGCTAACCACACTTTGTTCACTAAAAGATCCAGTGATAAGATCACCATTCTCATAGTCTATGTGGATTATATTGTAGTAACTGGAAATGACGGTGATGAGATTAGCTTGTTGAAGAGTTTTCTCGGACGGGAGTTCGAAATAAAGGATATTGAAAAGCTAAAGTACTTTCTTGGGATTGAGTTTGCTCGTTCTACTAAAGGCATCTTTCTCTCTCAAAGGAAGTATGTCATAGATCTATTATCTGAGACTGGGTTGTTTGGCTATCATCCTTCTAATACACCTTTGGATGCCAATGCATGGCTCAAGGACAAGTAGGGTGAACCTGTTGACAAGGGTCGTAATCAACGTCCAGTGGGCAAACTGATTTATCTCTCCCATACACAGCCAAATATTACTATTTCTGTGATTTCGTAACTCAGTTCATGCATGCAAGGATTAAAGTATCGGTATCAGTCGTCGTATCGATCGGCTAAATTTAAGATACGTATCGTATCAGAGATACACAAATATATGCTAAAGATCAAGGATTAAAGTATTGGTATTGGTCACTCCGTCACTGTATCAGTCGGCTAAATTTAAGATATGTATCGGAGGGTATCTATCGTATTGGTATTGGAGATACTTTAAGCCATGCATGCATGATCCTTATTCTTCTCATATGGAGGTTGTCCTTCGCATTCTTCAATATTTGAAGTCAGCTCTAAGGATAGGGATCATTTATGTCCTCATGGTCATCTACAAGTTGAGGTTTATACTGATGCTGATTGGCCGGGTCTCCTGACCAAAAATTCATTTCAGGATATTGTACCTTTGTAGGACGTAATCTTGTAACTTGGCATAGCAAGTAGCAAACTTTGGTGGCAAGATCCAGTGTTGAAGCAAAGTTTTGTGCAAAGGCACAAGGAATCTATGAATTGTTATGGCTCCGAGGTTTGCTCCAAGACCTTGGTGTTCTTGCCTGTCTCCCTATGATGTTATATTACAATAATAAGGCTCAATTATCATTGCTCACAACCCAGTACAGAATGACCACACCAAACACGTGGTGATTGACGGGCATTTCATCAAGGAGAAGTTAGAAGATGGGCTGATTTGTGTACCCTTTGTGAGGTCTTGTGATCAGTTAGCTAATGTATTCACTAAGGGTTTAGGGGGGAAAGTTTTTCATCCTGCTTTAGTCAAGTTGGGCATATGTGACATCTATGCCCCAACCTAAGGAGGAGTATTGAAATATGTATGCGATAGGGGCATATTAGGGTTTTTCCCCCTCTACCATTTCTAACTAGTAGAGTCGGTTAGAGCCTAGAGGGGGCCATATGGGTAATTTTATTTCTTCTTTTCTTATTTTATTATAATATACAGCTTGGGGTGGAGAATCGATCCATCCAAGCATTCAGCCCTGAACACTGCTGTTAACAAAGACAAACACAGCGAATCAAGCAATGAAAGGAGACAACTCTAGCTATCAAATGGAAAGAAGTCCGAGTTTAGAAGCAAGACTAAATGAAACACACTACACATTCCATCATCAAAAGTAGAATACAACCACATGACAGGAAATCAAACAGCACCTACTCTTGTCCATCTACCAAGTCCAAACAAACAAAAAGAATGTTGCTGAATTTCCAAGCAAGTAGATAAGAATTTACGCCGAAAATTTTAACACTGGAAGGAATAATGACATGCAAATTATTGAAACATATGCATGCATGCCCCTGTATGCTTCATCAGAAAAGGAGTGATATTAACCATACTTCAACATGCCTATATAGCTCAGAAGGAGGTAGTTTGATCGCCTCAATCATCTTAGGTTTTCCACATTTCCTAACTAAAACTTCCACCTCACTGCAAATTGCTCGTACAGCATCCTGATAAAAAAAAAACAAGAGAAAGATCATGTGCAGCCATACAATGTAGTTTCAGTAATTGAAAAGTATAATTTGCAAAACAAAAATCAAAAATTTTATCAAAATGGGAACCTTAAATTTTAAGTATGACTCCAAGTACCACAGCTTAATGCCGTAAAAATAAAGGAAACAAGAAAATTAGGGATTGAGGAGGAGACCATTGGTACAGTCTCACTCCATTTAGGCCTCCTATTTAATTTCAAGAATCATAAATTACACGTTTGAATCAGTTGATGGTACCTCAGAAATGCAGTTCAGAAGAACAAGGCCAGTAGCAAACCAGGCCATCAAACTGGATCAAGAATGGTTCGATAGGCTTAATTTGAGTGCCCAATGGGTTGTATGGGCCATGGGCTTCATATTTTTGAGTTTACTATGGTAAGGGGGCCCATTTTATAAGCCCAAATATTAAGGGTTTAAGTCAGTTTCTATTTTGTAATGTTCTAGAATAGCTTCTATTTTGAAAAGAGACTTCAATTGTAAAGGATTCTCTCTCCATACATAGGGGTGTCCTATTTTGCTTTTTTCCATGAAGTTTACATAAAGTAGGGGATCATACCCATTATCATTGATTTAAGAAATAATTTAGCCTTGAGTTTGTGCATTATGTGAGAGAAAGAGCATGGTTTTATCATACTGTGAGATGCAGTAGGGAAACCTTGGTCAGATTCCAAGCCTGGAGTTGGTGGGTTCGTAACCCAAAGTTAGGTGAGAGGCCTAAGATATCATTTTTTCGTTTCCTTCTCTTCTATTTTATTCTAATTCCCTGCAATCACATTCAGATCTGCCAACAGTTTCTGGAGTTCCAACTGAGTTGCTAATATCTGTCCAGTTCCTAAGATATGTTAGTTTCCGTTTTCCAATTTTCTGTTAGTTTCTAAATTCAGCAAGTTACTAATTTTGTATCTCAATATCCAGCCCTCAGTTTTGTCTGGCATTTTGACAACTGATACAGCCCATTAAACTGGGCATTCGATCTGCAGTTCTTGCAAATCTGATCCTTGGATCTGAAGATATTTGGTTTCCCAAAATTAAGGATCTTGGTTTCTATAATGGAATGAAAATTAGGGTAGGAGATTTGAGTCCGAATATCTTTCTAATTCTACTTACTCCAATTCTGTTTTAGTTACATATAGATGTGGTTGAGTCTAGGTTTCAATAACAGAATGAAATTTTGAGTAGGGTTAATCTTCCAGCTGTGGAGTTGCGTGCGACCAGGTTGATCGATCTCTTCTTCCTCCTCATGTTCTTCCCTCAGTTCTTCTTCTTCCTCTTTGTATCTTCATCTTCTTTTCTTCTTCCTTTTCTATTCTGCCGGTAACAACAGTCTACAAAGGCTGGTGTTGGTCTCTCTCAGATCAACTTCTTTTGGCCTCAAATTCTGGAGTCTAGAACTCACCTTAGGGGTGACCAAAACCCTAGAACTTTATCCCCTAACACTAGCCTATTGTGAAAACCAGACCTGCAACCATGTTAGCTCTGAACCTGTCTGCTAGGCCGTGTTTCAGTGGCATTCCTTTAAAGCTGATGAATCACTCAGGCCTATTGTGAAAACCAGGCCTGCAACCAGGTCAGCTCTGAACCTGTCCGCCAGGCATTGTTTCAATGGCATTCCTTTAAAACTGATGAATCATGTGGTTGCTTGCCGGAATTGATAGATCTGTGAATCAGTAGCGTTCGCCCAAACTTTCAACTCCATCAGACATCTGTTGAGAGATTCCTCCTAACCGGAAGCACTTCTGCCCTTTACGTATTTACTTTAGTCCATATTATCTTTATTTTACAAATAACCCCTTAGTTGCTGATATTACCCAGGATGCCCCTCATTTTTATAAGTCATTCCAAGTTCGAACTTTGTAACCAGTCTCTATGAATTCCCAAGATTATCCTTCCCTTTGAAATTAAATATCATTCTGCCACTGAGTTTGTTTGCTCCTTTCTAAAGGATCTGAACTTCCGGGGAATCACCACTATCTTTCCAATGGATTTTTTATTCATTCGGGCCCCTAGCAACCTACATTTAGGGTTTTTAGAACCAGGGTTTCCATTAAGACCTTTTGTGTATCCTGTTGTTGCTGTTCCATTTTCATAGTCAGTATGCAGCCCTTTTTTTTTTTTTTTGAATATATTTTTTCTGATTTATTTAATAAAATATTTAAAAGCCACAAAATAAAAATAAAAAGAGGTGCTTATTCTCATTGTTGTTTGGATATACTCTTCGAAACTGCATGTGATTTAGGGATTGCCACTCCTCACTAGCTTGCTGCAGTATTTAATTATTATCTGACATCAAATTATCAATAAATTTGGTTCTTACTCATAGAAATCAATACAGCTCACCCTCTAGATATCAAACATAAACAGTAAGCATTTCAGTGAAATAACATGATTATGCCTTTCAAACCTGTATCACCACACACTTCAAATAGATACCTGCCCAACTTCAACAGCTTGCAGCAACTTCTCCTCTGGAAGAAAATTACAATAACCCTGCAGATAGGAAGAGCATCATATCAGAGAACTATTACGATGACTTTGACAGATACAGTAGCTGAAATAAACAAACATTCAAAGTCTCTGAGAAGAATTGAGAACAACGTCTCTATAGGATTTCCTTTTGTTAATGCAAAGCACGGAAGCAGATACTGAAATTACAACCTAATGCAAAAAGACACAATCTAAACAACCCCTAACCACCAACTACTTGGAAATTGGAATCAGAAAGAATAATCTTTTGCTGAAGCCACACTAGACCAGTCAGTTATCTAATTAATTTAAGTAGTTCAAGCTAAACATATCCAAGAGACTAGCTATAAGCTTCCAAGGAAGGAGGTCAACACATCGTGGATGCAAACAATCAATAGATTTCTCAATCTGGATGATGATTGGATACGGTGGCTCGCACTTATGCCGACCCAAGGTGATGCAGATTTGAAGACCTATGCTAGGAGGAAGAAGAGGGACAACCACCATAGTGGCTGAGGTCGACCAAGCTGGTTTTCTTAGCCCTCGGTTTGGTTATTGATGGGGATTTAGTTTCTAAAATTAGTTTCTAATTTCAGTCCATTATTAGTTTCTAATTTCAGTCTATATTTAGTTTCCTTTTTCATTAGTTTACAATTTCAGTTTCTTAGTAACTACATGTTAGTAGTTTTAGAAACTCAGATTTAGTAACTCTTGAGTTTCTATTATTTGCAAACACCCCCCATCATTATAAATAAAAGAAAGGGCCCTCTCATTGCCCATGATTTTTGATAACCAAAAAATATGCTGCTGCGTTTTCTCCTCTACAGTATTTCTTTGTGTTTGATCAAAGAAGAAGGGTTTGGTGTTCGATCCAAGCGACTCCTAGCGGCGTGAAGTCCAGGAGGGTTTCTACACTTCTTCTTATTTTCTTTCAAGTTTGTTCAAGGTTCTACCGCTGTCAAAACAATCAGGTATTTATATTTCTGATTCTGCCCAGAATTTCCTAAAAACAGAGCAATCGGCCTCCTCTGGAAGAACCAGTTCCAGCCATCAATTGGCTCTAAAATCATGGTTGATTGTCCCTCTTTACCCCCTGAAGGATCGACCAAGATTATGGCTATTTCTGATCAGCCAATCTGGACTTATTGAAAATCACCCAATTTTGTCTTTAGTGACTGTACCTGTCCAGAACTAAGGTCGATAGATCTGCTTCAACTTCTATTGCTCTCTTGGACTTTGGTTCATTGTTTACTGTTGATTTGAACCTATCTGAGCTATCTGAAGTCCCTGGTTATAATTCTCTGATTAATACTGTTCTGTCCTAATCGATACTGGTGGTTTGAGATCAATAGGTTGCTGAATTGTTACTGTTCTGTTGGTTTGTTTATTGCTGGTGTGTTTGGGTACTTTGTTGTTCTTTGGTTTTAAAAGTTCCTACAGTTTGGGTCTAGTTTGAGCTTTCAAATCTAGTCCTACATTAAGTGATATCAGAGCATGGCTGAGAACAACCCTCCCACCTTAGCTTCTATTATGGAGATGCTACAAAATATGAGAGCTGAACTGAAGGCTGAACAGCAAGCTCTTGGTGCAAGGTTGTTGGCTGTCGAGACCCAACCACAACAACCTACCCGTGACTCTCATACACCACCTGAAGTGGAAGCCCCATTAAATGCATTTGCTCAGTTGGCTAACAGCAGATCTAACCCTAATTTGACAGTACCACAGAGGGTTCCTGTAGAGCAACCTACTTTTGAAGAACACATAAGGGGTTATTTTGAGACTAAACATCCTACACCTCAGAGGTATTCAAGAGATTCACAGAAATTCAAGCTTGATTTGAAGGAGTTTGATGGTAGACATGATCCCCAATTGTTCTATGAGTGGTTAGCTGTTTTGGATGACTATTTTGACTACTATGACCTACCTGAGAAACGGAAGATGAAAATAGTTCGTGCTAAGCTAGTTGAGGCTGCTCGTGATTGGTGGAGAACCTATGAGTAATAGTTGGAAGACCATGGTAGAGAGCCAACTACTTGGGAGGAGATGAAGCTTGAATTATCTGACAAATATTTACCACGTAACTTCAAAGCTCGCATACAAGATCAGTTGAATTCTCTTCGTCAAGGGATTATGACTGTTGCAGAATACATGAACAGGTTTGATGCACTTTATTCTCGCACAAGCATAAGGGAGAATGAGAGGCAACTACTATCTCGGTTTCGACTGGGATTGCAAACTGAAATCAATAAGGGAATTGGTGTTGTTGATGTATACTCAGTGAGAGACTGCTTTGACAAGGCCCTACGAGCAGAGGAGCTTATAGCACAGTCAGGTAGAAGGTTTGGTTTTCAAGCTAGGGAAGTCAAGAAAAAATTTCAGCCACTAAACCTAGTAATTCAGCACCCCCAAAGGCCACTTTTCCTCCACGGGCTGATCACAAAGGAAAGACACCCATGACAGGTAACAATAAGGTACAGTGCTTCCATTGCCAAGAGGTAGGACACTTTGCTAAGTCTTGCCCACATAAGCAGAGGGTTAATGCAGTAGCTGAAGTTGAAGACTCCAATGAGGAAAATGGATCAACTCTTTACCCTTACCCCTTGGAAGATGATGATGATGATGGATATGACTAAGATATGGAAGACACTAATGAAGATGGGACTCATGGCATACATCTTGTTACTCGCATTTTGGTGGCTGAAACCCAAAGGAGAGGATTGGCAACGTAACTTCATTTTGTATAGCCGTATAAAGTCTGGGGAGCATACTTGTCAGATTATAATTGGCAGTGGAAGTTGCGTCAATGTTGTCTCAGAAGCCTGTGTGAAGAAAGAAACATTGAAGTCTGACCCACATCCTCAACCTTATAACGTATCCTTGCTGAATGGTAATACCTTAGAGGTGAACAAGCGGTGCTCAGTTCTTTTAAAGCTTTACCGGTATGAAGAGAAAGTTTGGTGCGATGTGATTCCAATGAAACTCACAGATGTATTGTCTGGTCGTCCCTGGATGTATGACAATAATGCTATGGTTGGAGGGAAGAAAATCTATGTTACATTCATATGGAAAGGTGTTCCTACATCTTTCAATCAGGTAAATGTGCCGGCTGTAATACGACGACAAAAATCCCTAAGGTTAAGAAAGTGGTTGCTATGCCTACCAAGGAGTTGTTAGCTATTCCACGCAAGCAATTTATAAGCACGAGTCAGGAAACAGGAATGGTTATGGCTCTTGCATCTATCAAAGAGCTCTTGTCTGATTTTTCTGACTCAGTCCCTGATGACCTTCCAGATGAGCTACCTCCCATGCGTGACATACAACATGCTATTAGCTAGGTACCCGGTTCGGTTTTACCCAACCTACCCGTCTACAGACTTAGTCCTACTGAACATGCTGAGCTATAACGGCAAGTGGATGGATTATTACAAAAAGGCTTCATTAAGGAGAGTTTAAGTCCTTATGCGGTACCAGCTTTACTCATGCCAAAGAAGGATGGTTCTTGCCGTACGTGTGTGGACAGCCGTGCTATCAACAAGATAATAGTCAAGTATAGGTTCTCTATACCACGACTAGATGATATGTTGGATATGCTGTCCGGGGCAAAGGTCTTTTCCAAATTAGATCTGAGGAGTGGCTATCATCAGATTCGCATCTAATTGGGGGATAAATGGAAGACTGCCTTCAAGACCAAGGATGCCTTGTACGAGTGGAAAGCCATGCCTTTTGGTCTGGCGAATGCACCTAGCACCTTCATGTGAGTTATGACACAGGTACTTCGTCCTTTTATTGGTTTCTTTTTAGTTGTTTACTTTGACGATATTTTGATTTACAATAAAAACTAAGAAGAGCATATGGATCACTTGAGGCAAGTCTTGAGAGTGCTCCGTGCAGAGAAGCTATACATCAATCTCAAGAAGTGTTCCTTTATGCTGTCCAAGGATTTATTTCTTGGATTTGTAGTGTCATCTAAAGGGGTTGAAGCTGATCCGGAGAAATCAAAAGCATCACTAATTGGCCTATACCTAAGACACTAACAGAAGTCCGTAGCTTCCATAGTTTGGCTTCCTTCTACAAAAGATTCATTCGGAATTTTAGTGCAGTTACGGCACCCATCACTGAATGTATGAAGGTAAGTAAGGGGAAGTTCGAATGGATAGCTGTAGCGACCAAAGCCTTCGCTCTTGTGAAGAGGAAGATGACAAAGGCACCCATTCTACGTCTACCAAATTTTGACAGAGTATTTGAGGTAGCTACTGATGCTTCACATGTTGGGCTAAGAGGAGTGTTAATGTAAGGAGGACACTCCATCGCTTTCTATAGCGAGAAACTAAATGAAGCCAAGAAGAGACATTCGACATATGATCTGGAGTTGTATATAGTCGTCCAAGTGCTAGGCCATTGGAGACACTACCTCATTAGTAATGAGTTCATTTTGTATACTGATCATGAGGCCTTGAAGCACCTTCACTCTTAGAAGTCGATTAGCCACAGGCATGCCAAATGGGTAGCTTACTTGCAAGAGTTTATATTTGCTATGAAGTACAAGGCGGGAAAAGAGAACACAGTGGCTGATGCACTTAGCTAGAAAGTGCTCACACTTAATACATTTTCAGCACATGTTATTAGCATTGATCAGATACGGAGTGAGAACGCATCTGATCTTGATTTCAGCACTGTCTTTGTGGAGTTGCAACAGGGCGGATAGCACTTAAAGTATTCCATTCATGATGGGTACTTATTTTTTGGCACACGACTTTATATTCCAAATTCTTCCCTACGTCATCACATTATTCAGAGGGTTTTTATAAGTCTTCTTACTTTCTTTCAAGTTTGTTCAAGGTTCTACTGCTGTCAAAACAATCAGGTATTTATATTTCTGATTCTACCCAGAATTTCCTGAAAACAGAGCAATCGGCCTCCTCTGGAAGAACCAATTCCAGCCATCAGTTGGCTCTAAAATCTTGGTCGATTGTCCCTCTTTACCCCCTTAAGGATCGACCATGAGGTGTTGGAGAGGGCCTAGATGCAAGGCACCTAGAAGACCAAGGCACCTAGACGCCTAGGCATCACCCTTGAGAACCATGATTTAAGAGTCAGGCAAGACGTAGAATTGACCAAGTGGAAAAGAAAATATAAATAGAACTCATTGTTGGGCATTCGTGTATTCTAAAAGACTTTCCTTCCATAGCACCCTCCCACTGGCCCTAAAACATCACCCAATAAATTTTCAATCAAAAATTCTCAACTTGAAACCAAATTGAAAATTTGTGTATAAGTTTAGACTTTAAGAGAGAATCAAGGTAAGAAAAATGTCTCTATTGGATTTCCTTTTGCTAAATGCAAAGCACTAAAGCAGATATTGAAATTACAACCTAAAGCCAACGACACAGTCTAAACAACAAGACGACAAAACCAGGCAACCCAATCACTAACCACCAATTACAACCTCATTTCCCCCCATTCCCAAATGTAAATCCCTCCTCACCCATCTCGCCTTTGCCAATGATCTTATGATCTTTTCCAAAGCTTACCCTCTCTCTATCTCTTCCATCATGCCCTCCATAGTAATTAAGGCGTCGCCTAGGCATTAAGGTACTATGGGATCAAGCCAATGTAAAGTAAAAAACCACACATTGAATGAACAAATCACAAATTGCAAAATCCTTTTGGCTGTTTTCTACTTTGTTTGGGAGAACCAGGGCACCAGTGTTCCTTTGTCAATTCGTCGATTCCAGCTCAGGCAACTCTCTTCCGGTGAGTCTTCCTCGAGCCATTCCAGGTCAAGCAAGGTACTTCTTTTTTTTCAGTTCTGTTATCGAACGCAGATCTCTCCCTTCTGTTTTTTCTACCATTTTTTTTCAGTAATATGTTACCGAACAGAGCCATATCTCTTTCTCTTCTGTTTTTTCTTATTCTTCCTTTTTTTTCTTGAGCTCTCTGTTACCGAACAAAGATCTCTTTCTCTTATGTTTTTTATTCTTTTCTTTTCTTTTTCTTCAGTTCTATGTTACCAAGCATAGCCTTATCCCTTTCCCCTCTATTTTTTCTTCTTTTTTTCCCGAGTTCTCTGTTAACGAACAGAGATCTCTTCCTCTTCTGTTTTCTGTTCTTTTTTTTTTCTGTTACCGAACATAGCCATATCTCTTTCTCCTCTGTTTAACTTATTATTATCTGCCACTCTTTCAGTGAAGTCAGAGACAGTGGCAGGGAAGTTAGCAACAGTAGCGATGTTTCTTCAATAAGATTGAAACCTATATATATCTTTATTATTCAAATTTGCATTTCTCTTCTCCATTCACATGTATTTCATGTGGCTTTTTAATCTGATGAATGAAAAAAATATATTACGACAAGGGAAAAAAATAAGGGGGGAATTACAATAGAACAGAAGGTAATCAAGCCCAAAACAGAAAAGGAAAAGAGAACAAAGACACCAAGACATCAAAGGAAACGAGCCCAAACAAAGGCAAAATTGGAGCCATCTTAAGGGAGGGGGATCAAGATTGGGGGGGCGATCCCCAAGAAACAACAATAATCATGTTCCTTGGGGAATTAGAGGCTGGATGATGGGCAAGAAAACCAAGTTTGGTACGGACATCGAAGTAGATGACTTTCCAAATCTTATCAAAAGATCGAGAATTGGAAGTCCATCTACGAAGATTCTGCTCCATCTAAATGTGGCTACTGGCGGCATAAAAGACAAGTTTTTCATGCTTATGGAAATTTGGCCAGAAAATGTTGTTCCCTTTTTTTCCCTTCTACTTTCCATGAAGATAAGTATAATAAATAGAGACACATGTTAACAGCCTTCTCTTCTTTATATTATAATTTTGTTTCATAATTATATTATATTCTATGATGAAGATGAACTTAGTTATTTACTTTATTGATTTATTTTTCTGATGAATATCTTGCATTGGTATGAATCTTTTATTTTATTTAGCATATAAGTAGAAAAATATAATTTTTAATATGCTATTTGTACCAAATAAAATGGTTACATAAAAAACAACACTATAACGCTTTATTTGATAAGGCGACACCTTATGCCTACCCTATCGCTAAAACTCTTCAAAAGACCCTAAAATGCCTCAGTTGCCTTTTTGCCTTAATAACTATGATGTCCTGCTTCCTCCTCTTTGAGAGGCTTTCTAGGCTCCATATCAATCTTCTCAAGTCTCGTCTCTTCCTCTTTGGCATCCCTGAAGCTTCAAAAGATCACGTCCTTTAGCTTATTGACTTTTCCTTATGCACACTCTCGGTCAAATACCTTGGGTTGCCCCTTATCACTGTTAGGCTTATTGTTCACCATTGCACCCCCATACTTGGCCTTAAGATTGAAAGACTCCAACTATGGAAAAGCAAACTCCTCTCTTATGCCGAACACCTAGAATTAACCAGATTTGTGCTTCAATCGATGTACCTCTATTGGTTGGGTGTCTTTGTCCTTAGCAAGTCCATCATCAAAACCATTGAATCTCTCCTCTACACTTTCCTTTGTAAAGGGGTCAATTCTTCCAAGTTCCTCCACCTTTTATGTTGGGCCTTTGTTTGCCTTCCCAAATCTAAAGGTGGCCTGAGCCTGAGATGAATCAAAGAGGTCAATGCTGCTGGCATGCTTAAAAGCTTATCTAGAAGATTGTGTCGAAGCAAAACAGTATTTGGGTTGCTTGGGTTCAATCCTACCTCCTCAAGAATGACTCCCTTTGAACTATCTCCCTTACCTCTGATGCTTCTTGGGTCTAGCATAAAATCCTCAACCTTAGGCCTCCTGCTCTTGGATCCATCTTCTTTTCCTAATGGACCCACAACCTACCTTTGACTTAACCTGTGGCACCCTTTGGGTGTACTTCTTTCTGTCCTTAGCCGTAGGATTGTTTATTCCTCTAGATGAAACATTAACGCCTCTGTTGCTTCCATGATTTCGAATGGCGCCTGGTCCCCCCCTCCTCCCCTTCTGGTTGATATTTGGTCTACTCTCCCTCCTCTCCCTCTGGGTCACTATGGTAGAGAAGACAAATATACTAGCTTCCTTACCAAAAAAAAATATATATATATATATACTAGCTTCCCTCTCACTCTAGTTTGTTTAGCTCCTCTTCTGCTTGGAACTTAGTTAGTTCTAAAGGCCCCCTTGTCCCTTGGCATAAGTCTATCTGGTTTCAAGGCCACATTCCGTGTCACAGTTTCACAACTTGGTGGGCCATTTCCAACTACCTCCCCACACAGTCTTTCCTCTTCTACCGGCACATTAGGTTTCTGTCTTTGATTGTACCTTTTTCATGGCTCGATAGATAATTTAATAAGCCAATGATTTTTTTCCGTGTTTTAGAATACGATTAACCAACATGTTAAATCGATTTAGCTAAATTGGATCGAATTTGCAGTTGTTTCTTCTGTAAACTCGACGACATGAGTATGAAAGAGGTTCAAGAACATTTTCTTCTAGAAGGGCTAAAATCACTTATTTTAGCTTTTTAACCCCATATTGTTGGGTGGGTCTCGAAATGTATGAAAGATCTCCTTCCAAGCCATACATATGTCTTTGTTGGAATGGCACTAAAGATGTTGACCATATTTTTTTCTCCCACCCTTTCTCCTTAGTCGTTGCTGGCCTTCAAGGAGAGTTGCTCTCCCTCTTAGTAGAGAATGGATCTAGGTTGATATGACCTTTGTTGATTCCTCCATCTGTGACACCGCTAGAAAGTTCACTTTTTGTGCCACCATTAACTATACTTGGATGGAGCATAATCTTCATAGATGGACGTCCAACTCCCGATCTTATGATCAGATTTGGAAGATCATCTACTTCGACGTCGGCTCCAAGCTTGCCTCCCTCCCCCATCGTAATGTAAGGGACTCCCCAAGGAACAGGCTTATTGTTGTATCTTAGGGTCTCCCCACCTCCATCTTGCTTCGCCCTTCCCCCGGTGATTTTGTTGTAGCCCTTTTGGCTTCTTCGTTATATCCCCCCCTTTTAGCTGTGTAGGATTCATGTAAGCCTTCCTCCCCCCCCCCTTCTTTCTTTGTATATTCTTCTCTGTTACAGTAATGAATTTTTTATTCATCCAAAAAAAAAAAAGGTATGATTTCTCCCCCATAAATTCTCCTTCGTCCTCCTGCAATAAATACATAGATTTAGCATGTATAAGCTTATCGTATTCTTTTTTCAAAGAACTCCAGCTTGCACTTCGACATGGTGTCATGGATAGAAGATAAGATCACAGAAGCAAATAGGCATTGTGGGGCAGCTCTCAAACAATGAAGTGCAAAATTCCCCCTCATTAAGAAAAAAAACCACAGACAAGCCATGCCAATGCGTCACAGACCAAGTCATATATGGTACTCTAAGTCTCAAACACAACAGAGAAAACCAAAACATATACCACTTAAATTCAGGAATCAGTGGATTGACATTACCTAAGGCCTAAAAAGCTGTCCGATGTATAGAAAAAAAAAGGGATTAGAGAATTCATATCTCCATGAACTTTTTGGGTATTGGTAAACAAATACTCATACATGATAGATGAAATTATACGGCTGTTACAGATCAGAAGTTCACCTCTATCATCAATATTGCACTATCTGTGCCAGCAATTATCAAGTCCAATTCCGAATCTTCCATTTCTCTGGTAGTTGGATTCACTAGGAACTTATCGTTAACAAGGCCAATTCGAACTCCTGCAACTGCTTTTGAGTTTGGCACTTCTGAAAGAGCTCTGCATTATTTGATCACCCAAGAGTATTAAAAAAGTCAGGAACTTCTGAAACAGCACTGCATTATTTAATGAAATCCAGGTTGAATCCATGTTTAAGGCTTCCATAAAACCAAAATTTTCTCCTTTTTAAAAGAAGTAGCATTCTATAAACAGTTGGACACCTTAATATATAGGAAATAGAAAATGCCTCAAAGAAAAGGTGACAGAGACTTACACTGCTATTCCAGCTGCAGTGACTGCCAGGGAATCAGGGGAATGCAGGCCATCGTAGCTCAGAACCTATAGGTGCAATGATGGCAAAGAATTAAGCAATCAAGGTAAGAACAAACCTTCACTTTTTTTTTTTTTTTTTTTTTTTTTTTCGGGTGGGGGGGAAAAAAATTCAGGTCACAAAGGTTTGACATGCCTCGTGTCACAAAACTATCACATTGGCAAACATGGAGGGCTCCGTGTGTTAGGACCTCAGACCTATCTCATGGGTCAAATTTCAACTCAAAACAAGTATGGGAAGTTTATTAAAATTAGTTCAAAGTGATTAAAATTACAGAAATTGCACTTGATTCCTTTTAGTGAAATGGAATTCTTGTAATTTATGAAACATTTTAACTCCTTCCCCAGATTATTTTTGGCTGAAAATTGATGGATGAGATGAGCAAGGCTTTGTAACTCTAAGATCCCCCCCCTCTCAGACAGGTAAACTTATAACAGCATTTATAGGAAGGAAGAATTACTCCCTCCATCCCACAAAAAATAGTTCTGTTTGAGGTTTTTCACTGTCCCCAAACGTTTGTCCAATTTTAAAACCAATATATGAAGTTTTGTTGGATTTCCCATAATGCCCCTATTTTATCATCCACACATTTATTCTATTCACTTGCCATAATTGTTTCCCCATATGCCTTCTTAATCAATGTAGTGTTGGAAACAAGGTTTGAATTAGTGGATGATTAATGCATTGACAACCTCCTCCTTAAAATATGGGTTTTTCAAACAAGACAAGTCTTTTTAAGGACAGAGGGAGTACAACAATAACAATCTTGAATAGATAACATCATAAGCATACTATCCGGAAGAAAAGGAGAAGATTCTCAAAAAGACTACATATGCTATTAGAAAGGTGGGGGGACTTGGCATGACCTAGATCTATAACATTAGAAGAAAAACGATGTTTCAACAAATAAAAGATCCCAGGTTGGCATTTTGTTCTCATCACTCTCAACACTTTTTCCCCTTTTTTGAAATGACAAGTAATTGATCAAAACTAGTTGGTGCAAGGTGTTGACAGACAATAAAGCATTCAATGTAAAACAAACTGTTAATAATTATCATCTTTGCTGAGAAAGATAAGGTTCACAAGAACACTACGTGCTGCTAGAAACGAAAAGAAACTTTAACAAGATTTGGATCATAATAACATTACATACTAAGAGGGGGGGGAGTTCAACATATAAACGATCCAAAAGTCGGCATGGTTAAAACCTTTCATACATATAAAATGGTTGATGGAGAGAATTGAAGAGGATTCTGGCTGTCATGGTTACAATTATAATTTTCACTTTCATATTTTGTCACTAATTATTTGCACTGTCATCAATTAGAAGGACTACCGAGTGTCAGTGATTTAGCTCTAAGGATGAAAAGTCGCCCATGGAGTTTCCAACATGTCTCCCTAGTGTGGCACTCCTTACCACAATAGTCACACTTGACAACAGGTCTATCAATGGAAGGAGGAGAAATGGTCCTAGCACTAGAACCAGTGAAACTGTGCAAAGAGTATGGCGGAGGGATCTTGAGAGACATGCTAGAGCATCTCGGTTCGACGATTTTTTTCCACATGAACCAAAGAAAAGGGTTGTTCAAGACTAGGGAAGGAATTACGATTAAGCACATTAGCCCTAATCTGATCAAACTCCACATTCAACCCTGCCAAAAAATCAGACATGAAGCATCTCCTCACGCTTCTTAAAGCCAACAATATCAGTAGCACAGACAGGCTAATAGGTCACATAGTAATCATTTTCGTTCCACATTTCACACAGTTCAGAATAGTATTGGGATATTGTGAGATCCTTCTGAGTAGCCCGATGAAGCTTTTTTTCTCAATTCAAAACACTGGCCAGTGGGCACTAACACCCACTTGAGAATACATTCCCTTCATAGCTTTCCAAATAACGGCAGCAATATCAAGCAATAAATAGCCCCTAGCAATAGATGGGGTCATAGGGTATAGGGCATTAGCATATAGTTGGCAGCATCCCATTTATCTTGAGGGGGACCAGCAGTAGTACCTGTGAGATAACCGGCATATCCACGGCCAGCAATAGGCAGGTAGAAAGAGCGAGAACACATCAGATAGTTGCTCCCATCCAACTTGATGGGCTAGTAGGGAAGGTAGGGTGATCACCATTAGAACAACGATTCCCCCCATCCTGTAGAACTAATGTGCCAGAGTCTCCAAACGCCATGGGTGCTGATCCCAAGAACAATCACAAGGTAAAGGAATTGTCCAAATCTAGCCAAGCATAAGAATATGGGTCTTCAACCGTCCAGATCTAGTTCTTAATAAGGATCTGGATAAGAGCTAGGGTACTAGACAAAGAGAAGACCCCCGGTGGGAAGAAACTCACCATCGAGGGGAAAACCCTAAGGGAACCAAAAGAGAAGAGGGAGAGAAACCCTATAAAAGAGGGGGGGAAAAGCTGGAGAGAGGAAGCCGCACTAGGGAGAGGAGGCTATGCGAGAGAGAGAGAGAGAGAGAGAGAGGCACACGGTGGCTAGGTGGAAGGCATGGGGCAATGGTGGTGGTGGCTTCGCGCAAGGGAGAAAGCAGCGGTGGTGGTAGGGTTAGGTTTAGGGTTTTAAAAGGGAAGAAAAAAAAGGGTTTTTCTCCATAGCCTGCTCTGATACCATGAAGAATTAAGGAGAATGTGAATCACTGACTTGTGCCTAAAACTGATACAAGCCTCCCTATTTATAATAAAAGCAAAACCCTAAAGGGCTTAAGGGTCCATTTGCATAACACCCCTAAAACTCATTAACAAATAACCCATTATTATAACTGATGCAGTTGGGCGTTGGGCTTGAGATAGACTTTGATTTGATTCCTTTTTTTCTTTCCTTTTTAGAGTTAGAATTAGTATGGCAGATTATTATTTGATGAGATTTTATTTCTATCTTAGTTTAGATGCAATATTTGTTCCATTTTCAATTGGGAAAGTAGGTTTATTTTCAAGTCTTTAAATAGTGTTTTTGTGCCCAGCTGAGGATAGATTTTTGAATTGAATGAATTTGAACAGTAATGTTTTGGTTGGAAACCATGGCTGCCGACCCTCTTTTCCTCCCTCTCTGAGACTCACTTTCTTCTCCCTTCTTTTCTCTTCTCCCTTCTTTTCTCTTCTCCCTTATATCATCTTATTTTTTCAGGTCCTCTGTTTTCTTTTCCTTCTGTTATTCTTCTTCTTTTTTTCTGGTTTGCTTGTTCTTTTTCTGGTTCAGTCATACTGGCAGCCAGTGAAGGAGTTCGAACTCCTTCGTTTCTGCAGCTATCAACCTGAAATTTGGGGCACAAGTGCTCCCCCTTGGGGCGATTTAAACCCTAGCTTCCATTCCAAGCTTTTGCGAGTCAGCAGACAAAACATCTGAAAACCAGAACTCAGATTTGAGTCCTCCGCCAGGTTCAGGTTGCAGGATCCTCCCCGAGGCTGTAGCATCTCCTTTTGAACTGATATTGGTTGTAATCAAGAGCAATCTGACTTCCGATCTCTCTCCCAAAGTTTCGGATTGATTGGATTTCAAATGAGAGAGCTCTTCCAATCGAAGCCAGCAAGAGGTTTCGTTTCTAACGTCTTGTTCTCTAACGTTACCTAAGGTTGAAAATGATGTTTCCTTTATTTACACTCTTTTAACCCACTTTCTTTAAAATTCCAGAATAAAGCCCTTATGTTTTATTTTCAGTTCTAAAATTACCCTAGCTGCCATCTAATTACTTCTAAAGCCCTACTTGTTTCCGAAATTACAAGAATGGCCCTCAACCATTATACTTGAGTTTAATTACAGTTTTGCCATCTAGTTGAAGCTCTATTTACAATTCTGCCATTCTATTTTTGGGTTGAGTTATTTGGTCATTATTGTGGGCCTAAGCGATCCGAATTCAGTCTTTGGAATCCGGATCCGCATCAATAACACCTTCGCAAGTCGCAACCAAAGAATCGAACCACAAATGAAGGCCGTAAAGGGAATAAAGATGTCTTTCCTCGAAGGTTTGAAGAATTAAGTGCAGTTGGAGGCGGCGAGATTTCGGTATTTCGATTTTTCTTTTTTTTCGAAACGAAACAAGGCACAAATCAATGTGTACCATATTTTGGTTGAAATTTCGGTATTTCGGCCGAAATTTCAGTATTGTTTTGGTACCTCGCCAAAATGATACATTCCATGCCTTATAAATACAACATTTTGTTGAGACAGAGTCGAAATTTCGGTATCTTGCCGAAATTTCAACTTTGTCTCGGTGGTTTCGGTTCCATTTGCATATTTTAAAGGAAAAACACTCCAACAAGCCTCTAATTAGCCACATCATCACACATTTTGACTTCCATTGGACTTCTACAAGAAGATCTACACATTCAAAGCTTAGGAAAGGAAAAGTTCTTTCTCCAAAACTTTTTTTTTTTTTTAAACAGTACATAAACACATGTTGGTAAAATTTCTAGAACAGTTCGACGGTTGCTGCCAAATAAAGGTGCAACTCTAAAACAATGTCATGTTCTAATATTTTTGCATTTTTATGTTCTAAGCATGTTTATTAACCTTAAAATAAGCTACCCACCAAGTTTCAGGTCAAAATATGGCCGTTTGACCACCGAAACAGTCAGCCAAAACAAAAAAAAAAAAAAAAAAAAAAAAAAAAAAATACACCATCTCGGCGAAATCTCGCCAAAATTTTCGTATTTTGGTGTTACTGAACCCACCGAAACGAAACGAAATTTTGAACCTTGGTTGGAGGAAGGGTAATAGCAAGAGTTTGCATTTGCTTCAGGTGTTAACTCTGCAGATGTTGAAGGAATGGAATAAGGGCAGCTTTCAAGCTTGACTTTGACTCTTGATTTGGCATTTGGCATTTGGAATTTGGCATTGGGCATTGGGCATTGGGCATTTGGCATTTGGCATTTGGCATTTGGGAAGGTGCTTTCGTATATAAAGAAGTAGTGGATCAAGACTCAAGGTAAACTTTGGAGCTACCTAGCTTGAAGGTGGCGACTGCTCTCTCTTTCTTGAGAGATGCGAATGAAAGACATTATTAGGAAAGTATTGAAATCGAATCTGGCGGAAATCACCAGATCTGATCTGAACTTGGGTATAGAACTCACCATCGATGCAAGGTATTAACCCCAAATCTTGCAGGCTGAGTTGCCTTAAGGAGTATATCCAATGTAACAAATCTCAGGAAGAAAGGAGCAGAATCAGAGAGATTGATCCAATCTATTTGGGCTGCAAGTACCACCAGCAACAGGGTACAGCAGATAAACGTTAAAGAATCTCAAACAGGAAAAAGAAAAGGAAAGAAGAAGAAGATGATGACTGGAAGGCTATGGTATTAAGGAGAGGTGTCTCACCTGATCGCAGAGCTGCAGAGGAGGTCCAGAAGAGAGGAGAAGATGGAATCGACCAGACTGCTCACAGTCACGCACGCATGCACAAGCACACAGAAATACTTTAAAAACTTTTATTAAAAAAATCCATCGTAATCGTAAAAGGGAATTGGACTGGTTGGTTACATATATAAAGACCCCCCCACCCCAAAAAAAAGGCTCCACCAAGGACTCTTTACTCATATAATTATCTAAAAGACTAAAACTCATAAAATATAATATTTTTATCCAACTACTAAAATAAGACTCCAAACATCCTACAACCAGCTAAACGAAGAGACCAATAAATGGGACTCACCTAAAACCATACTAGCCTTCTCCCTTTTGAGCTGTAAAATAAAACTACATAAATACTATTGTTTACAAAGTTATTCTCCGCATACATAAGAACAGATCTGGACCCTCCATTGGATATCCCAAGATGCTCCTGCATTAGACTTTTTTGACATTTTTAAGGATGAGAAGGATCCAAAGTATAAGCAAGGGTAGAAAAGACCAATATTAGAATTCATGAACCTAGGATACTATTCTGCAGGCAAGGTTTAAACTTTTTTTTTTCCTAGTGGTGCTCACTTGTATGTAGATGATGTTTGTTATCAAGTAGGATTTGTAAAGTAATAT
The DNA here is from genome assembly GCF_013358625.1 of Macadamia integrifolia. Lineage (NCBI taxonomy): Eukaryota > Viridiplantae > Streptophyta > Magnoliopsida > Proteales > Proteaceae > Macadamia > Macadamia integrifolia. The sequence continues at coordinate 24,717,610 of NC_056567.1, read as the reverse complement.
ATGAGGTTGAAAGGGTTCTATAATAGGTTGGTTCTATTATGTGGTACCTTAGAATTATAAGCACTTGATATTTTGTGACTTGCCCAGTAAGAATATATACAAGTCTCTACCCCCAGCAAGAATTTACCGAGCAATGCAGTGTTTTTCTCTCTCTAAGCATTTTACTACTGCTATGAATATTCATACACCATCTTTCAAGGTGGATTTCTTCATACCCTTTGTGGATTTTTATTTCCCTGAGCAGCACTTATTCATAGTTTTCATAATCTATACGGATGTACGCTGCAAGTACTAGACTAGGGATCCAGTTTCCAGGTAGAAGGGGTCCATTCTTATGGGGAAGCAAAACATGATATAAATCTAACAAAGCCTTTTACTTTCCTTGACAGATATGGGAATGCTTCTCTTTTTTCCACCTGCATATAAAGTTATACCATACAAGTAGACAACCACCAAACTTCTTTTATCACCAATTTAGGAGAGAAAATAGTCACAAAAATTGTGACTTCAATTCCAATTGAGCGGCATTATAAATGAAATAAGGAGAAATGTAGACTAAATCTACCATTAAACTCTTGAGTTAATTGTCCAACTGATCATGCAGCTTAAACACAATGATAATATCTTATTTCTCACTTCAGTTTCAGTCAAGCCTAAAGAGTGTCATTGAAGAACATGAATTTCAAAAATTAAATAAAAGCATCAAATACGAAATGAATAATTTGACAGCAGAAAAAGGTAATACAATAATTTTGCAAACCCATCACACTTAAATAACATCAATTAAACGACAACAAAATACTTAACTAGTAAATCATTAACATTCTTACCCAAGAGAGTATCTGTGTTTCATGGTGGCAGCCCTTCGGCATCGTCGTGCGCAAAGGCCTATCTATCAACCTACAAATGAGAACCTACACAGGCAAACCAAAACTTAGGGACGTTTCTAAATATAAAGTAGCAGACTTCCTGCCCAAATGCCATCAACCTTTATATACTATTTAACAAAAGGGACCAACTTCTGGGGGATTTGGTAGTATGAACTACTCCCTTTTTAACAGGAACTCAAGCAAACCCTAAAACAGAATTTAGGTCAACAGTAGGGTCAAAGTCAACCTTATCCGATGGAACACAGATTCTAATCAATGATCATAAACTGTTGGAATAGGAAAACCACAGAATACAGCAATTTTCTAACCCCATAATCTAATTTTGAGAGATTTATCACAGCAGCAGATCGGTAGCCGAGTTGGCAAGGGACCTTCACCTCAGGAAGCGTGTGGTTCTGAGTTTAACTCCTCTTACCTCCTTGGGGCCACTCACACAGGGGTGTTTAGTGCTCTTCACTGCTTTCAACCCCAATATGACCTGATCCATGCGGTTGTGGGGTCAGTACGGGCCCGCGGGACTAGTCAGGCCGAAGGCTTGGATACCCGTCATTAGCAAAAAAAAAAAAAAAAAAAGTCTAATCTGGATAAAATCTAAGTTGTTGGTAGATCCAACAGAGGAATAACTTAGTCTCATCTCAAATTAATCCATTGACTGGATGCTGAGATTGGACAGATTCCCTGTTCAATTAAAACACCTCAAATCAAACTTGAAAATAGAAAGTTTCTATCCCTAGCTTGCAGGATTTTAATGGAGTCATGTATGTGTATATGAATGGCAGTCAGCTATTGGCAACAAGGATTAGATTGCAAAAAAAAAAACTTGTATTGAAATCGATGGAGAGGATATGAAGTAGCAAAAAACAACGGAGTACTTACTTGAATATTTATGGAGAAGAAGATATGACTAAGCATCCCACCTAGCCTCGACAGAGTCCCACCATCTCATTAATCAAATTCGTGTACAAGTCTGTAGCCCCTTACAAACTTATATAAAAGAATCAAAAACAAACTCTTATCACTAAAAAGGAAAGGCCTAACCCAATTCTTAACTAATAAGGTACATAAACTAACTAGGAAACTGATTCAAAACAGGACTGGACTTACAGAATCCTAATCCAGCCTAACTAAACACTTAATAACTTCAGCTTTGGAAAAGCAAACTGCTGTCCTATGCAGGTTGCCTTGAGCTCTCCAGATCCGTGCTCCAATCTATATCTATTAGTCTGGTATCTTTATCCTCCCTCCCCCTACCATCAAAGCTATAGAATCCCTCATCAGCTGTTTTCTCTGGAAAGGATCCAACTCCACTAAGTTTCTCCACCCCTCCAATTGGAGCTCTGTCTGCCTCCCTAAAGCCGAAGGAGGTATTGGCCTTAGGCGTATCAAAGACATGAACTCGATGGGTATCCTCAAGCTGATATAGAGAATTGCCTCTAAAAAGAATAGCATCCGGGTCTCCTAGGTTAACTCCTATCTCCTGAAATCCAACTCCATTTGGTCCACTATTCTGGGTCTGGCGAGGCATTCTCAGCTTAAGACCTCTGGTGTTAGTGGACCTACTCCATTGGGAATGGTGCCTCTACTTCTCTTTGGCTAGACCCCTGGCATCCTTCGGGCCATCCAACCTAAACGCAGTCAGCAACATGGATCTTTGCCCTCCACACAGTTCTGTTTGATGCCATACTAGGGTCAAGGCCTAGCTTCTGCATGTCTTTCCTTACCAACTCATCAATGGTCATTTTAGGTCTACCCCTAGCTCTTTTAAAACCATCCCACTGGATCTGATCACTCCTCTGTACTGGAGCATCCCAAGGCCTCCTCTGAACATGATCATACCACCTTAAAGACATTCCCGAAGCTTGTCTTGAATCGGGGCCACTCCCAACTCAGCTCTTACCCTTGTCATCTCTCACCTATCTCTCCCAGTTTTGCCGCACATCTATCTTAACATCCGCATCTCTGCAAAACCCAACTTATTTGTGTTACGCTTCTTGATTGCATAACATTCTGCCCCATACAACATAGTCGGTCTTACGCAGTCTTGTAGATCTTTCCTTTAAGCTTGAGAGGTATACATCGATCGCGCAACACTTCAGATGCACTTCTCCACTTCATCCATCTTGTTAAAGTTGACCCCAAATATCTAAACAGTTACTTTGCGGAATCTCTCTCTCCTCAAGTTCACCACATCAGTATCAGTCCTTGAGCTACTAAACTTACACACCATATACTCTATCTTCGTTCTACTAATCTTAAGACCTCTTGATTCCAAAGTAGATCTCCATAACTCCAACTTATCATTAATCTCTGCCACTATTTCATCCACTAAAACGATATCATCAACAAAAAAAGACATACACCATAGAACCTCTCCTTGAATGTTCTTGGTCAAATCATCCATGATAAGCGTAAACAGATAGGGGCATAAAGTGGATCATTGATGTAGTAAATGGTAATTGGGAACTCACTACTATGGCCTACCACAGATCTCATACTAGTGAACACCACGCCCTCATACTTGTCTTTAATTATTTCCATATACAAACTAGATTAGGTCTCTAGGGACTCTATCATAGGCCTTCTCTCTAGGTCGATGAAGACCATATGGAGATCCTTCTTATAGGTTCTAGATTTTTCCATGAGCATTTGTAGAAGGTATTGCATAATTTCATAAAACCAAATTGGTTCCTTGAGACCCTAGATTCTCTTCTTATATGAACTTCGATGATCTTCTCCCATAATTTCATGGTATGAAATAAGTTTCATGCCTCTATAGTTATTGCAGATCTGTATATCGCATTTATTTTTGTAGACTGGAAGTAGTCTGGAACTACAATTTTCTCCTCCATTTGTTTGGCATCTTTCTCATGTTTATAATATTGTTAAACAACTCGGTAAGCCAGGCAACCCCACACTCCCAAAACATTCCACACTTCGATTGATAACTCATCTAAGCCTGGTGTCTTACCTACTTTTATCTTATTCATGACATCTTTAACCTCAGTCACTACTATCTTACGAACATATCTATGATGTGTGTTGTTGTGATGTATACTCTCATTATTCCTCCATGTATTGTCTCCATTTAGTAAGGTGCAAAAATAATCAACCCATCTCCTGTTAATGTCGTCATCATTTACAAGTATTCTACCATCATCACACTTAATACATCAAACATTATCAAAATCTCTGCTCTTCCTGTCTAGAATTTTAGCTATCTTGTAAATATCTTTTTCCCTTCCTTAGTGTTTAGGTTGTTGTAAAATTCCTCATATTTCTTCACCCGTGCTTTCTCCACAATCTTTCTTGCCTCAATTCTGGCAACCATATATCTCTCTTGATCTTCAGCCTCCTTAGTCCTTTGCCAACTCTTAAAATTGTCTTTCTTGATCTTAAGGGTTGCTTGCACTCCCTCATCCCACCACCAAATCTCTCTAGGGGCTAGCCAAGTACCATTTGACACCCCTAAAACCTCTTTAGCCACTTTTCTTATGCAATCCGTCATTTCAGTCCACATCATGTTGGCAACTTGGTATTCCCTTCAAAATTCCACTTTCCCTGCTTCACCACTTTATCGGTAAAGGACCTCAATGGCTCTCCTTTCAATCTCCGCCATCTTACCCTAAAGCAGAAAGGTTTCCCTCACTTACGCTTCGATACATTGTGGTACATATCCAGGATCAACAGTTTATGTTGAGATGCTAAGCTCTCTCCAGACACCAGGTATAACCTTACAATCCTTACAGAGCAATCTGTCGGACCTTCGATTAAGGAAGAAGTCGATTTGGCTGGACTATTGCCCAGTTTTGTTGGTGATCAAATGTTTTTCTCTCTTAGCGAAGGTGTTCACAATAGGTAGGTCACAGGCTGTCGCAAAGTCTAAAACTGAGGAACTGAGAAAATAGAAGCAAAAAGTGGACACCACCCAAGGGTTTCAATATTTGCAGCTCCAAGCTCCCAAAAGAACAACCCAAATTTCATTCAATATTCCAAAAGCTTGCAAAGTACATCAAGAAACCAGCATTTATAAATTACATATTGAAAAAAAAGGTAACATTTATAAATAGCCAACTAAACCCTACAATAACCATGAGTAATAATTAGACTCAACAACAATTCTCAAATAAAATTCCATATGAATCAAAAAAAAAAAAAAATAGGAGCAATAGATATTCACTAAAAAGAGTAACATCTGACTTATATATATTAAATCAAATTTACTGTACTGCAAAAATAATAAAATATTATTTACCAAAAATAGTAACGGTATCTTTGATGCAGAAGCGCTTCGATGGATTGACAGGAACCCGTTCGAGAGCCCGGACCAAGAACCGTATCCAATTTGGAATCAAAGTTTCCGATTTGGGATCAAAGCTATTAGGATTTTTTTTTTTTTTTTTTTTTTTTTGGGGGGGGGTGTGTTGGGTGTGGGGTGAACATTTGTAATCTTTTATTTTTGGGTAGTTGCTGAACAAGTAGGGAGTTACCAATTTGAGTCTTGCTTTGTTTCTAATTTTATTAGTCTAGGTTTTTGGGAGATTTTGTTTATATTTCAGTCTTAGACTTTAATTTCAGTTTAGTATAAAAATCATGTAACACAACTTTTATGGAGATGATAATTGATTAATTAAATTGAGTTGGAACATTGGTCATGTGACCTCTTCCCCGCTGTCGATCTCTCTCTCTCCCCCCCCCCCCCGCTCTCTCATTCTCTCCCTCTTCCCAGCAAAATCCCCCCTCCCTTCTTCCAGCCAATCTCTTTCTCTCTCCTCCTTCTCTGGTTGTCTCTCCCAATCTCTATTTCTGGACACTCTCCCCTTTCCCAAGGATCTGCCATTACTGCTTCCCTTTCTTTATTTCCTGGTTTGATTTCCCAACAACTTCACACACAGCAGGCCAAAGAGAACTTCTCTGACTGCTCAACTTTGATCGTTTGAGCTTAAAGCCATCCCTGTTGTGAGCCGATACCTGCAACTAGGATCAAAAACTAAACCCACCGTCCAGATCTGACTTCAGGGAGGAATCTCCCCCTTGATTGCTGATACTGGAGTCGTTAGAGCATTCTTACAGTAGGAGTTGTGAGGTTGAAGAAGACTCCCATCTTCACAAATTAATTCCCCTTTTTGTCTTGTTTATCGCTTGGGCTTAAGGTATCTTTTGTCCTTGTCTCTTTAATTCTTTGTCCCTTTCTTTCGTCTTTTGTGGTATTCTTTTTCTTATTCCAAATTATATACACTATGCCATTAAATGTTGGTCATTCCAGCTCCAGGATTACCCCCCTCATAACCATGCATAAGAGTTGGTTCTTTAGATAGGTTGAATCCCATTATTTATAGTTTTGCCAACCCTAATTACTACCCCTTCTTTTCTTCCTATTTACAAGATACCCTTATCTTTCGTCCCCTTCCAAGAATACCCTTTAGCCTTATGTTAGACATCCTTTGCACTTTGTTCTCCCAAGCTAGTCTTCCAAAATCCAAGGAATTACAAGTTTGCCATTATGTTCCAAGTCTCGATTTATTACACTTGTGCCTTTCCATTTAATTAGCAAATTGCCACTGTTTTTAGTATTTGGCTTCTAAGTGCTTAAGTGAGGCGACAGCCATCCAAGTTGGGTCTTCTGGACCCAACCGGATTAATCTTGCAATGTTCAAACAGACCAAAATAGTAATCCCCAACTGACCAAAAACAAACTAAGGAATACCAAATCCATTGCTAGTTCCACATCAATGATGTTTGTCAAAACAGAAGGATAAATTGTAGTACCTCGTGATCTTTAGCTCTCCCTTCTCTCTTGTAATAACCTCCACTGAAATAATGAACAATCAAAGGGACTAAGAAGAAGTCCCAGTATTTCACTAAATGGAGAAAATATCCGTAAAACTATACCTAGTCCGGCCCGCTGCAGAAAAACGCTCTTGATAATTTACTGAGAGAGGAAAAAAGTCAGAAGGCTCACTTGGGACATCAGCGAAGCAAACAGATGTGTAGACAATCTACAAGAAGCAGCAACAAAATTGGTTTTCCCTCGTGAGTAAAAATTTCCACTTAGTCATCAAACTTTAGAGATTAGACATTGATTTCAAATAAAAAATGAAAAAACAAACCACAGCAAGGTTATAGTGGCAACACTAAATAAATGATATACTATAACAATTTACAATATTTCATATCTAGATAACATGTTCTTTTCCACTCTCACTCTCTTTTTCTTTTCTTTTTTTTTTTTCTTTCTTCTCCTTTTCTTTTTCTTTTTTTATGACTCCACGAAGGGAACACACATTGAATAAGTTACAATACATGGTAGAAAATGGAGATAATTCTATAAGATTTGAATGACTCCCACTAAATTTACAACATAAACATCCAGCACCAATATCCTCCATATCAATCAAGACATTTGCTTTTCTCTCTCTCTCTATATATATATATATAATCCAACCAAACATTTGGGGGGGGGGGGGGGGGGGGGGGATGAAGTGTATCATCCAGCATTAGGTAAAAATAATCACCATTTTCTCTCCATATTGCATTTTAGCTAGAACCTAGATTTTTTCTGTTGGTCAGCAACCAAATATGTTCACAAGGAAAATGGAAAAAGAATTATAGCACCACACAATTGACTCAAGAAAAGCCAAAATCCAAGGAAGGGAAAGAAAACCAAACCCCTACAAAATGCATCCTCTACATCTACAGAAAAAACAAAGAACCAAATTCTGCTCGTGACATTCTGAAACAACTCTTGTAAATCTTGGGGCAGTACAAAACAATGTTAATTATACATGTAAATACAGAATATTAAAGCAGGACAAATTGACAGGATGGACTAGGCTCAGAAAAATATACAAGACATAAGGTATTCAGCTTCTCCACTACACCACAATACTACATTGAGCTTCCCACTCCCCTAGGTAACTAAATTACCACTAGCAATTTCCACCTGAGGGTGACCTTGTCCAATCAGCGTTTGTAAAACTAATAATGTCTAATCTGTCTACCCAATTTATGAAGCAACCATGCACCCGATGGCTGAAGCCCCCCTACAAGATGCAAAATTTCAATGAGCTAATTTCGGCTTATCTAACATTAATTATAGACGTTTGAGAACCAGAATCAAAGAAGAAGAAAGGAGAGAGACGATGGAGAAGTTGCTAAACCCGCCCATGATAGACTCAGACCCTTGAGATCTATTATTGTGGGTTGTTGCCTTTATTTATAAACTTAAAAATACAATTGTAATCTGAATAGGAAACTAACTCCTACTAACAATCAAAGACATAATGCAACCTAGTCTAACTTGGAAAGGTTGGGACAAACCCCAACTCACTTAGACTATGACTCATTCCACAATGGGGACACTCCCCCTATCGTGGACACATATTCCAACAAAAATCCTTAACCAGGGTGAAAGATTATGTCATCTGCTCATTTTTATTATAAATAAGATGGAGACAAGTAGGCAACCATTGCACTTCAAACTTCTAAAGAAGTAACTCCACACCCTTCCATTCACTTTATGACAAATGGAAAAGGTGACACATCTTCATAATACTTGCCGAACACACATAAGTCAGTAACATGATATCCCCTTAACCTTTGAACTTTCTACTTTAGACCTCTTTCAGAGGCAACGGTTGCATTAAATAAAAAACGGACACTTTTGTCAGCACTGGTCTTGCATCATCGTAAGTAATTTTAATCGTGAAGCAGTGGTCTTCCTTTTCTGGTTCCAGTGTTGAATACTCATTACTTATTGACTACTCGTGTCTCAAGTGGTTCAGATTTTGATCTGATTTCCTGATCATAGCAAAGGTACTGGACTACCAGCTGTTGTTTGTATGTGCTTGCCTTAATATTAATATTAATAGTGGTACATTTGATTTATTATGGCCAGCAGTAATGACCTCTGCTATTGCAGCTACCACTACTTTTATTGCAAACAAGCAAATCACACATGTCAATTGAATGGCTTTACTCATTTCTTTTAGGCTACAGTCAAATTGTATATTTGTGCAAAAGGAAAATGGAAATACCTTTCCTCTAATCCTCTATTCAAAGGTTCCAACAATTATGATAAATGGACAAAAATCAATAACTTATTATGAACTGGCTTTGAAATATCATGATGGAGCAAACTATATGTCCTAATGTGAAGTTTCCAATTACCAACAAAAAGGCAATAAATTAATTATCTCATGTACTGTTCCATGTGTTTGCTTTAAACACTACCTAACAAAAGCACTGTGATTTAGATTTTACTAAAATAAACCTGAAGGGTCAAGACTTCCATAAATAGTGACTCAGCAAACTATCCTTAATTCTCAAACCAATATTGCAATGCCCCACCAAACATGGTAAAGAAAGATATCTTTACCCAGTCAGTGGCCAGAAGTCATCTAGTCTGCCAACAACCCCACCCCCCAAAAAAAAAAAAAGACAAACAACTCTGTGCCATAATTTCATAAATCATAACCACCATTTCCCAGAGACAGCATGGTGCAGGCTACTAAAGCTTTACTGCCTGAAGTTCCTAAAAATGAAGTGAAAGCTGAGATGTGCTAAAGGCAGTCTCCACCCCACATGTCCAATCAAAACCAATTTCATGAACAGTCTCCCAACTGCTATGAATAGCTGAACTTAAAAATTCACATTAAATGAATCACAAGATGATTTTGGCATGACAGACATACCATATCATAGCATGAATCTGTGACAAATAAAAATTCCTAGCGTCCATGCTGCGCCCTTCATATACACGCATCAAAAGATATATGCAGATGTATGTGGAACTCAATTTCCAAATATCAAGTTGCAACACAATATAACAAAGAAAAGTAATGGATCCAAACAAGTCAGCAAAAAATTAAAAGTCATCATCAAAAGAGGAAAAACAGATATCACTATGTTCTCAAGAGTGGGGAAAAAAACTTACAGTTTCCCCATCTGTCACGGTAACAGCCCCACTAGCTTGTCTTCCTATAAGACCAGTCTCAACCAAGATCTGAAATACAAACAACAACAACAACAAACTCAGCCTTATCCCAACTTAATGGAGTCGGCTCAAGATCTGAGATAATGTATAACAAAAAAATTCACAGAGTTGATATGCATATTTTTTGTTAGTCCCATGATATAAATGGTGGATAGCACATATCAATATAATGTGTTCCTACCACCGTGGAAACTCACAAATAAATCAAAAGGTTATCAAAGAAAATTTAGATGAGTCAAAGTTGGAGGTAGAAGAGGATCACAAGCAGCTATGATAATTCCATAAATTAATGTAAAAAAGTTTCGGCTCTGAAGGTAACAGAATGCTTTCAGGCACGGCAGCTAGTTTTGTAACTCGAGGGAATGATTTAGTCATTATGACCCATTGGATAGACTGAGACCTCAGGATAGCCACATGATGCAGGAGCTAAAGGAATATCCATAAATACATTTGAGCTTCTCTCTATAGCCTGTATTTTACATTAGATGTTTATTTCATTAACTTATTATAGCCTACAATCCCAAGCATGATAACTCATAATACAATGGATTTATTAGAGGGAAATACCCAGTTTATAAATCTTTGAGCTTTTTTTTGGGTAACTAAAAGAATATATATTTCACTACTGTTCAGGGGTATTTCTATAAATGGGCTTTATAAACATGTACTCCTCCCAGCCAGATGAAGGAATTGTTATATCGAAAAGTATCAACATAGTTGCTGGACTTTTGCAGCCCCAAAACCTTGGGTCACATTCTAAAGTTTCAGACTGATTCATCTCCAGTTTCTTTTGCAGCTTGCCTTCACTTGTGGCCATAGTTCTAAATCTTGGAAAATTCAATCGAAATTTCACAAGTTTCAATTTTTCGACCCACCCCAAGATGACAAAGTTTCGGAAATTTCGACCCAAATTTCTAGAAATAACCAAGAAAAATACCTAGTTTCGACCAGGTTTCGGAAATTTAGACATAAATTTTGGATTTAGAACCATGCTTGTGGGTTCACCAAATCTACTGCTGTACATACTATTGTTTACTTCTCTATATTAGACTAACTATTTTGGCCTCATTTGGTGTGTATTCCTGTTGCCTTACTGCACAACATGTCAAATTCAGCAGCTCATCTCGGCCACATAACCCACTGTGTATAGGGTAGTAGGCTCGTAGCCTCATTTGTTCAATGGTCCAAGTTCTTTATTAAGAATCGACTAATTCAAACAATTTTGAGAGCATTATATTAACACATGGAAATGTGGGATTCGACTAAAATTTTACAAATGATCAGATGACGATGGTAAATATGTCCCCTTAGTTTGAACCAAACTGCCAAGCGGCAGATATAACCGAGATGCCAGAATGGCTTCCAGCACTGTTGGTGCCAGAAACTGATGCAGTTCAATAGAAGAAGAAGGCCAGCAGCAAACTAGGCATCAAACTGGACCAAGAATGGACTAATATATTTAATTTTTGAGTGTCCAACAGGTTATATGGGCCATGGGCTATGAGCTTAATATTTTCTGGTTTACTATTGTAATGGGACAATTCTATAAGCCCAAATATTAGGGTTTAAGTCCTATACAGGATTAACTAGTTAGTTTTTATCTTGTAATTAACTAGAATAGTTTCTATTTTGAAAAAAACTTCAGTTGTAAGGGATTCTTCCTATCATACATTAGGGATTCCTATTTTGCATGTTCCCATTAAGTTATAAATAAAGAGTATCATACCGGCTACCTACAATTTAAAAAATTTGTTAAGCTTATGCTTGCTTATTTCTGTGAGATTCAGAATTCTTTTGCTGTGAGACGCAGTGAAGCCCTTGGTGGGATGCCAAGTTGGACTAGTAAGATACTAGCCAAGTTCTAGGTGGGCAGCCTAGTTCATATCATTCATCTTCTAAGTTCCATCTTATATCTTCTTCTACTTCTCTTTTCCACATCGATTCCTGTCATTGATAACAATATTCTTTCATAGTTTGAATCTTGTGCCAATACCATTCTTTGCCTTGTTTCTAGTATTCCTTTTAGTTACCATTTTGCACAACACTTGCTATTGTGTTTGCTCTACTTTCTAATTCTTCCTGGTTTCTATTTTGGTTCTAGTTACTAAATCCATTCACTAACTTTCTATTTTGGTTTCTCTTGCCATTCTACCTTCTAGTTATTGTTACACTGATGTTCCTCAATTTGATTCCAATTTTCCAGCAATTTACTATTTTAGTAATCTCTCATTATGCTCAAATCCGATTGTTGGTTCTGGTTCAAACTTTAAGGGTTTATTCTCCTTCCCTGTTATTTTCTCTGTTTAATTAAATCTCAACAGTTGGTTTTGTTTCATATACCCCCTAGGATTTTAGAGTTACATGAGGTTTTCTAATCGGAGTTACATGAGGTTTTCTAATCCTAATCCTTACGTGATTAGAATAACTCATCAGAAACTGGCCACCTAAATTGATGAAGAAAGTTTCACTTAATATACAAGCGCAGAAGGATTTCCAGCACATTCAGCATAACTGCCATGTTAGCAAATGATTCAACATTCCAACCATGGAAAATATAAGGAATACCTTGGATCAGTCATTTTGCCAAACTTGGTGGCTCACATCAACCATATCATCCACCATGTATTGGGTTTTACCCTTGCTTTTCAAAAGTCCTTGTTCTTCAAACAATGCATATTTGACTTTCTTAGACAATTTGAAATCAATGTATTGCCATATGGAGAAATCAGGATGGTCTGAAAGTTCAAAATTAACCATGACAACATGCCCACTATATCTGAGTCCTATCCTAACAGCCACAAGGCAGCTGTGCTGCATTGACTTCCGCCTTTAATGCACCAGGAATGCCCCCTAAATTTATTACCTCAACTGAATCAAAATGACACTTATCGCCACAATCAAAACCCGATTATAAATTGATACTCAAATGATAAGAGAACTCCAGAAGAAATTAAGAAACTGCACACTGAAAATCAAGATTCTAAGGGAGACCCTCCAAACTGCACAGTTCGAGTCAAAAATGATTCTGGTTTCACAAAAAAAAGTTCTGCCAAGGCCTACTAAGCCTGAATCAGTACTTCAGAAACCTTTTGGAATTATATTTGGGCATAATCGGATACTTTTCGAGCTGTTAAATTAAAAAATGTACATAGGGAGGAAAATTTGAAACTAATATTTTGTCTGAGAACAATAAAACACTGGGTGTCAACTCATAATGGACAGTTATTCTACCCACTGATGTTGTTAGGGATCCATGGCTTAATGTGCAATGAGACAGGTAAGCACTCACCATCCCAAGTTCTGCTCTTTATACTTACATCCAATAAATATTTTTAGAAGCATCAAAACAGAAACACAACCATATCTCAAAACAATAAGTAACATAAACCTTAGACGAAAAAAAAAATATATATATATATATATATATAAACAGAATGCTTTGTTTTAAAACAGGAAAATTAGAGAGGAATTCCTGAATTACTTTTTGAATGATAAATAGTTGCAAACTTCCTCTTTAACTCAAAAAGTGGTCAAAATTCATTCGAAACAGCCAAACAAAAACCCATTAGAAAAAAGAAAATCAAACTGAAAGAAATAACGTCGATTTGAATGGAAACTCGAAGTACCGATTGCAACTTACATGTCTGTCACCAACAGGAATCTTGACGGAGAACGGCTGCGGAATACGCTGTGTTCTATTGGTAACTTCATCTGTTGCACCTGAATCATTTGGTTTCTTCAATGCTTTAACCCGATATCTCTTTGTGTTTCTTGACGGAACTGAAGTGAATGAACAAAACTGAAGTTTTCCTGAACGGCGAAAACCGGCGCAAAATGGAGGGAGAAGACTTCTGCTTCGTATGGAGTGGAGAAATGGAGGAGGAGGAGGAGGAGGATGAGGAGTAGGCCTGGCATTGAAGATAGGGTTAACTAACATTTCTTGCTCTCGTGTGCAGGTACTGATAGAGAGAGTGCCGTTAGCTAGTTTTTGACAGTCGACGACACTTTATCCGTTTTCTTCGTCCTGAAATAATAGTGCGTCGTGATAAGTACATTTCCCCGGATCAAAATCCTCTGTTTTTCTCATCCCTATTTTTCCTTGTTTTGCTATCTGCAGAACACGACACGTGAATAACTTTAAGATCAACGATCAAGATTGGGTGAGGATTATTATATCCGGTGCATTGATCTTAAAGTTATCCACGTGTCGTGTTCTACATATAACAAAACAAGGAAAAACAGGGATGAGAAAAATGGAGGATTATTTTCCTTTCCTCCCACCCCCAGGGGCGCTTCTCACCCCTCACCTTTTTTTTTTTTTATTTTAGTAACATTTTTTTTAAAACAAAGTTTAATGACCTTAATCTCGTTAAAATTATGGATCAAGTCTCACATGGGTAGAGGGTATTTAATAAAAATTATTTTTTTTTTGGTAAAATAACAAAAATTAATTCACCTCATAGAAAATGAGAACAATTACCTCAAGCACCACAAGTGCATTGCTGCCTTGAAAACGTGCTCTTCCTCAACTAAGTGATAAGATAGTGTATTATTTATCTTTATCTCCTACTATTTATTTCTTGAGTAATTTACATCCCCTCTCCTGTGTTTTGCTTATATTACATCCTCCACCCCCGTGTTTTCAAAAATTACACCAATCTACCCTGCCAGTTGACACTTGACACTGTTAGTGGGCTGTTAGTTTTAGGTGTTAAAATATGAGTTTTCCCTTTTGCCTTTAACCACAAATATTTTTCGATTTTACCCTTGCCTCTACCCTCATAACATTTTACCTCTAACCTTGAAACAGATTTGGGGGTTTGAGGATTTCACTCACCATCACCGACAATAGGGAGCAACTCTAGGCGAAGACGATGGCGACGATTGCAGGCAACGACGATGGAGAGGTCGATGGTGACGGTGACGAAGACGAAGTGGTCGACGGTTGCAGTGACAAGCTTTGGGTGTTTCTTAAAACATATTTGGGGGTTTGATTTTTCTGCAAACCTATGCTATTTTTGTTCTATTGTCTTGTGTTTTGCTCCTTCATAAAGAAAGCATGATTTGTTTTCAGGTTGTATCATAACTCAGCCAAGGAAAAGTTGAAAGAGTGAAACAAACATTTGTTTGGTGTGGTAGAAGTGAGTTGAAAGAGTAAAATTGTCAAAGAAAAAGTTGTTTGTTTTCATAGAAGAACTGGAATCGCTGGTAGCATTCTCATATTACTAATTTCAACCAACACATTAAGCTAGATCCTTTATGATGCACGACCCAACAAAATAACCAAAAAACTAGATGCCTCTTTAAATTACATTAACTGTTGTTCTCTTAAATATATGGATTATGTGATGATAAAGGTTTGGTCAAATCTGTATGATGCAGGAATTCTATCAAATGTATAGCGTCAACATTATAACATGGCAACCTATTGTTAGTCTTGTTTTGGTCTATTTGTACAGATTAACACTTCAATTGTAACTTGTCCCTTATTTATTTTTTCTATTTTTTCTATATTTTTTATTCTTCAAACTTATAGGTTTGTATGTTTAATTTATAGATAGACTATGTCAACATTAAGTGTTAATGACAGTAGTCAAGGTACATTGAAGTATATCAACACCCGATGTAAATGTCATAATCAAAAGGGGCATTAATACATACATCAGAGTCAAGGATGAATCCGAACAAGTTATACTATTGCTGCCTAGATTTTTCAAATGGTCATGGATTTTTCGCATGGTGTGAACCTATAAATTCCTCAAGCCTACTGCCAATTATTGGTGGCAATCCTCATCATCCAAGCAATTCACAGACAGTTGTTGGTGAAAGAAATCAAGAAAATCAACAAAAGAAGGAAGAGATGCATGCTTTAAAAAAAAGAGTGAAGTAATTTGAGAAGTCTTGTGGAATTATTAAGATTGTACTTTGTGTTCTTGTGGGTCTTTATTTATTGTTATTAGTTAATAAATGACAAAAAGCCACTGCAATGTAGGTTATATCTGAAAGTTGTAGCATTGTGAGGTTGTTGTAATTAACGAGTTCTATTTAAATGGAAGCTTCTTCTGAGTACTATCTATTCATTTCACCAAAAAACTTTGATAGTATTTCTACTAATATATGAGCATTTAATAAACCTGTAAATAGCCTAATATCAATATTTCAAATCCCACAAAATATTAACATATAGATATCATTGTTTCAATCCTACACAAAATTAACATAGTTCCAATTGTTTCAAATCTCACACAAAATTAACATAGTTCCAATGGTTTCAAATCCCACACTCATTAATTTAATACCAAAATCACCCACAATCTAACATAAGACACTTCATTGTTTTTAAGTCCTCAAATCTGGTCCTTCAAACCAGTCCTTCATTTCTTATTAGCTTCTGCAACTGCTTTTGCCTTTGTCGTTTTTCTCCTCATGTACTTGGCGGACAAATGTGCTATGGTTCTCTATTGTACAGTATCTTGTTTGCTCAAAATAGATGACTATGACCTCGTCATTCTTTGCGAGTTGCAGATATCATCCCCTTGATGATTATCCCTTTTCTTTCTCTACACAAGTCAATAGAGAACATATGTATTACTAGTAGAAAAAAATAAGCAATATCAACTCAAGGGAATTAGTCATACCTATGCACAAATTGCCTTACTAGTTGGTATATGTTTCCTTGTATCATCATCACCCTTGCATGTCCTCTTGTTGTGGCTTGTCTTTCAACATATGTCACATCTTACGCTTAATGATCTCAACTTGAACTCACTAATAGAAGGCTCATCAAATTCTCTTTTTCTGCTTTTGTGAGGTCTACCTGGCCTTCTTTTAAGGTCTAGTGGCTGTAGCATACTCGTACTATGAGTAAAACTCAAATCAGTCAAATTTGGAAGCGGTTGGATCATCTCCTTGTTTGTATCCATATATTTCTTCACACTGTAAAAGTCATTACAATAATTCTCAATCTTCAATCACATATGTGAAATAACTATCCCTACATGTACACATGGCAATCTTGTAGACTCTCATGCATGACATCCACATGTTCGGTCTATCAAATGCACCACAAATCTATTTTGATGAAAATCTGACACCTTAAATGCAACCAGACTTGATGAATGAACTATGCAATCCCTAGACTTTTGTTGAATCTTGTCTAGTTTTTTATTGACCACAGGTGTGACGGGATCCCCATACACATAACTAAGACCATCGTCATTTAGTTTATACAATCTATCCATTAGTTGAATCTGTATTTGGTCAATCACAATCAATATGGGCTTGTCTGTTAAAGCTGATATCCACTAGTTGAAAGATTCAGTTGTGTTGTTTGTAATATAGTCACTCTTGGCCCAATGTCAAATGCATACCTAGATCATAACTTGGGGGTTCTTTAGCTAACCACTCATATGCTTCCGTATTAATTTCTTGATAGCCATCATTTCCCTTTCAAACTGGATGGTAGTGTATGCTCTTGCAGCTGACCAAAAATGTCATTTTAATAAAATACCCAAATATTTATTGTCTACAACAAAGTTGCAGTATGATGAGTAATAAATCCCACTACCTAAAAACCAATAAGTTGGAAAGGGTAACAAATACAAGGTGGTTTAAATACCTTCTTCTTGTCTAGCATAAATTTCAAAGACAAGTCTTCACTGCTACTTCCAAGAGCATCATGTAAGTATTCAAGAAAAAAAGTCTAGCTTTATTTACATTCAACTTCAGTAACACCATAAGCAACTAGGTACAAAGCATTGTTTCTATCAATAGACGGCTGCCAATAGCACTCCACCATATTTACCTTTTAGGTGACAGCCATCAAAACCAATAAATGGTCTACACCCTTTAGAGAAACCTTCTATGTATGGTTTAAAAAGTAATAAACATCCTCGAGAACTTAGGATTCTCTGTCATTTGTTTTTTCACATCATACTACAATTTTAAAGTATTGCTAGGCATATTCTCTAAAACCAAATCACCATAATTAGGTATTCTAGCATAAGACAGATTATATTTGCCAACATTCATCTCAATGGCCAATTTACATGCCTTCCGCATCTTCATGTAAGGAATGTTGATCCTGTAATTTGTCCTCAAGTATGTAGTCATTGCCTTCACAGTTAAGTATGGATTAGATTTTAGTTGAGGTGCAAGCTTCTCAATTATCCACTTCGATGTAGCACTCCTATTGTCTATGTCTCTAATACATGAATGCTTTGGATTGAATACAACAACAACAACAATCATAATCTTATACCAACTGAATGGGGTCGGCTACATGGATAGAATAAGAAAAAGTAAAGAAGCATAAAGGAACGGTTAAAGAAGAAACTTAGGGATAAAAGAAGAAGTACAGTAGTATAGAAAGACCATTATGGGAACATCCCCTATAGGGGGTCAGCAACACGAGATTGAAGGTCTTAATCATATATGTGTGACCACATCCTTTATTGGTGATGCATGTACTCTCCATGTACAACCATTTTCCTTACATATAGCGATTGCTCTTGCTTTCTCATTTTTTGGTCTCACAATTTGAAAACCTTCCTTATCACAAAATCCCGTAGATGTGCCCTGAAATGGTTGACATCTTTAAATGTAGCATCTTCTACAAACTCTCTTTTATTAGCATCACCAACAACACCAACAACTTCATCTCCATAATCCGACTCATATAGCACCTTGGCTATCATCACTGATTCTCTTATACTTCTTCTCAATATCAGCTCCATCAGACTGAGTTTCATCCCTAACACTTTTCGTTATCCACATTATCTCCACTTTCTTGACCCCAATCTTCATTAGAACTTAGTGAGTGAGAACTATGGAGTGATTCTTCAGAATTAGCAACCTTGTTACTAATCGCCTTCAACACCTCAGATTCCCTTATCGAGTCAGTACTATTCTCACAGGAATTGTAGTAGTATTAGCAGAAGCTTTCTCATTATCAATGACATTTGCAATAGCATTAGCAGACCCAATAGAACCACTACCACTGCTTGTAGCACCAGTGATAGCTTTGCATGCACCATCAGCCCTTCTAATGGTTTGCTTTTCCCTACGAATCCCAACACTATCCTATCCTGTCTATATCATACCACCAACTATGAAATCACACTCATTAAGGCCTTTTTTGTAGATAATGTCATTAGGGTAACCATTCACCCAATACTTATCCATCTATCCATTGCTAACTTGAAGATCATACACATATAATTTGAATACGTCCATACCAAACTAATACATGGTATAATAATTTTCAACCTCATGAACAAATCCATTATCGAAGACATGTTTGATCTTGAAACTAACATTTTGTTCTTCGGGAATATGCTTCAGGACTAAATTGTAGATGTTAGAAACCATTTCCAAGTATGCATACCTATCTGGCACAATATATTTTATGAACACTTTCCCACCCCAGTTAAACTCTAAGCCAATCACAATAGTCATTGCTGGACAGAGACAAAGAGTAAAATGCAAATAGAGTAAGCAATACAACCAACATAACCATGAAAACATTCCTAGGTAAAATATATTGAAAACAAGAGTAATTATATGACTGTGTCAAGCTTCTCTTATTCTGTAAAGCCTCTTGCCCAACAAGGAAATGGTTACCATTGGTTTTACCATTTGACAGGTTCAGCCATCCCTAAGAGCTTACAAGGGCCAACACTAGTCCATCCCTAGGAACTTAACTAGAAAATGCCTCATGACAGTTCAGATGAAACAATGGACATTTCATTGTAACAATGGCTTCCAACCAGTAGGTTGTGCTCATTGGTTACTACATACCACATCACACAAATAACTAACTGATAGGACTCATTCTAGAAAATCAACTTATTTATTCTCTAGTTCAGAAACTGTTATTTACCCAAACCCAAAAATAAAGAATGGTTTTGGAAAAATGGCTATGCTACTCAACCAATTGTTTTCCATACTCTGTCAATCTAAGAAAAAATCAAAACAAGGACACGCAGCAATCAAGAACAACAAAACATAGTACATGTGTAACCAATAGAGAATATATGAAACAACGGACATTTGCAAATGATGAGATTTATTGCATAATGATTGGGAGAATAGACCTGCAAACAAGGAAATCTGTCGCCATCGCCGTTTGCCAGGCATAGTTACCAAAGGTATGAAGCAATCGACACCAGTGGAAGACTCTAGTTCACCGTTAGTATGAAGGATTAGCTTATGGAATGTGCAGGTTGATCTATTCCATGCGTAGATAGTAGTTGTTCATCGCTCGTTATAGAAAGATTGAACTCCACTCGCCGCTTGTCGTTTCCCAATTGTTGTTCGCCTAGGAGAAGGAGATAGCAGGGGAGTGTTCCAAATCGATATACTCTTTCTTAGTTTAGTTAAAGATGTATCACAGGAGGGTAAAAGGGTAATTTACACTACATGAGGGGTAATATGGGTATTATAAAAAAATTGAAAACTAAACGGCCAAAAGTTGACGGAGTCAGCTTATTTGTAATATGTGTCAACTGATAGGGGAGGTTGGTGTAATTTTTTAAAACACGAGGGTGGGGCATGTAATATAAGAAAAACACAGGGGAGGGAGATGTAAATTATATTTAAATTTTTGTAAGTGTCCTAGGTTTTTTTTTTTTTGCCCGTCACTACGTAGTGTCCTAGGTTTTTTTTTTTTTAGTAGTAAACAAGCATCTTAACTGTTAGGGAGTCATTGTTGGATATTATAACATTTAGATTTGTGTCCATCAAACTCAATTTAATTAGAATATAATAATTAATTACATTTTATTGTATGTTTATTATAAATGTTTTGTTTTGTGCAATCGCCCATTTATATTGTTACGTCTTCTCTACTATGGATAGAGTTGACACTTTATTATAGGATTGCCATATTGTATATTTCCCAAATGGGGATTTGATATTTTTTCTTGGTAGAGCCCAATAGGGATTTGATAGAAATATAAATACAAGCACATGTGTTGAACACTTGTCCAGTGAGATTTCTGAATAATTCGCTTCTGAATTATTGATAGGAACATGAATTTTTTTTAGTCTATTTTTTCATAACTAAGAGGTGCTTACTATAGTATAGTATCATCCTAAAGTTCAATTAAATATCTACCACTGAGGCTTTACAGTTTACGCATTTTGTAGTATAGTCATAAAGTTCAATTAAATATAAATCATTGATATTCTTTAGAATTACACTACTTGTCATGATTTAGACCATTAAATTGTATTATCGTAATTAAGTCTTCTTTATGTAAGGAAAATTTCATGTACCACCCCTAATTTAAAACTTAATTCGGTGTCATCCCCTTGTTTTGAAAAAATATCATGTACGTCTCCCGCTTTTATAATGAATTTACACATAAGTTAATTCAGCTAGTTGAAAATCATTAAATAGTGACATTAGGAGGTTAATATTTACTCAATGGCCAAACTACCCTTGAAAAAAGGCAAACTTACCTTTTTATTTTCATTGTAAAACCCAAAATAAATGATGAAAACCAGTTAAAGCTTCTTTGTCGTTATCGATTTTATTTAGATCACTTTTCTCCTCCCGTTTCTTTCTATCCATGGCTATGATTTAAGGTTATCATTTCTCTAGTCTTGGCTCGATTGAGAAGATCATCACTTCTTATGATTGTTCCGACGAGTCTCAAAGTTGGTTTTGGTTGGATGACTAAATCTCATAGGAACGATTTTAGTCTTTAGTGATGAAGAAATTTCAAATAATGAAAAATCCATTCGCCCTGCTCTCAAGAGAACTCAAATGAAACCTATTAAGTCTAGTAACCAACCATTCTGAGATGGATTTTCGCATTTTCCTCAAGTGCAAAGCAATAAATAGCCATT
Source organism: Macadamia integrifolia (assembly GCF_013358625.1). Classification (NCBI taxonomy): domain Eukaryota; kingdom Viridiplantae; phylum Streptophyta; class Magnoliopsida; order Proteales; family Proteaceae; genus Macadamia; species Macadamia integrifolia. The sequence continues at coordinate 24,695,875 of NC_056567.1, read as the reverse complement.
TTCTTGCTTATAAAGACATCTCTTGGTTTATTTGTGCAAGTGTTGTAATATAGCATGGATTTAAATATCCTTCATTTTGCCCCTTTTTTTTTTCGTTTTGCAGGTGCTACGATTTATAGAAGATCTCATTCTTTGTTGCCAATCTCTCCGCGATAGTGAATAGAGATATCTAATTAATGCAAACGATATCTGATTAAACATGAAAAGAAGTAAAAATAACTATTCATGTGAATGGCTGTAGATTGAATGCTCTTGGATCTACATATTTTTTTTATTACATTTTATACCTTTTGTGTCCTATGTCTGTTTTCCATGTTGTCAGGGCATCCCACGCAAACGACACACGGTATCGATCTACTTTGCAATAGGTTCAAGAGTGTGTTAAGAATGTTAATAATATAAGGAGGATTCGATTTGCTCCCTGGAACATTGGTTCTCTGACTGGCAAGAGTTTGGAATTGATAGATGTTATGAGGAGGAGAAGGATTAACATTGCATATATCCAAGAGAATAGATGGAAAGGGAAGAAAGCTAAGATGCTGGACGACTTTAAACTTTGGTATTTGGGAGACCAAAGTGGAAGAGGTGGAGTTGGCATAACGGGGGATAAAGACTTGAAGTATAACATGGTAGATGTTAAAAGAGTTGGGGACTGGATCATATCCTTAAAGCTAATGTTAGATAAAGAAGTGGTTAACATTATTAGTGCTTATCCTCCACAAGCAGGATTGGATGAGAGCTGCAAGCTTCAATTGTGGGAACACATGGATGAATTGATGCATAGTTTTAGACCGGATGAAAAGATTATTATGGGAGGCAAACTGAGTGGACACATTGGGAAGGATAGGAGAGATTATGTAGAGGTGTATGGAGGTTATGGAGTTGGGGAGAGGAATGAGGGGGGAACCTCAGTTTTGGACTTCGCAACCGCCTATGACCTATCCATCACTAACACCCTTTTTGCTAAATGGGAAGAACACTTAATTACTTACAAAAGTGGACAGCATTTTAGTTAAATAAACTTATTCCTCACTAGATGGCCTGACAGATGGACGTGTAAGGATTGTAAGGTCATACCTGGGGAGAGTTTAACCTCTCAACATAGATTGTTGATCCTGGACATATGCTTCCATTTACTGAAGAATAAAACAAGGAACCAAGTGTGCCCTAAGGTCAAGTCATGGAGATTGAAAGAAGAGTCAATGGGGTTCCTTAAAGATAATGTGGTGAAGCATGAAAAGTGGGATTGTGAAGGAGATGCAAACACGATGTGGAATGAAATGATAGATTGCATTAAGAAAATTGCTAAGGAGGTTTTAGGGGTGGCCAGGTGTACTAATTTGGCCCCTAAAGAGACTTGGTGGTGGGATGTTGAGGTCCAGGCTGCCATCAAGAATAAGAAAGATAAATTTAAAATTTGGCAAAGGACCGAGGAAGTTGAAGATAAAGAGAGATATAAGGCCACCAGGAACGAAGCAAAAAAGATTGTAGGGAAAGCAAGGGCGAGAAAATATAATGATTTCTAAAATAATTTAAATACCAAGGAAGGGGAAATGGCTATCTATAAGATAGCTAAAATTTGAGAAAGGAAGAGCAGGAATCTTGATCAGGTTCGATGTATTAAGAATGAGGTTGGCAGAGTGCTTTGTGAATGATGAAGACATCAAGATGAGATGAGATGAGTATTTTTGTAACCTGCTTAATGGAGACAACACCAATAGGAGTGGTTCGAGTAGCTTGCTCCACAATAGGAATCATAGATATGTACCCAAGATAGGAGTGATCGAGGTTAAAGAAGCCCTAAGGAAGATGAAAGTAGGGAAGACACCAGGTCCGGATTAGGTCCCTATTGAAGTGTGGAAGAGTTTAGGAGCACATGGAGTGGTTTGGTTAACCAAGTTGTTTAACAAAATTATGAACTCGAAAAAATGCCTGATGAGTGAAGCAGAAGCATTATTATCCCAATTTACAAGAATAAAGGCAATATCCAGAGTTACAAGAACTACAGAGGCATAAAACTTGAGTCATACGATAAAACTATGGGAGAAGGTAATAGAAGTTTGCTTAATAAGAGAAACTAATATCTCAATGAACCAATTTGGTTTCATGCCTTAAAGATACACTATAGAAGCAATCTACCTTCTTAGGAGACTTATGGAAATAACTTACAAGAAGGATCTCCATATGGTCTTCATCGACCTTGAAAAGGCCTATGACAGGGTTCCCAGAGATTTAATATGGCAAGTTTTAGAGGAAAAAGAAGTGTCAAGTAATTACATGGATATGATTAAAGACATGTATGGAGATGTGGTGATTAGTGTGAGATCTGTGGGAAGCCAAGATGTTGAGTTCTCAATTAATATCGGGTTACATCAAGGATCCGCTTTGAACCCTTACCTATTTACACTTGTCATGGATGATTTAACCAAGAATATTCAAGGAGAGGTCTCGTGGTGTATGCTTTTTGCAGATGATATTTTTCTGGTTAGTGAAACAGTGTCAGAGATTAATGATAAGTTGGAACTATGGAGATATACTTTGGAATCGAGAGGTCTCAAGATAAGTAAAATGAAGACGAAATATATGAGATGTAACTTCAGTCGATCGATGATGGATAGCGAGGAAGTGAAAAATGAAGGGAGAGAGATACCGCAAAGTGACTGTTTTAGATATTTGGGCCCTACGTTAAACAAAGAAAGTGAGATTGATTATGCTGTTTCCCACAGAATTAAAGTAGGGTGGATGAAATGGAGAGGCATGTCTGGAGTGTTATGCTATTGACGTATTCCTCTAAAGCTCAAGGGAAAATTCTACAGGACTGCCATAAGATCAGCTATGATATATGGTGCAAAATGTTGAGCAGTCAAGAAGCGTAACATAGATAAATTGAGTGTGGCCGAGATGAGGATGTTGAGATGGATGTGCGGCAAAACACTGAGAGATAGTATAAGAAATGACAAGTTAGATCGGATTTGGGAGTTGCCCTAATTCAAGATAAGCTCAGAGAATGTCGATTACGATGGTTTGGTCATGTCCAAAGGAGGCCCTTGGATGCCCCAGTACGGAGGAGTGACCAAATGCAAATGTACAGAGCTAAAAGGGCAGGCAAGCAAAAAATGACCATTGACGAGTTAGTTAGAAAAGGCATGCGAAAGTTAAATCTTCACATGAATATGGCACATAACAGGGCTGTTTGGAGGGCTAGGATCCGTGTTTCTGATTGTTCATGAGTGGGATGCCCAAAATTTTTTTTTTTTTCAAATGCCTACGGATCCATGTAGCCGACCCCATTTAGTTGGGATAAGCCTAAGCTTTGTTGTTGTGTTGTGAATGGCTTTAGCTTTGAGATTAATGTGAATGGATTTCTTAATGAGAAATCCATATTGTGAGTGGTTAATGAATCCAATGTTCAAAGAGGAGTGATGGATAGCCTAAGGAATGGCTTCTCTTGCATTTTGCAACTCTCCCTTCATCAACCCACCAAACTCGACAAGCGGAGAGAGCATTTTGTGCACTGAGAATGTGGTAGAGGCAGGTTGGCAATTAGGGCAACGGAAAGTTGGTGGTCTTCTATGGTTCACATATAGATGGACATAATAGGGTTAAAACAATCTTTTTATAAAACAATCTTTTCCAATTTCAAGTTAATGTCGTTATTCGTCAGGAGTAGGGTAGATATTTTTTTCAAAACGTGGGGGTGACATTGAATTAGGTTTCAAATCAGGGGTGTACATGAAATTTCCCTTTTATATAAGAAGGGGCTTTGGTCAAAACCTAATTGCACTACTCATTATATACAAAGTGAGAAATCGAAGACTTTTTTTCATCTTCAACCCTAGGAATTCAGCCATTGAAGAAGGTGCAAGCTTTGATGATCACATCCGAGTGCTACCTTTTCTTGGAGAAGCACGCCAATAGTATGTTATAAGTAACCTATGCATTCCCCTCTTTGATTATGTGATGTGTTTACTTAGATTCTCATTTCTAAAATTTTTGGATGAGATATTGTATTGAATTGTTTCTACTGCCGCCTTCAACCATATGTGGTAGGATAATTGTTGTTGACTTTCAATAGATGATTGTTCGGATTATAAAAAAACGATTAGCTTGAATTTCCTAGCAATAACATATTTGAGTTCCCATAAAAATGATATGCTAACACTATTGTGGAGAGCTCTCCCCGAAAGTGGAAGACTTTTACTAGCTTTTTTTAGCTATCTTTTTCATATTTTATTTCACACTTTGACATTTTAGCCAGTATCTAGGGAACAGGCTGCCACCACCCATACTCTGAGAGGAAACTGATCAATCACCTATAGGTTATATTTTCATCACCTTGTACACCACTGACACTCACTTGCATATAAAGGGTATCAAAATCTCTAATTTCTGTGGCTCCACGGATCACTTCCTCTTGGGTGGCAATCACGGTCCATTTATCTAAAACCTTTTTTTTCTTTCTAACTTCACAAAATCACATTTTTGTAAAATCATTGTTAAACAAAATCATCTTTTCGAGTTCATTCTTTTGCTTACACATGTGAAACACTAATACAATATTTAAGCAAAGATTCTAAAATCACCTTCCTAATACACATCATAATATTTAGTTTCACTTAAATTGCAATTACCACAATAATCATATGTTATATATAAAAGGAAAATCAAATAAGCATACACAGGCATATTTCAACAATATAAACATATTAGTCATCGCTTCACGCAATCATACCACGCATTTATGGTGTAATCCCACCATAGTCTTACTTACCTTTGTCAACATGTCTCCTACTTCAACCTTTCGCGTTTTGAGTATTCAAACCAGTCATAACCTACAATTCATACATCCCCCTTAAATTCCTAACTCACAATTCATACCTCATTTTCTCTCAAAAGTTAAAAGACAACAAAATAATCAAAAAATCAACCCTCTCAGATGGAGGTCAAAATTTAGAAAGAAAAGATGATAGATAGCATAAAAATATTTAAAAATATGGGAGTGATCCAACAAGTGATGAGTGAGTAATTTAGAAATCAGTGATCCATCTTGGTCAGGTATCCCAAAGATAGAAAGACTGAAATCAATTTCAATCCGACTAACCAATTGGTTGAAAAATTAAAATATATCTAATATTCAAATGTTGAAATTAAAACCCCATGGTTTTTTAATAATCCAGAGACTTAATGAAAATTGATTTTGAAAACACTCATAATAAGACTCCATTTAAGAACACAATTTTGATATATGAACGTTTATGAAGTTAAATCAAATCCACAAATCATAATAGTTTAAAAATCTCAATCAAATATCGTACTAGATATTATTAACACCCTCCCAAATCTTGTCCAAATCCGACCAATATTAGGTCCCAAGGAAAACTCTAACCCTGAAACAAATTAGGTCAATATTAGGAAGATCTGATTTCATAAACTATAATTTGAATCATAAGGCCAACTGAACCATTAAATTACTAAGTTAGAATCAAAACTAACACCCAAAGTTTTGGGGGGGAAACCAACCACTGGTTTGGGTTGTGATCTGATCTTTTTATGCATGAGTTAGTGATAAAAAATCAGTTCAAGAATAAAAAATTTATAATAGTACTGACTTACTTGATGTTATGGATCATACAAAGGTTGAAAGATCAATCAAAAGCAAGTCCAGCAGCCTCCCTTCACCAACTGCAGTTCAGATTACAACCAAGAATTCACATATTAAAAGTTTTTTGAAACAAAGAAAAAGGTGGGGATGAGTCTTCAATACTCTCTTTTGTTCTCAGATCTTCGTTCTCCTAAACTTTTTTTCTTTCTCTCTTTCTCTTTGTGATCCTCTTTTTCTTCTTAGATTTCTATATCTCCTTTCTTTCTCTCCCACGATCCTCTTTCTCTTATTCTATAGCTTGTGATTGTTCATTCTCCTACTCCATCTTGGTCTCAACTCTCTCTCTCTCTCTCTCTTTCTTTTCCTTTTTTTCCCTCAACTCTCTCTTTTTCTTTTACACGATTTATTTCTTAGTATTTGATTGGACTGTTGTTCAAGGTTTTCTTCTTCGTGAGATTTCCTTTCTTTACTTAACCACAATCACCATTCCTTCCCTAATTTGGACTCCTTCCCCTCTCCCATGATTTGGCTAGATGTGGTGAGGGCCACAAAAAAAACTTAAGGCAAAAAGAAAAGAAAAGAACCCTTTATTAAGGTATTTGTTGACTAATACCGTATGCTTAGCATATAACCATATTATAGGCACATTAAAGTGGCCCATTACAAAGAAAATGTCACCCCATTCCCTCCAGAGATGGCAGGGCCCACGACACTAGGTCCAACTGGGATCTCATAGGAAATACATACATTCTCAAATCATTATTCTTGTCATCATATAGTCACACATCCTTATAACTTAAAACTTTTCATTCAAGTAGAAATGACATGGTTCGCTATCCTCAATGAAAGATTTAAAACCTTACAAAAGGGGAATAACATACTACCATTAGACATTTTGAAAATAAGTTGTCCATGATCAAAGTGATGTTCTTAGCAAACTAAAACTGTCTAGACATTATACAAAACTTGAGTCATCAAATACATTCATGAAATAACCTAGAGGGGGGTGTATAGGTTATACTAGGGGAAATTAAAAATCTTTTCGAATAAATCAGATTCCCAAATGTGATTATGAATTAAAACTAATGCGGAAATACCACAATCACACTACACTGAGATTTATAGTGATTCGATTCAACCTAAGTCTAGTCCACTCCTTACAAGATCCTCTTGTAAAGTATTCCACTAGTTCTCTCTTTCAGTATAGTAGGTAGGGAAGAAAACCTTTTACACAATCTTCTTTACAGGTAGAGAGACACCTCTACAATATCTTTTACAGACACCTTTACAATCTCCTTTACAGGTAGAGAAGCACATATACAATCTTATTAGAACAAGAGAATCCTACACTAGCCTAAGTATAGTCTAGACATGTGTAAAAGAGAAAAGTGGAATAGAATTTTGAGTTACCTCGTGCGGTGCGTGCAATGATATGAAATGACAAATAATAAACAACACCTTTTGATAGTTTCCCATTGGATATTGAATAATGATGGAGACTTCCACACAACTTAAGTTCTTGAAAAGTGAGTTGGACTTCAATAGATGAACTTAATATTATAAGAACCATTTCTCACTGAATAGCACTATGATTATGATTTCTAATGTTCACTTAATTGTTAATTAATAAAGCCATCAGTGGGGTATTTATATGAGTGAAGATTGGGCTTAATTTGGGTAACAGAATCCCTAAATTTGAAAGGAGTATAAACTCAAACGAGAAGAAAATGCCTCATCCGTTAGTTACCGATTGGATCCGGTACTCATGTTACTGTTGCCCAAATCTAGCCGTTGGAATTTAAAAATATAACCGTTGGGGTGTTCAGAAGGCATCTGGTAGTTACCAATTCAATCCGATGGTTACCGGATGGCCTCTGTTGGCCATCTCTGAGATGTTCTTTACATCCAGAATAGATCCGGCTAACCAGAAGAACTTCCAAAATGATCCGGTAGTTACCGGATGGCCTCTGTTGGCCTTTTATGATGAGTTTTAACTCACAGAGCCTATCTGGTAGTCACCGGTTCAATCCGATAAGTACCGGATGGCCTATGTTTTGTGTTTTTGACTGTCTAGCAATTACGAACATGAGACCGAACACTTGGGTTACACCTAGGGTGTTTCTAACATGTACATGCATGAGTGTGGTGCGTGCTTGTGTGTGCTATTACAATCTAATCTAGAGATCTTCAAGAAAGTCTTCGAGGCTTCGATCATTTGCTTATTTCCATTCTTCTTGACTTCTCTATGCAACTCGGTCTTGAGCTTCAATATACTTTTAAATTCTTCTACGGCTCCATATTCTTGAGCTAGAGGTCAAACGGCCTTATGTCTTGATCCTTCACATCACACATGGTATAAAACCGTTAGTTGCACACACACTTGTTTGTAATCATCAAAACCAATGTGGAGAGTGGCATTCCCAACAATCTCCCCCTTTTTGGTGATGACAAATAAGTGGATTAAAGAAATATGAGAAATAGAGAGATATTGTAAAATAATAATATTGAAGATTTCTCCCCCTTTGTTATGGAATCAAAGTTTTCTTTAATCAAAGATCTCTCTCCCCCTTTTGTCAACAACAAAAATGGGTGGGAGGCACACATAAAGTTCACAAAATAATACATTTGGCTCCCCCAAAGCATGTGCAAGGAATATTAAAAGTAAATGAGAGAAACACAAAGCACATAGTCATGAATTAAAAAAGGACATATATTGATTACTTCAGGAAATAAAAACTAGCATAGACTACATGACAATATTGCAGATAGTGCCATACTTAGGGCACTTTAAAACGGTGTTACATCCATAAAGCAGATTTTCATCTGAAGACATTGAAAGACAATGATTTCATATCCACAAAAAAAGACTCCATCACAAAATAATAATAATAATAATAATAATAATAATAATAAATCTATAAGAGCTATGTCTGAGTTGGGGCTGCTAATCCTAGTCCTTGAGAGCTTGTAGAATCTCTTGGGCTTTCTCATCGATGTGGTCCTTGATGTGAGTTTCCAGAGCCTCCAGCTTCTCATCTAGCATCTCTTCAGTCACAAGTTTCTTGGAGGACCTGCCTTCACCTTCCTCAGCCATGTGAGGATTCTTGATGTTGATGTGGTGAATCAATGTGATATCCATTTTGGGTCTATCCTTCTTTGCAAATTCTCTGACCATGTCAACACCAAAATGAGCAAAAATCTATCCTAAGATTCTTCCATAAGGAAGGTGGCTGATATGGTTCTTGTTTCCGGTAAACACCATGTGACGAATAATGAGATAGGAAAGGTTGATTCGGAAGCTGTCACAGATGCAGTAGGTGATGTAGGCCTGGAAGGGGCTGAGTTCATCTCTGTGTCCACTCATGGGAAGAATGTTGTAGGACACAATGTGGGAGACGATCCTCGCGAAGTCAGTAAGATCATTCCCTTTGGTGGTTGGAATTCCTACATAGTTCTTCATGATTTTCCCATAAACTAGGGCTTGATCCATTAATTCCTTAGGATCTTTCTTGATGACGAAGTATTTTTGGTGACCGGTGGCTTCTACACCAATCATGGCTCCCAACTCAGCAATCCCAAACTCAATGGGAACTCCTTTCACCAAACTTCGGATGCGAATGTTTTCTTCATATCCTTCTACCATTATATAACAATAAAAGAGTTGAACAAGTCTAGGGTAGCAGCTGAACCCACACTAGGGAATGCTAGTCCACCCTAGCACCTCAAAGAGGTCTTCCAAACCAAAACAGATCAGAGAGAAGGTGTCAATGTCTTTACCTCGTTCCACGTCTCTGCTCTCAAGCATGTCCCAACAATCAAATGCTTCCTCAGATTAAAGTCTTCTCGTGATGGTGTAGCTTGCTTGGATCTCTTGGTGACTCATGCTTTCTTAGATGCCATGAGAGTTAACAGAGAAGAAGAGAAGATGAGAATTGAAAGATGTGTTTGAGGGATTAGGGTTTTTAGAAGCAAGGTTTTTGGGGGTTTTCTCTCAGTCTTAGGTGGCAAAGAGGTGAGAGAAGAGAAATGGTCAAAAAGACCTTTAAAAAGGGTTTTAAAAACCCTATTTGAGCTCTTTGGTTGGGCAAACCCGAGCGGAACTGGTAGTTACCATTTATATCCGGTGATTACCGGATGACACAGAAATAGTGATTTTTGAGTATTTTTCAAGAATTTTCTGAGTTCTTTTGAATGGAAGGGTTTTAAGAGAGAAAAATATTCTAGTATCACCCGAAAGGGTTGCAAATGCCCAGTTCCTTCCTTAGAGTACAAAACCTATCTTCTCCAAAAGGTTTTGTAAAAATGTCACCCAATTGCTTTTCTGTTTCTATGTACTCCAGTGTGACATCACCACTTTGTATAGTGTCTCTTAGAAAGTGGTGACGTATATCAATGTGTTTGACCCTTGAGTGTAAGATGGGATTCTTACTCAAGTTTATGGCACTTGTGTTGTCACACATAATTGGGCATGCATCAGACTTAACTCCTAAATCTTGGAGAGTTTGCTTCATCGAAAGAATCTGAGCACAACATCTACCAACTGCAACGTACTTAGCTTTAGTGGTGGAAAGAGTAACATAATTTTGTTTCTTGCTGAACCAAGAAACCAGACAGGAGCCAAGAAAGTGACAAGTACCACTGATACTTTTCTGTCAATATGGCAACTTGTAAAGTCAGCATCTGAGAAGCTGACAAGGTCAAATGATTGGTTTTTAGGATACCATAATCCTACATCAGATGTGCCTTTCAAGTATTTGAAAATCATTTTTACAGCTGTGAAGTGTGATTTCTTCGGATTGACTTGAAATCGAGCACATGCACATATGATGTACATGATGTTCGGTCTACTAACCATTAGTTATAGAAGGCTACCGATCATGCCTCTATATCTAGTAACATCCTCTGAAATACCATCTTCATCCTTAGTGAGTTTCAAGGATGAGCTCATTGGAATATCTGAAGATTTTTTTCTGTTAATGTCAAATTTCTTTAGAAGCTCCTTGGTGTATTTATTTTGATTTATAAAAATACCATTTTCAGCTTGTTTTATCTGAAGTGCAAAGAAGAAATTTAATTCTCCAATCATACTCATCTCAAACTCATTACTCATTGCTTTACTAAAGTCTATGCATATGTTTTCATTTGTAGCACCAAATATAATATCATCAACATATATTTGAACAATAAGAATGTCATTTTTCTTAGTTTGTACAAGGAGTGTAGTATCTATCTTCCCCCTTGAGAAGCCACTTTCGATTGGGAAGGTGTTTAATCTCTCATACCAAGCTTTAGGTGCTTTTTGGAGACCATAGAGGGCTTTCTCAAGTTTAAAAACATGGTTTGGAAATTTTGGGTTTTCAAAACCAGGGGGTTGAGCAACATACACTTCTTCTTGAATAAATCCATTCAAGAAGGCATTATTAACATCCAATTGATATAGTTTAAATTTTTTATGCCATGCAAAGATAAGTAGCATTCTTATAGATTCTAATCTTGCTACGGGGCCATAGGTTTCATCATTCTATTCCTTCCTTTGATTATATCCTTTTGCTACTAATCTGGCTTTGTTTCTTGCAATGTTTCCATCTTCATCCAATTTGTTTCCAAATACCCACTTGGCACCAATAATGGTGTGGTGGTCAGGTTTTGGGACGAGTTCCCAAACCTTATTCCTTTCAAATTGGTGAAGCTCTTCTTGCATGGCAATAATCCAGTCACTATCATTTAAGGCATCTTTTCTGTTCTTAGGTTCAATCTTTGAGATAAATGCAGTATGGTTGCATATCTCACAAGATTTAGATCTGGTTTGAATTCCTTCATCTAGATCACCTATTATTTTCTCTAAGGGGTGATTCTTATGGGGAATGATTTCCTTAGGAAGGTCTTCTACTATCTAAATAGCATTTTCTTTATCTTGAGATTTTTCAAGAGAAATACGATAAACTTTATTCTTTATCTCATCAATAGCAATATCATCATCATCATTAATCAATGGTTTGTATAGGTCTTGAGGTAAAGATTCATCAAATCCTACATTCATTGATTCTTCAACCATTAATGATATTCTATTGAAGACCCTATATGCTCTACTATTGAGGGAATACCCTAAGAATATTCCTTCATCAGATTTGGCATCAAACTTTCCATGGTGGTCTTTAGTGTTTAGGATGAAATACTTACAACCAAACACCCTAAAGTAATCTACCTTAGGTAGTTTACCAAAGTATAGCTCATAGGGAGTTTTGGAGAGTATAGGTCTAAGAATAATTCTATTGAGAACATTGCAAGCTGTATTTACAGCTTCAGCCCAAAGGTATTTAGGCAAGGAATACTCATTGAGCATTATCCTAGCAGTTTCCTTAGTGATCTATTTTTCCTTTCAATAACCCCAGTAGATTGAGGTGTCCTAGGAGTGGAGAAGTTATGGTCAATGCCATACTTGTTGCAATATAAATCAAATTGAGTTATATTGTCAAACTCTCCTCCATAATCACTCCTTATGAAGGTTATAGGATAGACTTTCTGATTTTGTAATCTTTTACATAAAGTTACAAACTTATCAAAAATATCATTTTTATTTCTAAGAAAAATAGTCCATGTAAATCTAGAGAAGTCATCTACAATAACGAAAGTGTAAGATTTACCATTCAAGCTAGTTACATTGATAGGACTAAATAAATCCATATGCAACAATTCCACAGGTCTAGATGAGTAAACATTATTTTTTGACTTATGTGATACTTTTTTTTGTTTCCCCTTTTGAGAAGCATCAAAAAAGTCATCTTTAGCATATTTGATCTTGGGAAGATTCTTAACAAGTTCCTTTGATGCTATGGTTTGGATTAGCATGACATTTACATGATCAAGCCTTCTATGCCAAAGCAAATATTCACTATGATTAGAAACCAAACAAGCATTAAAGGGGCTTGTTTCCTCTAGCATGCAAATGTATATATTATTTTTCCTAGTTCCTTTTAGGATCAAGTCATTATAGCAATGTAATACATCAAATTCTTATTTATAACCTATTCCACACAATTGACTAATACTAAGTAGGTTATAATTTAGATTCTTAACACAATACACATTGGAAATAGAAATACCTCATAGTTTTATCTTCCCAATTCAGCAATCTTTTCTTTGCTGTCATCTCCAAATGAGACTCATCCTCCGTCGTAGTCTCATAGGCTTGAAAACAAGTTATTGTTGGATGTCATGTGTTTGGAGCATCCACTATCGATTACCCATTCAGCTTTTACCTTGTTTTTCAAGCATACATCTTGTTCTTCATCTTCAAGAGCCGTTAAGGCTAGGTTGGTGACTTTTTCTTCGGAGTCACTTTTCTCCCTTCATCGCTTGAATCCCATGTGGCTGCATAAGCCTTCTTATTTGGTTTGTGTGAGCATTCAGTTCTAAAGTGTCCATGTTTTCTACATTCAAAGCACACAATATCTTTAGAAGAGGTCTCCTTGTTTTTAAGTTTAGATTTACCTTTTTCTCCTTATGATTTGTCACCATGAGCTTTGTTCTTATATTTCCCTTCTTCTTGAGGAATTTGTTGAACTTCCTTATGATGAGAGATATTTATTTTTCCATCTCGAACTCTTCATCCTCATCATCATCACTTACCTCTTCCGTGGTTCGGGAAGACTTCAATGCTATAGTCCTTCTTTTATTTTCAGGAGTTGGTTTATCAACTTTCAACTCCACTTTATGAGTTTGTAAGGACCCCAATAAGTAATCAAGGGATATCTTCATCAGATCCTTAGCTTCTTTAATTGCTGTGTTCTTGGGTCTCCAAGCAGTTGGTAAGGCTTTCAAGATTTTTTAAACTTTTTCAGCATTAGTATAAGTCTTACCTAAGCTTTTAAGACTATACACAATATCAATAAAACGAGTAAAAATTTCAGTTATGGTTTCATTTTCTTTCATGAAAAATGACTCATAATCTGAAACAAGTTGATCTATCTTTTTTTCTTTCTTTTACCTCTTCTGTACCTTTGTGAGTTAATAGAAGCATGTCCTAAATTTCCTTAGCAGTGTCACATGCTATGACTTGGTTGAATTCTTTCTCATTCAATGCACAATGGGGGAAGGTGATGGCTTTGAAATTGTACTGGATGAAAGTTATATCATCGTCCACTCTGTCTCGTCCTTCGGTTCTTTCTTTCCTTTAAATTCTTTTGTGATGACATAGGGTTCATTCTCTATGACTCTCCACACAAGAATGTTATGTCCACAAATAAAATTTTTAAACCTACATTTTTGAAAGGAGAAATTTTCTCTATTGATATAAGGGGGTCTTGAAGCATTCATGCCTTTAGGTGGTCCTTGGGATGTGGCCATAGTCTTTGACTCACTTAAAACAATTTGGTCTTATATATTGAGCTTCCACTCTGATACCAATTGAAATAACCTAGAGAGGGAGTGAATAGGTTATACTAGTGGAAATTAAAAATCTTTTCGAATAAATCATATTTCCAAATGAGATTATGAATTAAAACTAATGCGGAATAAAATATCACAATCACACTACACCGAGATTTATAGTGGTTCGACTCAACTTGAGTCTAGTCCACTCCTTACAAGATCCTCTTGTAAATTTTTCCACTAGTTCTCCCTTTTAGTACAATAGGTAGGGAAGAAAACCTTTTACACAATCTCCTTTACAGGTAGAGAGACATATTTACAATCTCTTTTACAGGTAGAGAGATACCTTTACAGGTAAAAAAACACATTTATAATCTTATTAGGACAAGAGAATTCTATACTAGCCTAAGTACAGTCTAGACAAGTGTAAAAAATAAAAGTGGAATAGAGTTTTGAGTTACCTCGAGCTGTGCGTATAATGAACATGAAATGACAAATAATAAACAACACCTTTTGGTAGTCTCCCATTGGATATTGAATAATGATGGAGACTTCCACACAACTTAAGTTATTGAAAAGTGAGTTGGACTTCAATAGATGAACTCAATATTTTAAGAACCGTTTCTCATTGAATAGCACTTTGATTATGATTGCTAATGCTCACTTAATTGTTAATTAATAAAGTCATCCGTGGGGTATTTATATGGGTAAAGATTGGGCTTAATTTGGGTAACAGAATCTCCAAATTTGGAAGGAGTATAAACTCAAACGGGCAGAAAATGTCTCATCTGGTAGTTACCAGTTGGATCCGGTACGTACCGGATCATGTTACCGTTGCCCAAATCTAGCCATTGGGATTTAAAAACATCACCGTTGGATTCAGAATATAGCCATTGGGGTGTTCAGAAGGCATTTGATAGTTACCGGTTCAATCCAGTAGTTACCGGATGGCCTCTGTTGGCCATCTCTGAGATGTTCTATACTTCTGGAATCGATCCGACTAACCGAAAAATTTTTTTGGAATGATCTGGTAGTTACTGGTTCCATCCGGTAGGTATTGGATGGCCTCTGTTGGCCTTTTCTGATGAGTTTTAACTCATAGAGCCTATTCGGTAGTTACCGGTTCAATCCGGTAAGTACCAGATGGCCTCTGTTTTGTGTTTTTGATTGTCTAGCAATTACGAACATGAGACTGAACACTTGGGTTGCACCTAGGGTCTTTATGACACATACATGTATGAGTGTGGTGCGTGCTTGTGTGTGCTATTGCAACCTAATCTAGAGATCTTCAAGAAAGTCTTCGAGTCTTCAATCACTTGCTTATTTCCATGTCTTCTTGACTTCTCCGTGCAACTCGGTCTTGAGCTTTAATATACTTCTAAATTCTTCCACGGCTCCACATTCTTGAGCTGAAGGTCAAGCAGCCTTGTGTCTTGATCCTTCACATCACACTTGGTATGAAACCATTAATTGCACACACACTTGTTTGTAATCATCAAAACCAATGCGGAGTGTGGTATTCCCAACAATTCATCCATTCTTTAAGATATAAAACTTCTATAATACATAATCATTAACCTTAAAAAAATCAAAAGCAAGGGAAGCCACCTTTGAAATCCTTCATAGTTCTAGATTACAATCCCTCTGTCCATGACCTTCTTTACTTGATCTGTTAAACATTCAAATTGGAAGGGGTGAGCTACATGTCCTAGTGAGTAGAAAACCTCTACCATGCTACATTATAAACATAATTTTTATACTATAATAGAAATCAGATTATAGCATTGGGTGTATCGTTCAATCAAACATTCCATACGCATGATATTTGGGGTTTTACATATCCAATCATATAGCCAATACGATATCCGTTATATTCATTATATATGTAAATACATTATTTTCTTTCTTTTTATCGTTTAACATGCCTTTGCATTTAATTAGTTCATTATTACACCGTGAGGTATAATTATGATGCCATGTAAAACATTAACATTAGTCCTTAGTCATTGTGTACATGGATCAAGCCGGCAGGCCTGACACCGTATCAAAAGGTTTGAATCACATTGGTCCCTAGTCACAGTGTACCAGGGTTATGCTGACGTCATACTAGAAGATTTAAATTACATTCAAGATAAAACTTTCATTAGTTCAGTTGAAGCATTCATTTCCTTCTTCATGACATTATTTCATCATATTATTTCATTACATTCATTTCCAATTGATTCAATGGTTATCGTGGTTCTTTTGTTCATTAGTGTCATTCATTCCTATGTCATAATATAGCATAATTATAAGTAGGTGATGAACTTTCATAACCTCATACTTAAGGCATAAAATATCATTGAATCCATAGGAGAAGTAGTATATTCGCTTATAGCATATCCATGTGGACTCTTGGCATTCATTGAATTTACATCAATCAACATATAGTATATAATTCATCATTAGCTAATTATAGATCTAATATTAACATCAAATCAATTGTTTATCAAGTCATAAATAACTCATTTACAACATCATTCATGTCTCATATTAGAGTTATAGCATACAAATATTCATATTAATCATTACATAATTTTCCCATACTAATTGGGAAGTAGCAAACATATATTATATTTATGAATTTGTCCCACTCAACTATCCATAGAATAGCTTAGTTAACTTTAGAAAAGACTTGAGAGGGAGTGAATTAACATAACCCAAACTACACTAACCCTTCTACTATGGAAACCAGAGGACCGATCCAGCGTCCTTCCCTGTGATCGCATTCCATCCCTACGAGTGAGCTATTGCCCATCACTATAACACACTCTGGCTACCTGAGAATGCATCAACCTCTGACAAAGGTAAATTTTCGATGAAATAAATGGTTATAAATCTGTCTATAATTTTTTTTTTCAAAAAAGAAAAACAAACATTCACTTTATCTTAGGTGAAAACAGTACCAAGCATGCACTTTGTCTTGGGTAAAAACGGTACTCATGTTGGTGCTACTGCAATACATAATAAAGTTGTTGGAGTGACATTCTTCTC
The DNA here is from genome assembly GCF_013358625.1 of Macadamia integrifolia. Classification (NCBI taxonomy): domain Eukaryota; kingdom Viridiplantae; phylum Streptophyta; class Magnoliopsida; order Proteales; family Proteaceae; genus Macadamia; species Macadamia integrifolia. Next base: position 24,678,870 of record NC_056567.1, on the reverse strand, counting down.
AATTTAGTGGTGCACAACATTGTCTTTGTGTCACTGTGTGTACTTCGTAAATTATGTAAACTATCCATTTAGATATTATTAATATCATATTTATTGGAAAACAAATTACAAGGGAACATTAAGGAAACATGTTATTTAACCAGCTTCAAATTCCATTCCTTTAGGGAACCATGATTTGGGTATATCACTCTTTACTTTGAAGATCATTCTGGGTTTTTAATGATCCTACTCTATTTTATTATAATATATTACATAAAAGGAAAGGAAATCTAATTATCTAATTGATAATTAAAATAATTAATTGTGCATACATCCCTTGTTAAGATTATATATTGGATATTAGTTCTACACTTTGACTGAGAAAATATACTAGAAGCTAGATCTTTTGGCTGTAAAATAAAGGAGTAATATTCTATAAATAAAAGCAGCATGGCCTGAGATTTCAGGACTACCACAGAGAAGTTGAGTTTTGAAATAAGTAATATACTTAGAGAGTGATTACTACATAAGGTGGGAGTGCTAACAACACATCAAAGAGTGGATGGAATGGAAGGGGAAGCAAGAGTTCGATCAACAACTCTTTCGTCAATAATTACCTTTAAAGGTACTTTAATTCTTTTTCCTCTGGTAAACTGTTCCCCCCTTCCCTTTTTCACTCATGATAGAGTGTTCCCTCAAGTTATAGCATTCAATAATTACCTGATAAATAACTTTACAGATCATTGATGAAATGAATGAAAGAAAATTAGAGTATGTGCTTTGAAGAAGAATAAGAGCAAGTGCTTCCAATTGTCCCTGTTAGAAATAATTGGCTTTAAATCTAGACATATTGATTGATTTTTTTTTATTTATAGTTTTCAATCTTAAATACTTAATATTTATTGTGTTTTTATTTGAATTGTAGCATCTATTTTATGTAATCAAGCATTGTGCTAAATCAGGTGCATATGAACCTTATAAGTATCCTCTGAGCTTTATCCGACATTGCCTCAACAAAATTCTTGTCTTAGAAAAGAAATGCTGAGGAATGATCATTTGCTAGCTTATTTCTATTACATGGTCTTTATTGAACCCAATACTAGCATATCCTTTAAGCTAGTAGTAATCACATTAATTTTGTTTTCCTTTAAAGTATGTTTATATGCAGATTGACTTTCAACTTGAGAAATCTTGTGGGGGGCTTGTATAAATACTTTGCTTAATGGCACATGAGTAGAAAAAATCATTTGAAGTTGAGAAGAATCTTACAAAGCTTATAGGCTTCCAATGTAAATGTACATATAACTTTGAGTGTGTCTGGTTACATCATTGCTAAATGCGATGTGTGTGATAACGAATGTTCAATTTTCATATCAAATTTAATATCACACATTGGAAGACAATTTTTCAAATGTCTAATGAACTGTCACTTCTTCATGTAGGTTGACCAACATATCCTTTGTGATTATGGAAAAAGTTAATATAAGGTAAGAACTACAAACATAAACATGAACTATGGTTGATCTTTTGGTGCTTCTCACAATCAACTAGGGTATGCGTCATTTTTGTGTATTTTTTCTTATTTTTATTTTATTAAATTCTTATTCTAATATGATAATAATTATTAATTACTCTACAAGTTATCAATCAAGGTTGTCAAATGTTCAAATGAATACTAAATGCGATGTGTGTGATAACGAATGTTCAATTTTCATATCAAATTTAATATCACACATTGGAAGACAATTTTTCAAATGTCTAATGAACTGTCACTTCTTCATGTAGGTTGACCAACAAATGCTTTGTGATTATGGAAAAGGTCAAATAAGGTTAGAACTACAAACATAAACATGAACTATGGTTGATCTTTTGGTGCTTCCCACAATCAACTAGGGTATGTGTCATTTTTTTGTGTATTTTTTCTTATTTTTATTTTATTAAATTCTTATTCTAATATGACAATAATTATTAATTACTCTACAAGTTATCAATCAAGGTTGTCAAATGTTCAAATGAATACTAGAGGAAAACCCAAACTTTAGTAGCCACTAGACTCCACCATTGTCTTGATGTCCGGAAACCTCAACATCTAGTTCCCCTTCCCCTTCTTCAAACTATATCAAGGGATAACTAAGCGATGTAATTAAAGAATTGGAGAAACATATAGGGATGTCGAGAGATGTTCTTGACGCAGTTAACAAGCTAGACTTAAATAAAAGAGTAGATCTAACTTTAGTATGAAAGTGAGTCAATTTTTAATAGCTATTAGAGTTTTGAATTACTTTTTATTGATATTGTATGAATTATTTTACCTAAATAGTTGTACCTGATTGATAATGGAAATGGATTTTTTACAGCATACAGTTGTTTCAAATTTGACAATATAAATTTGGATAGCATGGATCTGTTCCATATCATAATGAACCTGTTAAGTGTAACTCATAAATAAATCATAATTCTTAACACGCTGGAATTAAACATGATCAAATAGCACAGCATGTCTAAAACATCTAGACCAAATTATCTTTTAAATCCAAATCATCCAAAATAAACTTAATCCATATCCAGAGCATCTGTAATACTAGAACTGTTGGATATGTATGTCCATCATACTTGGTTTATTAATAATTTTATTTATTTTTATTTATGCATAACATTTATTTATTGGGCTTGTAAAAATTGTTCTCGGTTAGGGATAGAACCGGAAATCCTGTTCACATGGTCGTTACATTGTATGTCACTAGAGATGTGATTCCGATACAAAATTGTAAGCACACATACTGTATGTATATAGAAAAAAATATGGTAAAAATTTTGTATGTATTACTGCCAGTTGTGTGAGGATAAGAGTCATACCTGTCACTTGACCATTGACCTGAGAGATCCTATTTGTTATAGTGTTGTATCACGTGTTTTGATAAACCAATGGTTGACGTCCAACGGACTATATATTGGTACACTGGACATGTGGTCCCTCATTGTTAATGAAAGAGATCTTCAATATGGATCCATTGCCCTTAGTTGGGGAATATTGAGGAGAGAGAATATCTGTTTTTGATTGGATAGAAATCTGATACAAGTGTCGTTTATATAAATTGTTTATAAAGTTATTTTTTAATATAAAAAATTAAATTTTATTTAAAATATATATATATATATATATATTTTTGTGTCTGATCATGTTCATGGAATCTCTGAAACAAACATGTACAATGAGTTGGGTTATGTAGTATTAAATTACATACCCTATAGCTCATTATGGGATATTAGAAAAGTGGATGGTCTTATATAAAAATTAAAGAGTTAATATTGCATGACAATATTTAAGAATATTAAATGGTTAATTATCTTTTTATTTATGGTAGTGAATAACATATAATTTGATTATATTATCACCCATAATTAGAAAGATAGCAATTCTTTTAGATTTTACCTCTTTCCGCTTTAGAAGCAAAGTAGTTCAATTTTGAAAACTATTCTCTACCACCAAAATTTGGCTTTCTTTGTTTAGGAAACAAAGATTTGACTAAAAGAGATTATATAAGGGACAAGAGAGAGTGAGATTCAATTTTTTTGAACCTCCTCTCTTCTCTCCCATGCTTTCTCTCTCTCTCTCTCCTTCTCTCCTTTGTGAGTGAGTGTGTGTGAAGGAGAAAATTTAATGGTGGATTGCTCTTCTCCAACTAAACGTGGATCGTAGTTACAAAGTATTGGGATCGATCCCGACGGTTGCTCAAGTGTGGAAGAACTACTATTTGGAAAATAAACTTTAATTGTGGTTCTAAGATAAATCATTTCATTCTCATGTAATTAAATTTTTTGTATAGTGATTTCAAACGCAAGAGATCCCAATCCGATCCCTTCTATTATGCGATTGTGTTCCTGCTAATAGGTACCACACCAAACCCATCAACTGAAATTGTTCCCATATACACACAACCCAAAAGCTTTGTCAAAAATAAATGTTTTTATAAGAAAAAATCTTCATTTTATTCAAACTTAATCCGTTTTTTTTTAATACTTTATAGGCTCTCTTTCATGTCTTCTTGCTTGAGTCTTTACCAGCATTGCTCTTCTCCTGACTTATACTATCAACTACGGCTGTTGATGTATTATATGATCTGGTCCTCTGAGAAATACCCATATTAGATTGACTACCCACTACACTTTGCTTTCCCTACACAAGAAATTAGAATAAAATATGAATAAATTGATTGATATACAATAAAATGATTAAACGTTGAAAACATAAAGGGTTTGAAAGATGTAAACAATGCCTTCACATTAGCTGCTTTCTTTTATGATGTTACAATTTTCATTTTAACTGGACCTTGCTGGAAAATTCTTCTGTTATGACCAATCTCCTTGCATACTGTTATAACCAATCTCCTTTCATAACTCACATTTTACCGTTGAAGATCTCTTTCTAAACTCTCCTGGACCTACCTCACTAACCTCCCTTCTCCTATTTTTGTGGGGTTTCCCTGGTTGTCTTCTTAAAGGTGGAGTTTCTACCACATGCATAGGATTGGTTTCTTTCAACTTTAACATAGTAGGCAATGGATGTATCATATTTTCATTTGTCTCCAAATATCTATCTCGACAGTAAATATTATTATAATAATCTTTAAGTCTTTCCCTTTTATATGCAATATAAAAAATACTACATGCTTATATGGATCCCAGTTGCCTCCCACACTTGACATCCATAAATCTTTATATTCATATTCGTTATAAACCCTGATATACCATCATTCACCACAAACTCATTTGGGCTTGCAAGATGGCCACACATGATCTTTATAGTTGATGGACTAAATCTAACTTCTTTTTCATCTTATATGTCATATTCCCTTCATAGGAACAATTTAACTCGAACTTCTTATACAATCTCTTCATTAAGCTCACCCTTAGTTGATCAATCAAGTGCAATATGGGCTTGTCTCTATAGGGTTTTAAACAATGGTTGAAAGACTCTGCTACATTGTTTGTTACGTGCTTACTCCTAGCTCAGTTCTCAAATGCATGTTTGGACCAAGTACTTGGATGATTATTCATCAACCAATCATGTAATTACACAAAAATATGGATTCAATAATGATTTTGTAAAAGGTTTACATTTTTTTAAAGTAATATTATATGACACTTAAGAATACGACAAGTGTACCGAATCCGCCTGGGAGATCGGTGAGGTGTCTCCACAAAGAACAAGGCAAGTACCAAGGATTTGGAAGATTGGTGAGAGTATGCAAACTTTAGTCCCACATCTCTTATGAAGATTTTTCTAGGCTAGCTGATAACCTTTAGCCTCCTTAACATGGCACAACACGTTTTAAAGCCTTGAGACTCATGGGCCAAAGAGGATAATATTGTGTCAAGGTTAATGGGGCGGGGGCATTACAGATGGTATCAGAGTGGACCCAGATAGTGCGTGGGGCTACAGCAGGGACATTGTGTCCAAGGGGGAAGAATGTGACACCTAAGAAGACGAAAAGTGTATCAAACCAGCTTGGGAGATCTGTGAAGTGTCCCCACAAAAAATATGGCAAGTACCAGGGGGTTTAGGAGATCGGTGAGGGTGTGCAAACTTTAATCCCACATCACCTAGGGGGAGGTTGTTGGGCTAGTTGATAACTTATAGCGTCCTTAACATAGCAAAATATTTTTTAACGCCTTTAGGCCCATGGACCAAAGATATGTCAATATTATGCCAGGGTGATGGGGTCGAGGAGTTACATATTCTTTACAACGTTAATTTATTAAACATTTTTTTTAAAATGTTTTAGTCCAATCACCGAAACAAAATCTTTATACAAGCATTAAGCTATTTGATTTCATGTGGGAGCAAAAAATATGTCCTGAAAGTACTCTCCTAGTACTGAAAAGGTAGGAGGAGGCCTTAGAACCATTTTTAACTTGGGGAAGGTGTTGCATGTAAAAAATGGGTTGGCTCCTCAACCAGTCATGTGATTTTTGGTTGATGCTATTCATTTCATCCATTGCCTCTTTAAAATCATATGTAGTGTAAGATCTAGATGTAGCCCAAAATAAAGATTTCAATTTCCCTCCAAGATATTTGATCTTAAAGTTGCTATTCAGATGCCTATTGTAATGCCTTTGATGGGACCATTACAATACCCGGTGGTCAGTCATCAGTTGACTAGTGCTTGTTAACCGAACAACCCCTCGGCTTATCCGAGGGAGCCCAACCTTTCAAAACATCAATTGGTTGGAATTAGTCAACCAACACTCTAACCGGTTAGGGAAACTAAAGGTTTTTCAACTTGTATTTTTTAATTAAAATAAATAACCCTTTTTTCCAAAATTCTCTAAGTAAAAAACCCCTTCTAAATTCACTTTGTTTCCCTAGGCAATCCCTATGCAGTAGGGATGCAGAGCCGATATGAGCCTAACCTTAGGTAGGAGCATTGGATTGTTCTCAAGAATATCTTCAAGTATTTGAGGAGGACCAAGGATCACTTCTTGGTCTATGGTTCTAAACAATCGTTAGTCATAAGATACATAGACTCAAACTTTTAGACTAACAAAGTTGTTAGAAAGTCCATGTCGAGAATGGTCTTTATGTTGGGTGGCAGGGTTGTGGTTGGAAGAGTGCCAAACAAAAGTCAATAGCTAAGTACACAATAGAGGTCAAGCACTTAGTAGCTAGAGAAACGACCAAAGGAGTTGAGCTAAAGAAGTTCTTGACTGATTTGAGAGTTGCTCATGAGCTAGTCTAATCATGCACCAAGTATTATTATACCATGAAAACAAGGGAGTGATTGCACAAGCTAAGGAGCCTAAGTAAATCAGAGGAACAAGTATATGGAGTGAAAGTATCATCTTATCAAAGAGATTATTTAGTTGGGTGATGCAACTGTCACGAAGGCTGACTATTTAGAGAATTTATCTGATCCCATGACATTAGAGTTGTCACCTATTGTGTTTGAGAGGCATGTTAGAGCATATGTATAAAGTATATAGGAAATTGGCTTTGATGTACAAGTGGAAAATTGTTGGATGTTTTTTAATTTAATATGATTTTTTAGTTATTAATTAAATTTATTTGTTGTGAGTAACTATGTCATGCCTCATTCACAAAGAACCGGACTGGTGACCGGGTTACCTCCGAGTAACCCAAGAATCACCAGGATCATCTAATGCAGTAAACCACAACACAACATACACCACAAGATATGAATATAAATTTAGATAATTCAGCGGAAGATTTATCATGTATATCTGTAAATTTCCCCACTACTCTTGATACCCAAATTGTTATACATAGTACATATATATACATGTAGGACCATAGGCATGATAATTACACAAGAAATAACAATTTAAAAATCTAGAGCATAAAAGGGGAATACATCAAAAGAATAAAAAAGGTGATGATCGGAAATTACTGTTGCCTTGCAACGCAACCCTCGTACATGCACTTGGCACCGTGCCCAAAACCTTTCGGAACCCACCAGTCCCCTACTAGAAACTCATCAATGGGCTTCGGATCTTGCTCCACCATGGGAAAACCTGGAAAATCATCTAAAAAGTATATATACAAGGGGTGAGCTCACTAGCTCAGTAAATGAAAGAAAGACGCATACAAGCAGTCGCATTTCAAATGATCCTATATGCATGCAATTCATTTTAGGTCTATTCACCTAGGCAACAATGTTAAGTCATAGGTTACATGGTACTCACAATCACAATATGTGTATGTCCCCAGGTACGAGTCACGTTCTTCATCCCGCAATACACCTATAGGGTTGTCGGAGAGGGCCGATCGTGAGTACTCAAAAAAGTAAATCGTGACCGAACCACAGTATAAAAGTAAATTGTGGTCGAACCACAACATAAAAGTAAATCGTGCCCAACCATAGCAGAAAATAAATGTAGTATGCTCGGCCCTCTGAATATATCACCAGGGTTTCCAAATGTCCTAATGATTAGCCAAGCGTACTTCTAACCACCACGGCAGTCCTCGATCGATGTTGCTCCCCAGTGATAACCGAACACCTAAACCCCTGTTAGGAAGGGTCGTAGCATAAGGGAATGTCAACCAAAACCCAATGCATCTATATAAGATAGTACGACTGCATAGTGCTTCTGTGACCCATTCCACGTCGCACCAATGCATTCATTTCTAAGCTGACTACAGCGTCTAATCTAGCAATTCATCACATATCCAACAAATCATCATCATCCAATGATTGAAATAATCCATGCTCATAATTCAAAGCAAGTAACAAGTATTTGGAAATTTAAAGATACAATATAACGATTCATAAATGCATCCTACAATAGACAAAACATATGCATGAAGATGGCATTAATAAATGGTAAGATGATGTAAAAAATGAAGATGATGCTATAAACACTCCAAAATGAAATCAATGTCCTCTCCCCACTTACTTATTCACGTACAAGATTGTGCACACATGGTATGAGTGAGATCCAATGAGCGAAGACAAGGGTCACAAAAACCTAACACAGAAAGGAAGCTTAGAATACGTCCGTTCCGCAATCATAAAACAACGAAAGACATGGTCATGACACATTTAATAACACAGAGGAGGATGTCGGTTCGAGCTAGAACGGAGCTCATTGGACCACAAGTGGGTCATACAGGTGGGTAGGACTCACATGTGCAAGCTACCCATGCAAGTAGCACCCAGACCACACCGGCGGGTGCTATTGACGGGTCTAAGTACCCACTGGTCCTGCCTGCCGATAGGAACCAAGGCCCAGCCAAGACCAGTGGGTTATACCGACGGGTCTAGGTACACACAGTGGTCCTATCCGCCGATAGGCCCAGGCAAGACTGGCAGGTCTCACTGGTGGGTCTTGTTACCCCCCGGTGTCTCCTAACAGTGTCCAGCGGGTTCTGCTATCCTACTTCCCTTCTTCACTATGCCTTTAGGGAATCCGAGGGGGTTGTTTCCTTCGCATTTTCCACACGTTTAAGACTTCATCCACATGAAGACAACATAGATCTAAGTTCAAATCAAGATTTGGGAACAAATCATACCTTAAAACTCAAGAAAACCCTACAACTTAGGATCCTTCTTCCTCCAACTCAATATATCACTTAAATGCTTTTAGATCTTGTTTTTCCTTCTTTAAAACCTTCAATGACAAACACATAGACTATCTCTTAACTCATTGATTTGACCACATAAGAGGGTTTCACCAGATTCAAGGGATTTTGGCACTTACCTACCTCAAATCGTAGCACTCAAGGTTCCAATCACCTTCCCGGCGTCCAAACAGCAAGATATGGCTTTTACAACTAGCGGGGAACACTTTCCCCCACACTTTCTTCCCTTCTCTTCCTTCTTCTTCTCGCTCTTTTTTACTCCTTTCCACCAACCTTGCTGAAATAATAAATGGGAGAAGAGTAAATTCTATTTATAATTGGGTCATAAATATCTACTAATGTGTGTTTGGCTTTGACACCTTATGACCTGAATCACATTAAACTGCGATGCTGAGCGAGGTGGCTGGTAATACTAGACGCACATAACTTCACTACGATGAGGAACCAGAAACATGCGTGATCACCCAAGTTGGGCGTACTGGGGCTAACATTTCCCTACAGGAAGGTTGCACAGGAGGGTCGTACCCAATTGTGACCACCCACCTGTTGGCCAAAACGTGGCCAACCTTGCTGGATTTTGGTGGGAATTGGTTCTCAACGTGTATTTCACTCCTGCCACTTGTTGTGAACCAAATTCTTATCATCTAATTCGACAACATACTTTCCCTACTTATACATAGCCTTAATACATCCAAGGAAATGGCTTAGACGTGCAAACCACATCGGGCACTGGCTCAAATTTGTCCTTCTGCCCCGCATTCGAAGTCACCCTTACTGTCATTTACCATAAGGCACGTGCATAAACCCTTGTCGGTTCAGACCTTGCATGGCCAAACCAAACCAACAAGAAAAATAAACTAGGTTTAGAGAGTAGTGAACTACATATACCCCCCTTTTTAAAAATTTCGTCATCGAAATTGAAGTTACTTGGTAGTCTGAATAGATGAGGGTATTTAGCCTGGATTTCATCTTCTTTCTCTTAGGATGGCTCTTCAAGTGAGTGGTTAGTCCATCGCACCTTTGTAAAAACAATGGAAAGGTTGCAAAGGGTTTTTATCTTTCAATCTGAGATTTTAGCAGGCTGCTCTTCATAAGTCATATCAAATTCTAGGTATTCTGGTTCCACAGTTAGCACGTGCGGTTGATCATGGATGTACTACTTCAATATTGAAACATACGATACATTGTGAACGTTTCTGAGTGAAGGCAGAAGGGCTAGCATGTATGCTACGGAGCCAACCAGCTTCAAAATCTTATATGGGCCAATACATCTCGGACTCAACTTGCCCTTCCTATGGAACTTATGTAAACCCTTGATCAGAGAGATTTAAGAAATACTTTCTCCCCCGCTTGAAACTCAATATATTTCGTGTGGTTGTCTGCATAGCTCTTTTGATGTGATTGGGCCGCCTTAATCTTCTCCCGAATGACATCAACCTTATCACATGCCATTTATATCATCTTCGGTTCAAGCATTTGGCATTCGCCCACATCATCCCAATATAAGGGTGTCCTACATCTCCTGCTATACAATGCCTCATATAGAGCCACTCCAATTGTGGTATGATAGCTATTATTATAAGCAAACTCCATAAGAGGTGTGTTTTCCTCCCATCTACCACTCATTTCCATCGCACAGACCCAAAGCATATCTCCTAGTATTTGTATGGTTCGTTCGGATTGTCCATCAGTCTGTGGGTGGAAAGCAATACTTAGGTTTACCTGTGTTCCCATGGCATGCTGGAGGCTCTTCTAGAAATTAGATGTGAACCTTGGGTCTCTATCTGATACAATACTCACCAGCACCCCATGCAAGCGAACTACATTATCCATGTAAAGTTATGCCAACTTGTCCATGGAATAGGTAGTCTTTATTAGAATGAATGAGCAGTCTTGATAAGTTTGTCAACTAACACCCAAATTGCATCCATCCCCTTAGGTGTACGAGGTAGCCCAGTGACGAAGTCCATGATAATTATATCCAACTTCCACTCCAGTACTGGGTGGGGCTGAAGAGTGCCATATGGTTGATGCCGCTCCGCCTTGACCTTCTGACATGCAAGACATTGCGCCACATATAGGGCCACAGTAATCTTCATCCCCGGCCACCATTAACTTTGTTTAAGATCCTTGTACATCTTTGTGCTTCTGGGGTGAAGTGTGTATTCTGAGCTGTGTGCTTCCTTTACTATCTTGTCCTGTATCACCAAGTCATTAGGTACACATAACCTACCCCTAAAAAATAGTGCTCTGTCACTGGCTATTGTGAGGTCAGGATCATCCACCATTTGCTCTTGAATCCTAATTTTGATCCTCTACAACTTAGGATCCAAGGGTTGTGTTATGATCACCTCCCGCTTGATAGATGGTTGTATTTGTAGGGCCGCCAGAGATAGTGTTAACTTCTTAATACTACCCGACTGATGATCAAGCTCCAAGGTCACTCCCTCATTTAAAAGGACTTCATCCATCAATATTACTTCTTGCTTAAGTTGTAGACTGGTGGCCAAGTACGCAAGTGACACAATTTGACCTTTTTGACTAATGCATCTACCACCACATTGGCTTTACTCGGATGGTACTGGATGTCGTAGTCATAATCTTTCATAAGCTCTAGCCATCTCCTCTGCCTCATGTTCAAATCCCTTTGGGTGAAGAAGTACTTAAGACTTTTGTGATCGTTGAATATCTTGCACTTCTCCCCATACAAATAACGACGCCAGATCTTCAGCGCAAAGATGACTGCCGCTAGCTCCAAATCATGGGTGGGGTAGTTCTTCTCATACTCCTTTAATTTTCTAGATGCATACGCCACCACCTTACCACGTTACATGAGAACACAACCCAACCCAATCTTGGAAGCATCAGTGTAGATTGTCATTCTACCCGTGCCTTTTGGATTTGTCAATACTTGGGCTGACACCAATCGATTCTTCAACTCCTGGAAACTGTTTTCACACTCCCTAGACCATTCAAATTTCATGCCTTTCGTCAAATTGTTCATTGGTGCAGCGATTCGAGAAAAGTTCTCGATGAAGGGCTAGTAGTAGCCCGCTAACCCCAAGAAGCTTCTAATCTCTGGGTGGCTTCCACTCCACTACCGCTTTTACCTTATTCGGGTCTACTTCAATTCCATTCTCAAACACTACATGTCCTAGAATCCAATCTGCTTAAGCCAAAACTCACACTTGCTGAATTTTGAGTACAACTGCTGTTCTTTCAACCTTTGAAGTACCATCCTCAAGTGTAGCGCGTGCTCCTCTGCAGTCTTCGAGTAGATCAAAATGTCATCGATAAAAATGATGACCCACTTTTTAAGAACATCATAAAATCTCGGTTCATTAGATCCATAAAAGATGTTGGTGCGTTGGTTAACCCGAAAGACAGCACTAAGAATTCGTTGTGACCATACCGAGTCCTAAAGGCGATCTTGGGTATGTCACTGCTTTTTATTTTGAGTTGATAATAGCTAGATCTGAGATCAATCTTTGAGAATACCTTAGCACCTTACAGTTGATCAAAGAGGTCATCGATACGTGGCAACGGATACCGGTTCCTGATGGTTAGTTTGTTCAATTCCCGGTAATCGATGCACATACGCAGACTCCCATTTTTTTCTTAACAAATAGAACTGGAGCACCCCAAAGAGAAACACTCGGACATATAAACCCCTTTTCCAATAAGTCTTGCAACTGTGTCCGCAACTCCTTCAACTCAGGTGGTGCCATTCTGTATGGAGCTTTAGATACTGGGGCAGCTCTAAGAACTAAATCAATAGCAAACTCTAATTTTCTGTCAAGCGGTAGCTAGGTTAGATCATCCAGAAAGACATCAGGAAACTCCCTAACTACTTTCAATTCCTCTAATAGTGTGACCTTCGCTTCCACATCTTGTACTGACGCTAGGTAGCCCTGACATCTGCCTTCCAGTAATTTCACCGCCTGTCGGGCTAAGATAAGAACCTCTCTAGGTCACTTTGCCTTATTTGCTTGATACACTAGCTCTTTTCCTTCATCACTGACCACCTTAATTTGTTTCTCGGCGCACATCATGTTCGCCCGGTGAACTGATAACCAGTCCATGCCCAGTATGACATCGAAATTCTACATGTTGAATTTGATAAGTTGGGCATCTGGGTTCTTCCCACCAATTTCAACTGAGTATGGTCCATACACTTCATTTAACTGTGCTACTTTTTCTATAGGTGTACTAATAATCAAATTACACTCTTGAACCTTGGGTGACATATCAATCTTCCTAGCAAACCTTTTAGATACAAATGAATTCGATACTCTAAAGTCAAATAATACATAAGCTGGTATACCCGAGATAGATAGGATAGCTGCTACCACATAAGGGCTGGCTTCTACCTCCTCTGCTGATAATGCATGCATCCTTCCTTGAGGTTGGCCCCCTTGAGCCAATGCGGGTCTATAAACATGGGGCTGATTCTGTAAAGTAGCTGATTTGTACGGGCAATCCTTGGCAAAGTGTTCAACCTCATGATAGACATAACAACTATTTTGAGATACTTGCACTGGTACTGGGGTTCTTTGCATCTGACCTGGTGCAATTAAAGGACGAGGCGGCCTCGGGGCTATAGGCACCGTACTATATTTAGGTGAAAAGATGGGGTACTTGATCCACTAGCTGATCGGGTCATGTAACCCAATGACCTGTACTATTGCAGATACAATGGACCATAATTATATGGCCCACGAAAACTCTTATTCAGGTTGTTTGAATCCGCATATGGGTTAGACCTCTTCCAGAGCCTCAGTGTAGTGGAAGACTCTCCCTTCTACTTGTCCTCCATGGTCTTGGCCTTCTGTACTATTTGGGCATAATCTGTCAAATCCATAGCCCCCAACACCGAACCGATTGACACCTCTTCAATCCCTTCAAAAATTTCCTTGCTTTCCCCTTAGCCGCATTCTGTGTGGAGGAGCAGAATAAAATAAATCCTTGAATTGTTGTTGGAACTCAAGGATAGACTTGTTTCCTTAAGTCAATGCTATGAACTCTAATTCCTTACGGTCTCTGAAGCTATTAAGATAGTAGTTTGATAAAAACAACTCCTTGAATTGTTCCCAAGTTGGTTCCGGGTGGGTTGCCGTCAAGATGAGCTTAGAAGCTCTCCACCATGAGTTTGCTTCATTCTTTAATTGCAAGCATGCATATATAAGTTTATGAGCCTTTGTGCTTTCCACAACTTGAAATATTTTCACCATCGCCTAGATCCATCAATTTGGCTCCAAGGGATCACTACACACTTTAATGAAGATAGGTGGCAAGCGCTTCTCAAAAGATTCAATCACCTTTGCTGTAGTAGTTGCCAGTGGGTATTACGGTGGATATACTGGATAGAACGGATATGGCAGAGGCATCATATATAGAGAAGTGCCAAACGGCGAAAACCGTGGTGTCACCATGGGAGGTGTACCTCCTGGTGGGGCTTTTGGTGGTACTCTAAGAGGTGTACCTCCTAATGCATCTAGGGGTAGTCCTCTAGGAGGTGTACCCCCCGATTGAGCTCCAGTACTTGGCACTACGGGCAGATCTTGTAGAAAATTCACCACACGGGGATGCTGACCTGACTGGGTAGGGTTTAATTGTTGATGCATAGCATTCATGAAAGTTTGTTGTTGGAGTAGCTACTACTGGAATGCTTGTGAAGACTGTTGGTTAAGAGCCGCAATATCATTTGGAGTGATAATGGGAGGAGGATCTGGGATTTCATTCACAGGTGGGTCCTCTAAAATCTCTTCCTGCCTAGGACCCACCCAGGGTTATGGGTGTGGTGATCTTCCCACCAGTCGAGGCCCTCAAGGATTTGGTGGTCATCTAACAGGGCGGGGACCGTGAGGGGCTCCTTATATATTACCTCCGGGTCTAGCGCGTACCATGATGTCTTGTACCTGAATTACATCAAAGTTAAGCATTGATTAAGTGCCACATATATCGTGTGTATGCACAAAATCAAATGCACATCATGACATAGGTCACAATATCACATTGCATTCCATCATCATCGTACGCATCCACAACATTAACCACTACTAGATAGATCACCACACATAACAATGCACCCAAATTCCTAGCGCGAATCACTTTCAATTCATGCAAATTTGGGGTCTACTAAGCACAGGAATCAAAATACCCAATTTTGGGGTATTCTGGGCCCAAAATCCCCTACAGGAAGGTAGGCTAGATTTAGGACCCGTTGGTTGCAACCCGCTGGTCAAGGTCGTGGTTCTATTAAGAGGGCATTCTTGCCCTCATTTCTCTCACTCTTTATTCCTCTCATTTTCTACTCTGCTCAAGTTTGTTTAAAGCAACAAGGAAAGGGTTGGGGAGCTCCTACAAAGCTCTATACACTCGACTTCTCTTCTCCATTTTGGATTAAAGTGTTCAACCATCAACTTCCAATCTTCAAGTAAGTGTTATTCTCCTTATTTTCTCTTTTGACCTATGGAATTTCATTTGCTCTTGATCTATATCCTTTTAAGTTTGTTTCTCTCTTGATCTTTCCCAACTAGAGGGAATGTAGCATGAGAATATGACATTTGTCCATGATTTTCTTCCTCAATCTACCACATTTATCAATTTCATGAGTAGTTTAACCCCTTTTTCCCAAATTTTTTGTTGTTTTAGTGTTTTCATGTTCTCTCTCTCTTTCCTTGCCCAAATGGTGACCTAAATAGGTTTATTCACTCACATTTGGTTGTATTATAGTGATAAGAATGATACATTGCATTCATGCCTCACCTATCACTCCTTAGCAAGAAATTTCACTATTTTTAGGTTAGGGTTCATGAGAAAATTTGGGGTTTTCATTGTTTTGACTTCAATAAAGCTGAGATATGTGTAATTGTGTACATTTGAACCTTCTTTTACACACTATTGTCGAATTCCTCTCAATGCTATGGATGTTAATTGATTATGCTCATCCCTATGGAAATTTCCTTTTTCTTCTCTTGCAATTTGCTTAATGCTTTGGGTTATTGATAGTTTGAGGATTGTATGACCTATGCCCCAAGTAAAATGCTCTCACTCTTTGGCTTCTAATTGTGAAATGTGCATTCAAAATCATGACACCTTGATGTTCTCTTTGTCACTACATGATACATGCCAACTCTTTTCCTTGCCAACTTATTATTTCTATATAGCACATTATGACAATGGCATTAGCATTAGAGTGGTTTTCTCTCCTTGTTCATCATTCAATACACATAACCCCTACAATGTACTTAATATGAGTGCCATGTTGGATATTTGTCATTCATACTACTTTTCCACTTCTTATGGTCCTATTTGCGTTGTCTCTTCTCTTATCCATTGCTTAATTTACTTCCTCTTGGAGTTCTTGTCGAGTTTCTTATGTCTTTCATATGGACTTTACAAGATGTCATCTCGCAAAGGTAAGGAAGCTGCTACCCCATCACGGAGTAGAAAAGATCCAAATTATAAGGGGAAAAGTGCAACTTTGAGCTCTTCTGCAACAAGGGCTCGCCCAAGGAGAAATGCACCTGTATACCCCGAGGAATATGACGAGCACATTTTCCGAAGTCTAGATGCAGTGATGTCATGGTCCACATTCTCCTCAAAACCAATGCTTTGGGCTGGCAGTCCATGCTCTCCATCGACTTACCTTGCTACCCTGACTTTGTTCGGATGTTTTACTGTAACCTCGAAGCTTCCTATGACAATAGGGTATACTCCCTCACCAGCTGAGTGAAGGGACGAGACATCAGACTACCCATAGAGCTATTCGTAGAGATTCTTGGCATATTGATAGAGGGTAATTAGTATTTTTGTCCTCCTCGGTGCAAGGCCTTGGGTCCCTTTATGGACCAAGAGTTACAGAGCCATATCTACTATACTATTAGTGGTAGTGAGGTATGCCCCGAGTCTGAGACTGCATATATTCCAGATGTCCATGTTTTTAGCCGCCTGGTCCTATTTAACTTGCTCCCAAGAGCCGGTTATAGGAATTGGGTGAACTTCATGGTGGCGTACATGGCTTACTGTATCTACATGGCCCTAGAGGATGCTTCTCGCCTATGTCTTCCTTTCATCATGATGAATACCATTGAATACCACACTGCACATCCCTCAGATGGAAACTTTCCTTATGCTCAGTCTCTCATAAGAGTATTCCAGAATTTCCATGTTGATTTAAGGGGTAAGGAGGGAAAGTTCCCGTTGGATAAGTTTTTTCGAGGAAACTTACATAAGATGGACTTGCATGGTGTTATAGAAGCTAATAAGGAGGAAATGGGCTAGAGGAAGATGATGAGGAGGATGAGGAATATGTCCCCGTAGTGGATGAGGAGGAAGAAATGGAGACTGAGGATCCTTCTTATGCGACACTACCTCTTGTTTGAGATTTTAAAATGTAACCGCAAGCATACGGATCAGTGTAGCTATGGGTCGAACACAGGGAGAGCAGCCACTTTATTTTTTTGCTTTTTTCAATAATGCGAAAGTGAACCGATTAATGGTTGTGATCTAATTCTAACTATCTTCCTAAACATATGTATCTAAAATAATGTCCTAACCATTCATCATCTAAGAATTTAAATACGTAAGCCACGTAATTAAAATTAAATAAATAAATAACTGAAAATAAACACCCCACGCAATTAAAAAACAATGAAAAAAAAATGCTGAAATAAAAGTAAAGTAAAAGAAAGGGGATAAAGCTAGAGAGACTCACAAGTAGGTTTCTCTACTTAGCCTGAGGGATGCATCATAATATGAGCTTCCCTACTTGACCAGAGAGTCACTCTTACAAGGGTTACTCTACTTAGCTTTAGGGAAAGGGAGGTAATTAAAATAAAAAATAATAAAATGATGGTTCTATGGCTAGGAGGGGCAAAGCCAACACATACACTAGCTATGAACCTTGGGGGAAAGGGAAAGCAATAATGTAATGAGTGAAATTAAAATCCTAAATTAAGAAAGAAAGGGTAGTCAGAAGAGGGAATGAGAGGGGGGAGATAAGACTACTGAAGGAGCCTACTTACTTAAACTTCAACCCTTGAACTGAAAACTTGATCGATTTGAGATACTACCAGTACTAAAAATCAGATCTGGAATAAGCCAAATCTAAAATTTCTAGTACTAGAGAAAACAAATCTAAAGAAAAAAATTAAACTTGAAAGACATGCTCCATAGCTTGTTCTTGTCACCTAGAACTAAGCCTAGAACTAGAACTTGAAATTTACAACTTCAATTGCTTAAATAATAAAAATAAAAGACTGAAGCAAAAACAAAAGTGCTTGCATTAATTGTATAGAAAGAACTTACAAAAATGTTTAAAGCATAAACCTAGAACTAGAGCTCGAGAAAGAGATAGAGCAACTAAAAAAAAAAAACCTAGAAGAAGAATGAAGTGCCTCCTCCCCTTGTGTTAATTCTATTATATAGAGAATGGGGGAGGGAAGCTAACGATTTTTAGCTTCTAAAAAAAAAAAGATTTTTTTTTATCTTGTTGATGAGGTGGAGGGGAGAGAAGAGAGAAAACGTGTGGAGAGAGAATCTCCCACGATTTTTCATGCCTTTTTCTTCCCACAAAAATATTCTAAATAGCAAGAAACCCCCCTTGGCCGATTGGATTTGGACAACATTCTATTTTAATGGGAAATTCCATCCATGCCCTTGTCTTTTTTTTTTTTTCCTTCTTTCCTATTTTTTCTCTTTATTTTTGCTCTCTCTTCTTCAAACTTGCGCACAACCATCTTGGCCGACCTCCTTTAAGTGATGAGTAGGAGAGAGAAAATCTTCTAAAAAAATCTCAACAAAATGGCAGCTAAGAGGTTTAAACTTGAGACCTCCTAATAAGCAAGGGAATTTACACACCACAACTCGCCAACTACGCTAGGTAGTTGTTACAAAAAAAGAATCTTCAATCACTTAAGGGTGTGGTCCATTGATCATTATTGGTATTTAGAATATTCCTTATACCCTAAGGGTAACTGCAGAAGGGTTGGTTCTGCATCTTGATTCAGTTCTGATCCATTATTCTTTTTCTGACTCGAAAAGAATAATCACTTGTACGGTTGACCAAACGAATGTGTACTTTTAATTGAACACGTCCATCTTGCTCAGAATTTTATCCTCTTAGCAACCATGAAAAGAAATAGGACATCTTTACATGTAAAATTGGAGATATAGCGCCCGATAGTCCTTAAGGCCTTGAAAATATAAAACCTGCAAAAAATGAGTAAAACCCAAGGTAGCTCTATTCTAAATATGTAAAATGCATGTTTTACTACCCTAGATTTCACACATAAATGTGCTCATCACAATTCCCCCACACTTAGACTTTGCTAGTCTTCGAGCAAAACAAAAAGAAAAAGAATAAAAGCAAAAATCCTAACTCACTTTCGTAGGAATCACGGTTGCACTTAGCATGTGCAACAAGCCTTTAAACCCCTAGGTCACCCCTAGTGGACGAGTTGTGTCTCGTGGGTGTTTGCAGTGAATATACACCCAAAATTTTGAATAAACAAATCTCAACCTTGGCTAAAGGTAAGGGTCATGCTTATTCGGAGCAAAGATAATTCCTTTTACAAGGGACCTCCACACTTGAACTTTTATTATCCTTTATCAATTCCAGGCACTAGCATATTTCTTAATTTGGAACTCACCTCGTCTCTTCCAAAACATTCTTATCTTAAGGTAAAACCACTTGTGAAGAAATAAGGAACCAATGACTAAGGCGTTGGAGTGTTTTTTACCAAACATGTTACCAAGCATTAATGATATTTGTACATTTTTTCTTCTTTTTTCGCTTAATAAACTCTATTCTACTCCACTACTTTTGGCCTGAATGACATGGTGGAGCAAACACCAGACATCCAAGTTACTATGTAGCTTTGTTTTTTTGCATATGCCCACAAAGACAGTGATGCTAGAGTTCTTTCAGAAGTTTCCTCCTTAGGAATTTCGATCAAGCCACCATGCTTCCTAAAGCGCAATGCCTTGTCTAGTTCCAAGGGAATCAACTCTTATTCTTCATTATACCACATTTCACACTTCATTTAAAATTATGCATTTGTCAACTCATGCCAAATTAAAAAGAAGGTCTCAACTCCAAATCAAAAGTACAAGGATCCCACATACTTACATATGGTCCAACACCATAAAACAGGGGTCTCTTATTTTTCAAAAGAAAGTCCCATCTTAAGACACATGCTTGTTTCTTTCTTCTCAACAGTGTTTTTATACGTTCAAAATGGGTACCTTAATAAAAAATTTTATTTTCATACATCAAGCAACCGAATGGTATGATCATTAGCCAAAAGCCAAAGTAGGACTTCATCCTTAGCAAGCTCAAAAACAAAAAGAAAAACAAACAAAACAAAGTGAAAAAAGCAAAAACTTGTTTCCCTCCCTCACACTTAAGTCATGCAATGTTCTCAATGCATGAAAAGAATTAAAAGTGAAGACAATGCAAGGGGGTTATACCTGATTAAAAGTTAGTCATCAGTGTAAAGAGGTTCATGGAGATCCATGACCTCTTCACTACCAGTAGTAGGAAACTTGAGGAGCGGTTTCAAACGCTGACCATTAACCTTTAAAATTACGCATGTTCCTAGATTCAGAATCTCTACAGCCCCATGGGGATATACATTATGGACAATAAGCAGGCTATCCCATCAGGATCTATGCTTACCAGGAAAAAGATACAATCGAGAGTTGTACAATAAGAACTTATCATCAATTGCAAAAGATTTGCACAGAATGTGCTTATCATGAAAAACTTTAGTGTTTTCCTTGTAAATCCTAGAACTTTCATAGGCATCATTCCTAAGTTCCTCAAACTCAGATAGTTGGAGCCTACGATGAATTCCCGCATCAATTAAATCAACGTTAAGCTTCATGATGGCCCAAAAGGCCTTATGCTCTAACTCAACTGGTAAGTGACAGGCTTTCCCATACACCAAACGGTAGGAAGACTGACCAAGATCGTTCTTGAATGCAGTCCAATGGACCCACAAGGCATTAATGAGCTTAAGGGACCAATCCTTACGGTTGGGATTAATAGTTTTCTCCATGATTTGTTTGATCTGCTTATTAGACACTTCCACTTGGCCACTAGTTTGGGGGTGATAAGGGGTAGATAACTTATGGGTGATCCCATACTTTTTCATTAAAGCCTCAAAAGGCCAATTAAAAAAATGAATACTCCTATCACTAATTATTGCACGTGGTGCACCAAAGCGGGAAAAAATGTTCTCTTTTGAGAAACTGGACCACCACTTTGTGGTCATTAGATTTACAAGGTATGACCTCTATCCATTTAGAAACGTAATCAACAGCAAAAGATATGTACAAATTCTCAACGGAATTAGGGAATGGTCACATAAAATAGATGCCCCATACATCAAAGATCTCAACTACCAAAATGGGTTGAGGGGCATCATGTTCCTCTTATTGATACGGCCAAAAGACTGGCAGGTAGGACAAACCTTGTAAAAATTAATGGGCCAATAAAACCTGTATTAGAGAACCTTTGCGGCAGCCTTCTTAGGTACAAAGTGTCCACCACATACATGATCATGTCAAAAAGAGAGAATGGAACTTTACTCATGATCAGGAAAACATTATCGGATAATCTGATCTGGACATATCTTAAATAAATAAGAATCATCCCAGAAAAAAGTGCTTAACTTGGAAATGAAACCTATACTTATCTTGGGTGGACCAGTGATCCGGAGTCACATCTGAAACTAAGAAGTTGACAATGTCAGCAAACTATGGTTCACTAGAAATTGTAAATAATTGTTCATCTGGAAAGTTCTCGTTGACTGGAGAATCAACAGTCAAGGAATTGGGAAGCCGGGATAAATGGTCTGCAACTAGGTTTTCAACTCCTTTCTTATCCTTAATTTCTAAATCAAACTCTTGCAAAAGTAAAACCCACCTAATGAGATAGGCCTTGGCATCCTTCTTCTGAACTAGGTATCTAAGAGCAGAATGATCAGTATACACCATCACATGTGAACCAACTAAGTAAGATCGAAACTTTTCTAATGCAAACACAACAGCTAAAAATTCTTTTTTAGTGATTGTATAATTGAGTTGTGCATCATTTAAGGTCCTACTAGCATAGTAAATGACAGTAGGCAACTTATTAATCCTTTGACCCAAAACCGCTCCTATGGCAAAATCCAAAGCATCACACATCAGTTCAAAAGGTTCTGTCCAAACAGGTAGTTGAATAATAGGTGCATTGGTCAACTCCTTCTTAAGTTGTTTGAAGGATTCTAGGCACTCTTTAGAAAACTCAAAATTTTGATCTTTAGCAAGTAATGACATGAGAGGTCGAGCTAACTGACTAAAGTTCTTAATAAACCTTCTGTAGAAGCCTACATGCCCTAGAAAAGACCAGACATCCTTAACAGATTGAGGAGGTGGTAAATTATTAATTAAATCTAATTTGGCTCTATCTACTTTAATTCCCTCCTTGGATACTACATGGCCTAAAAAAATACCTGATTTAACCATAAAATGACATTTCTCCTAATTCAAAACCAAATTCTTATTTCAAAATTAGAGAAAGATGATGAAGACATTCAGAATAAGAATTCCAATGAATTAAAAAGTCATCCATAAATACTTCTAAGAATTTTTCAACCATGTCATAAAAAATGCTCATCATGCATCATTTGAATGTAGCAGGGGCATTACAAAGCCCAAAGGGCATATGCCTGTAAGTAAATATTCCATATGGGCATGTAAAAGTGGTCTTATGTTGGTTTTCTAAAGCAATTGGGATCTGGTTATAGTCGGAATATCTATCAAGAAAATAATAGTATTCAT
Source organism: Macadamia integrifolia (assembly GCF_013358625.1). Taxonomy (NCBI): domain Eukaryota; kingdom Viridiplantae; phylum Streptophyta; class Magnoliopsida; order Proteales; family Proteaceae; genus Macadamia; species Macadamia integrifolia. Next base: position 24,655,958 of record NC_056567.1, on the reverse strand, counting down.
GTCTAGCTAACCTCTCTAACATCTGGTCAATGAATGGCAATGGGAAGTGGTCCTTCTAGGTTGTCACATGAAGTTTCCTGTAGTCTATGCACACTCTCCACCCTGATTGGACACGGGTTAGAATGAGTTCATTATTGGCATTGGGAACTAGTCACACCAGACTTCTTAGGCACTACGTGAACTAGGCTTGCCCATTGACTGTCAGAAATAGGATAAATTATTCCATGATCCAAGTATTTTAGGATCTCTTTCTAAATAGCTTCCATCATCACTTGGTTAGCTCTTCTTTGGGGTTCCGTGGACGGTTTGGAATCCTCCATGAGATGTATATGATATTACACAATAGAAGGGCTTATACCATTGATATCAGCCATGGTCCAACCTAGGACTTCCTTATTATCTTTTAACACTTTAAGTAACTCCTCTTCGTGGCTAGAAGTCAAATTTGAAGAAATTATTACAGGAAGAGTCTGGTCAAGCCCTAGGAAAGCATATCTCAAATTAGATGGCAACTCCTTAAGATCTAGCTTAGGGGGCTCAACTATGGAAGGTTTGGGAATAGAATTGGAAAGGGGTGCTAAGGGCTCCACAGGTGTGTGAAGACTTAAGACTTCAGAAAATAAAGTTTTACTATCATCATCCAACTCATCCATACACTCTTGGAATTCTAAACCAAAATTAATATCAAAGTTGGTAATTAAATCATCAAAAAAATCCAAAAAATCCTCAAGCATATTGATCTCTTCTTCCATATGTGGTTGCTTGCCAATCCTAAACATGTTAAACTCAACAGTTTGGTTATCAAAAGATAATCTTAGGAAACCATTCCAGCAATTGATTAATGCATTACTGGTAGCCAAGAATGGTCTTCCTAGAATTATTGGGATCTCATCCCTAATTGAGAAGGACTTGGTATCTAACACAATGAAATCAACAGAGAAAATAAATTCTCTCACCTTTAGTAAGACATCCTCAACCATCCCTTTAGGAATCTTTGTTGGGTCCCGATTGACACTCAGAGGGGGGGTGAATCAGTGTGCCAAATATTTTTTCACTTTTCAACTGTACCCCTGATGTGGCAATCACTATTTGCACTCCAATAGAACAGTCTATTGATGATGCCCAGAGCTGCTATGTATACTACTGAACATTCTTACTATTGCATGAAACTTACTCACATAACCTGTATTGCTGCCCAGAGCTGTCTCATAAACCTCACACGGTAATCAATGTCACATACATACACAGTCGTATGCACATCCACACTGCACCACCAAGTGGTCAGGTCTACCAGATGTACACACCCATTCTGCAGCCAAGCACTCCAATCCACAATACAAATACGAGCATACACATCCACAACACAAGAAATACGTGCTTCAGCCAGTTGCCTACATGCACGGAGTAATGCCCACTGTTGGGCTCAGCATTTACTCAATACTAATTATGACTGCACCCACAGCCAAGGGAACACATTCCCAGTTTTCACCAATGACATACAATGGCTAGGTCTTCACCCTAGTTTTCTCAGAATGATCTGAGAGGCCGCACCCACGGAAAATAGGTTTAGGTAGTTGTACCTACCAAGGAACACATAGCCCCTGTGTCCAGCACCCACTGAACACCAATAAAATAAAGTTGGGCTTATAACAATGCCCTATAGTGAAACACTCATACATGCAAATTTCCCCCAAATAGACTACAACTATCACTTAGGCATTTTATCAAACATCTTGCCTACAATGATTTATAATAATGGAAATTTGGCAAAAGTGAGGTTACCTTGGCAAGGAGTAACCGTCGGGATGCAATAATGTCGATCTCCACTTGATGCGGACCACAATCACGTTGTCTCGGTGCCGCCAATGCTTCAACCTCGGTTGGCACTTGGGTTTCTTGAAGCAACTCACAAGAACCAAATTCTAGGTTCTTCTTCTTCTTCTTTCTTTTCTCCTTGTCTTTACTTTCATGGAGTAACAATGGCATTCACATTCACATTCACACACACACAAAGAGAGGAAAAAACTTCTTCTCTATTTCCCTCTTCTTCTCTTCTCTTCTATTTCTTTTCTTTTCTCTTGGAAACAACCAATAGAACTTGCTACCTTGGTTTCCAACAACTTCCTAAGCCTCTAATGGGGGCTAGGGATGAAGTGCAAGAGGATGGAAGTCTTTCATTCAAACCTTTAGCCTTCCACGAGCTTCAACTCATTTTTTTGACCACCTCAGCAACCCCTCTGCCTGATTTCTTCCCTCTGATGTGTAGAGCTCGGAGAGATGAAGAATCTCCAACTTGAATCACTCAAATCGGAGTTAAGATGAGAGAGATATGGCCTTTTGAAGTTGGACCAACTAGAACACTCAAAATGGAATCTTCGTAGGGGTGGCGTAGGCTACACCGGCGGTGCGCGCAATAGGGGCGAAATCTGACCGTAGATCTAATATAAAAGATCTTATAATCTGAGCCATCGGATTAAACCAACGGACAATAGATCCAAACCATTAAATTTGAATCTCGATGACGTCATCATGACGTAGGCGCTGACATCGTCAAAAGTGTTGTCGATCTATGATTGGTTGCTTTTCCGGATTTTAAGGGAGCTTGTCTCCCACTCACAAAAGAGAAATGCATATCGACCGTTGGATCCGAATCCTCCATGATGGCTTTAATCAGATTTCATTAGATCATTAAGATTGGAATCTTCTTTATATCTTCTATACACGTGCGAAACACACTTAACATAACTTGATAAGGTGTAGCGCCAGTGCATCAAGAATTATACACCTAACCAATCAAATCCTACGCGCAAGCATCTATCTCATCCATATCACACCAAAATCTCAGCAGCCTTTGGATGGGCATCAAGCCTACGTGGTCAAATCTTGACCATCCATTTCACTTCCCTTTACTCCTCTTTATTATAATCAAGTCGCTGCCTCCATATATTTCAGTGCTTAAAGACCCCTTTCAACTCAGACCTTCAAAATCTTGAAATTACACAGAAGCCCTTCAAATTTCAAAAATAAATTCCGAAAAATCCATCCAACACCGAGAGCAACTGATGGATTTTCGAAACCGACTTTACGGAAACACTTATAACTTTTTCATACGATATCCGATCGATATGAAACGAAGTGTGTTGGAATCGTAACTGGATGCTCTACGACTTTTCAGAAGACTCAATCATTTGAATCATCCATATAAAAAGACCAAAATGCCCCTACACCTTTCCAATGACGTATCTTTCTCATACGGAATCGGAATGCGATGAAATCAGAACCGTTGGAAAGATTGTATTTTTGTCGTATTGTTACATGTAGAACACTTCCTTTAAAAAATTCATCTTCAATGCCAAAACTGCCCTCGACTGCCACAAATGCCGTAACTTCTTCATACGGTATCGGAATGTGACGAAATCAAATGCACTGGACTAGGTAAATTACAATCTATCTTTTTCATGAAGAACCAATCTTCCAAAAATGTCATTTTCACTACCGAAAATGCCCTCGATTGTAAATAGGCCAATTTTGCCAGTTTTGACCCAGAAACCCGCACCACCTATTAATGATGTATTAAACTACTCCATGGATACCAAGATGCTCTGTTATATCATCGGTGACACTAGACACTGCCATGTCATCATTTTTATCCACGTCACCCAAACTGGCCACGTCACCCAAACTGGCCACGTGGCCGAGTTGCCAACAAGGACAACTATAAAACAACAATCTCCCCCTTTGGAATTGTTGGCAACCACCTCATCACTAATACACTCTAAAGCTCCGATGAGTAACTCTCTCCCCCTTTGACAACAAGTACAAAGGGTGGAACCAATGGACTCCCCCTGAGTCCAATATGGGGGTAGCAACATCAAGCAACTTGCTCCCCCTCTCCCAATGCTACTAGTGCTTTGGAAGAAACACCACTCCCAGCTTCTGTCTGAGGAACTCAAACTGATCTTTGGGAAGCGGTTTAGTGAAGATATCAGCCACCTGCTCTGCTGTGGGAACAAACTCCATCCTTACTTCACCTTCCATCACCTTGTCTCTTAAGAAATGATACCGGATAGCAATGTGCTTCATTCTAGAATGCATCACCGGGTTCTTAGAGATATTGATAGCACTAGTATTGTCACAATATAGTGGCACTGCCTGCTCAGCCTCCACACTCAAATCCTTCAACATCTGCTTCATCCACAACACTTGTGTACAACAAGATGTAGCTGCAATGTATTCTGCCTCTACAGTTGAAAGAGAGACTGACTCTTGCTTCTTACTATGCCATGCCACCAAGCTGCTCCCCAAATAGAATGCACCACCACTGGTGCTCTTCCTATCATCTACACATCCGGCCCAATCTGCATCTGAAAAAGCTGACAAACTAAAGCTCTTGACTTTCGGATACCATAACCCAAACTCACTAGTCCCTTTCAGATATCTGAAAATTCTCTTCACTGCTGCCACATGTGTCTCTTTTGTTCCTGCTTGAAATCTGGCTACCATGCACACAGCTTGTAAGATGTCAGGCCTACTAGCTGTCAGATATAATAGGCTACCAATCATTGACCTATACGAGGTGTGGTCAACTAATGGAGAGTCATCTTCCTTGCTCAACTTACACCCAGTCATCATAGGTGTACTAACTGGCTTGCAATCCTCCATGGTGAATCTCTTTAACATCTCCCTCACATATTTGGACTGAGATATGAAGATACCATCTTTCTTTTGACTGATCTGCAAACCCAAGAAGAATGATAATTCACCCAACATGGACATCTCAAACTCATCTTGCATCCTCATTGCAAAATCTTTGCACAACTCATCTTTGTGACCCCCAAAGATGATATCATCTACATACACAACCACCAAAAGCTGACTGCTTTCTTCAGTTCTGATGTAGAGATTACTGTCCACTAAGCCTTTCTTGAAACCCAACTTGCACAAGTAAGAATCCAATCTGGAGTATTATGCTCTTGGAGCTTGTTTCAAACCATACAATGCCTTCTTCAATCTGCACACAAGAGTGGGGTTCTCACTCAGTTAAAATCCATCAGGCTACTCTATGTAAACCTCCTCTTCCAAGTTTCCATTTAGAAAAGCTGATTTGAAATCCATCTAGATAGACCTTGAACCCCTTGTACACTGACAAAGCCAAGAACATTCTGATAGCCTCAAGTCTTGCCACTGGAGCAAAAGTTTTCTCAAAATCAATGCCTTCCACTTGAGCACTCTCCCTCTTTGACTTCAATATCAAAGAACTATAATATCTCTCTCTAAAGTAATCTCTCCCAGTGTGGGATACAAGCATCTATAGGAATGCCCATATGCATCTTTCCAATCCTACAGATGTGAGAGTTCAAACTAAATAGGAGTGCCCATACGCATCTTCCCTATCCTATGAGTTGAAATCTCAATTACTCAACTGACCTCATATCTGCTTCAACACTGCTCATCAGATAAGTGTTGCCTTGACTGGATATACATCATGAACTATAAATTACAATACGCAACTGCTCAACTCACCAGCTTCTTGAGATTCCTGTCATAAATCTCTTCATCCAGTCAACATATCATTCTCTCTGTCACTAGTGCTGAAATATTTAACTCTGTCGAAGTCAAACAATCACCATGATCACACAAAATTGCACTCTGACAACTACCACTGAGATTGATACCAACTGAATCTCTGACCCATACTGATGCATACAAAAGCGAATTATTGGCTGCCATACTCACAACTGCATGCCTCTGACCATCACTGACATCTTCAACTATTCTGCCCTCTGATGACTCTGAACTGCTCATCTGGTGATTGCTCCATTAAGATGCAAATACTAAAGAGGACTACACTAAGTTTCAATTGATGTCTCTAATCCAAGCACTATTGCAGGAACTTTACTGTCATAATCTAAGTCCTGCTGGGGGCACTAATATCCATCTAGTGAGCTCCCCCATTCTTGTGCACCAGAGTACACCTAGTGCCTGGGAGGTGTGCCCACTCCTATACCTTGTCTAGGTGGTGGGAGGGTGGTGACTGTGACTGCACACACCTCTATGTGCTTCTCTATCCAAACTAACTGACCACTTGCCTTAGTCCTATGCATTTGCTTCTCACCAGAAGCTTTCCTACTACTCTGTTTTTCTTTCTGCTCACTTACTGTCTTCTTCAGTCTCTGCCTCTGTCCAACCAACCCAATTGTAGACCTCTCTTTTACCTTTCCAACTGATGGTCTTCCCTTTCTGAATCTTTCTTGCACAACTGTAGAACTGACATCTCCCTTTGTTTTCCAGATTCTGTTTACTGTTGTCTCGGCCTTTTGTATATCCTTCACTTTCCATACACTATACAAAGCCACCTGAGCCTCACCACTAGATTGTGACTGATGCTTCTTAGAATGTCTTTCATTGACTTGCCTTCTACAACCACTTCTTAACTTTCTTGTTCTAGAGATCTGATAGTCTCTCTCCTCTTGTACAAGCTGAGGGGAGAGCACTGCCTTGCAATGCTTGGCCCAATGTCCATGATGGTGGCATCTAAGACATTCTACTAGTTGTCTACCCAGTGGTGCTATAGGAATCCTCCCTTCATAGCTGGAGTCTAGTCTAGATATACACTCTGCTCTCCTATGTCCATACTCACTGCACCTGTGACAATACCCATGAAAACAAAACTGTATCATTGGAACTGCCTATGCAAGCTGGGTGAAGCATTATGTCTATTGGTGGGAGCCATCTGACTCTGCCTGGGAATCATCTGCATAGGCCTCTGATAATTGAACTTGTTGAACCTGCCATACTCAACTAGTCTCTGCTGGTAAACTCTGTCATAACCACCAACTCTGATTATGTTCCCTGTTTGGACTGCTTGTTCGCCTTTGCCTCTACTCTTTGTATCTTGTGGACTGCCTCCACATTGTGCCTGATGTGTAGGAGATCTCATCTCACTATTGTGTCTCTCCTCTCTCTTCCTCTGTCTCCTCTGAGCTCTCTTCTGTGTTTTTCCTATAGTCTGTCTCTGTGGGTTGATCTCAACTGTCTCTATAGCTTTCTCTGATGACTCACTCTGCTCTGTCATAGAACTAGAGCTGATGATGGGTAGTCTTTGACATTCTGCAGACTGAGCTAGATGTCTATCCATCTCTGTAACCACAAGTGGAGTGGCTGAATGTCTCCTCTGCAACTCAGTCAACTGTGTTTGTAGTGAAATGATCTCTGCTTCTAACTCTTTGTTTAACTTCTTAAAATCATTTGAAATTTCACTACCTCTTTTAATCACTCGAGATTGCACATCTATTTTCTCTCTCAAGGCTAAGTTCTCTGATTCAAGCCTGGTACACACCTCACTTTGCTTTCTCAATTGATCTTCAAGAGATTTTATAACCTGAGGGTCATTTTTAGACTTCATCATCTGTGAGATACAAGAAGCATCAAGCTCTAACAATTGTGCTCTCAACACATTGGCTGCCTCTTCAAGGATTCTACATCTCTCATCTCTATTGATGACTTGTGTTTCTAATGCTGCAATAATGAAGTTGCACTCCTTCAGATGTGTTCTCAAATCAATATTGATTTCATCTTGAGTTGTAGTAATATGTGCCTCAACACACTCAAATCCACTGGTGTAGCACTCATCTGAACATCTGCTTTCAACATCTAATGTGGACTCTGATATAGCTGGCTCACCTCCATATAGGTTGTGTAATCTCTCCCACATCGCCTTAGCTGATATGCATGAACTGACTTTGACACTCACACTGTCTGTTAATCCATCCAAAATGATCTCTCTAACCTTAGAGTCAATAGTAGAGTCTACACTCCCATTAACCACTGCACTCCATAGATCATACCCCAATGAACCTATATGTGACTTCATCAACTTCCTCCAAAAGATAAAATCTGATCCATTAAAAATAGAAGCTCCAGAAGTAGACTTACTGAACCAAACACCTGATGCCATCTTCAACCAACCAGATAACTTTGAGCTGTTTAAGCTGCCTCTAGAGCCCTTGCTCTGATACCAATTGTTGGGTCCCGATTGACACTGAGAGGGGGGGGAATCAGTGTGCCAAATAATTTTTCACTTTCCAACTGTACCCCTGATGTGGCAATCACTATTTGCACTCCAATAGAACAATTTATTGATGCTGCCCAGAGCTGCTATGTATACTACTGACCATTCTTACTGTTGCATGAAACTTACTCACATAACCTGTATTGCTGCCCATAGCTGTCTCATAAACCTCACACGGTAATCACTGTCATATACATACACAGTCGTATGCACATCCACACTGCACCACCAAGTGGTCAGGTCTATCAGATGTACACACCCATTTTGTAGCCAAGCACTCCAATCCACAATACAAATACGAGCATACACATCCACAACACAAGAAATACGTGCTTCGGCCAATTGCCTACTTGCACGGAGTAATGCCCACTGTCGGGCTCAGCATTTACTCAATACTAATTATGACTGCACCCACAGCCAAGGGAACACATTCCCAGTTTTCACCAATGACATACAATGGCTAGGTCTTCACCCTAGTTTTCTCAGAATGATCTGAGAGGCCGCACCCACGGAAAATAGGTTTAGGTAGTTGTACCTACCAAGGAACACATAGCCCCTGTGTCCAGCACCCACTGAACACCAATAAAATAAAGTTGGGCTTATAACAATGCCCTATAGTGAAGCACTCATACATACAAATTTCTCCCAAATAGACTACAACTATCACTTAGGCATTTTATCAAACATCTTGCCTACAATGATTTATAATAATGGAAATTTGGCAAAAGTGAGGTTACCTTGGCAAGGAGTAACCGTCGGAGATGCAATAATGTCGATCTCCACTTGATGCGGACCACAACCACGTTGTCTCGGTGCCGCCAATGCTTCAACCTCGGTTGGCACTTGGGTTTCTTGAAGCAACTCACAAGAACCAAATTCTAGGTTCTTCTTCTTCTTCTTTCTTTTCTCCTTGTCTTTACTTTCATGGAGTAACAATGGCATTCACATTCACATTCACACACACACAAAGAGAGGAAAAAACTTCTTCTCTATTTCCCTCTTCTTCTCTTCTCTTCTATTTCTTTTCTTTTCTCTTGGAAACAACCAATAGAACTTGCTACCTTGGTTTCCAGCAACTTCCTAAGCCTCTAATGGGGGCTAGGGATGAAGTGCAAGAGGATGGAAGTCTTTCATTCAAACCTTTAGCCTTCCACGAGCTTCAACTCGTTTTTCCGACCACCTCAGCAACCCCTCTACCTGATTTCTTCCCTCAGATATGTAGATCTCGGAGAGATGAAGAATCTCCAACTTGAATCACTCAAATCGGAGTTAAGATGAGAGAGATATGGCCTTTTGAAGTTGGACCAACCAGAACACTCAAAATGGAATCTTCGTAGGGGTGGCGTAGGCTACACCGGCGGTGCGCGCAATAGGGGCGAAATCTGACCGTAGATCTCATATAAAAGATCTTATAATCTGAGCCGTTAGATTAAACCAACGGACAATAGATCCAAACCATTAAATTTGAATCTCGATGACGTCATCATGACGTAGGCGCTAACATCGTCAGAAGTGTTGTCGATCTATGATTGGTTGCTTTTCCGGATTTTAAGGGAGCTTGTCTCCCACTCACAAAAGAGAAATGCATATCGACCGTTGGATCCGAATCCTCCATGATGGCTTTAATCAGATTTCATTAGATCATTAAGATTGGAATCTTCTTTATATCTTCTATACACGTGCGAAACACACTTAACATAACTTGATAAGGTGTAGCGCCAGTGCATCAAGAATTATACACCTAACCAATCAAATCCTACGCGCAAGCATCTATCTCATCCATATCACACCAAAATCTCAGCAGCCTTTGGATGGGCATCAAGCCTACGTGGTCAAATCTTGACCATCCATTTCACTTCCCTTTACTCCTCTTTATTATAATCAAGTCGCTGCCTCCATATATTTCAGTGCTTAAAGACCCCTTTCAACTCAGACCTTCAAAATCTTGAAATTACACAAAAGCCCTTCAAATTTCAAAAATAAATTCCGAAAAATCCATCCAACACCGAGAGCAACTGATGGATTTTCGAACGAACTTTACAGAAACACTTATAACTTTTTCATACGATATCCGATCGATATGAAACAAAGTGCATTGGAATCGTAACTGGATTCTCTACGACTTTTCAGAAGACTCAATCATCTGAATCATCCATATAAAAAGACCAAAATGCCCCTACACCTTTCCAATGACGTAACTTTCTCATACGGAATTGGAACGTGATGAAATCAGAACCGTTGGAAAGATTGTATTTTTGTCGTATTGTTACATGTAGAACACTTCCTTTAAAAAATTCATCTTCAATGCCGAAACTACCCTCGACTACCGTAAATGTCGTAACTTCTTCATACGGTATCGGAATGTGACGAAATCAAATGCACTGGACTAGGTAAATTACAATCTATCTTTTTCATGAAGAACCAATCTTCCAAAAATGTCATTTTCACTACCGAAAATGCCCTCGATCCATGCATACCAAGATGCTCTGTTATCTCATCGGTGACACTAGACACTGCCATGTCATCATTTTCATCCACGTCACTCAAACTGGCCATGTCATCACCGCCACGTGGCTGAGTTGCCAACAAGGACAACCATAAAACAACAATCTTAACAGACATATCTGCCAACTGAAGAGTAGTCCCAGTGGCTTTCAATTCTCCCAATCCTAGTTGCTTGTACATATGGTAAGGTAAACGATTCACACTTGCGCCAAGGTCAAGTAAGGGATGCTCAATGTAGGTGTTACCTATGACAAAAGCTATGGTAGGGCTCCCTAGATCCTTATACTTGACTGCTATAGGCTGAGTAATTATGGAACTAATGTTACCTATGCATTTTTGGTCACACTAGTGATGCGTTTGTGAGTACAAAAATCTTTCAGTACCTTTACATAGGTAGGGATCTGGGATATGGCATCCAAAAGAGGGATGTTCACTTCTACCTTTTTGAAGACTTCTAAAATTTTATCCATAAAAGCATTCTTCTTTTTGTTTACCAAACGATTAGAAAATGGGACAGTAGGTACATAAAGACTATTATGGATTTTCCATTTTTCAGAATAATCATTTTTTATTTCCTCAATCAAATCATCTTTAGTTTTAGAAGAATCTTTAGGTTCATCAGACAAACCTGGAACAAGAGGCATACTTGTGTCCTCAACTGAAGGAGAGTTAACAAGAGTAATAGATAGGGAAGATTTAGGAACACTCTGTTGGTACTCTCTACCACTCCTAAGGGCATAAACAACATTACATTGGTTAGAGTGCCATTGTTGGGTTTGACCTTGTACTATATTCAGTGGTGCATTAGTTGGTGCTTGTGAACTAACAGGCTGATGATGCCTAGGGTTAGGCTCTGGTTGACTGGGTAAAGTTTCCTTCTCCCTCTCATGCATAACTGAGACAACTTGGGTGAGTTCTCTCGTAAGATTTTAATGGCTTGTTATGAGGAGGGTCATATTTTTTTTTAAGTCACTTATTCTACTTGTCTCTCCAGTGTTGGTAAACCCAGGGGGTTACTGATAAGATGATAGGAGATGGCCCCTAGGAAAACTAGCCCGAGGTCCTACATTTGACCTAGGAAAAATATTTTGGGAAAAAGATTGTTATGCTAAGGGAGGCCTTTGGAATCCAGGTTGACCTTGATTATGGAAATTGGAAGGCCCTTCTTGGTTACCCTGATTCCAGGAGAAATTTGAGTGATTTCTCCATCCTGGATTGTAGGTGTTACTATATGGATTATTCTAGTATAAGGCATTAACACTAAAATTAGAGGTGCCCCTAAAGGTGTTGGGGCATTCTTCTATGACATGTCTAGGGGACTAGCACCAGCACAAATCTTAACCAAATTGACTGATGATAGCTCTCTAAGAACATTAGCCTCCATCTCTTGATTAAGCTATCCAAATGGGCTTCCTTGGCTACTATCCCATCCACAAAATATCCTTTTCCTCCTATGGTTCTTTCACTCTCTTGGATTGATTCGCACTCACGGGTTTTGTCAGCTAAGTTAAGTAAGAATTCCCATGCCTTTCCTTCATCTGTAAAAGATGTGAATCCCTCAGGGTACATAGACTCTATCATTTGTTCAGTTGGGTAATCAATACCCTCATAAATTATTTGACATAAATGCTATAAGTCTAGGCCATAGTGAGGGCATTCTTAGAGTAGATCCTTGAATCTCTCCATAAGTTTGGAAAAGGACTCACTAGGCTTTTGCCTAAACTGAAGGATATCACTTCTAAGCTTATTGGTCTTCTGAGTTGGGAAAAACTTCTTAAGGAAGACAACTATGAACTGTTCCCATGAGGTTATGGAATTTGTGGGTAACCCATACAATCACTTCTTAGCTTGGTCTTTCAATGCAAAAGTGATAAACCTAAGCTTAACAGCATCATCAGAAAGTTGTTGTATCTTAATTAGAACACATACCTCTTCAAATTCCATTAGAAATAGGTATGCATCCTCAGAGGTCAGCCTATGAAAGTGGGGCAACATAGTGATGTACTGAGATTTGAGCTCAAAATTATTGCCCTGGGCTTGTGGTAGAACTAAGTAGGAGGGTTGGGCTACTTTAACAGGGTATAACCTATCTTTCAAAGATTTAGGTGGAGGGTTTTACTGTTGGTCTCCCATATTGAAGGGTTTTAAAGAGAGCAAATGTATAGGGTCACTACTTGTTGGATTTCTTCTTTGTAACCGATTCTTAGTATTACGTACCCACTTAACACTCATACAATAGAAAATTACCTACAACTAGAGTAAGACAAGTGCAAAAGAATGGAAAGAAAAACCTTTTTTTTTAATTATTATTTTTGAATAAAAAACAAAAGTGTTTGCCTTAATTGAATAAAAAGAACTTACAAAAGTGTTTAAAGCATAAACCTAGAACTAAAGCTAGAAAGAGAAAACTAGAGAGAGATAGAGCAAGCAAATAAAAAAAAACCTAGAAGAAGAATGAAGTGCCTCCTCCCCTTGTGTTAATTCTATTATATAGAGAATGGGGGAGGGAAGCTAACGATTTTAGCTTCTAAAAAAAAAAAGATTTTTTATTCTTATTGATGGGGTGGAGGGGAGAGAAGAGAGAAAATATGTGGAGAGAGAATCTCCCACGATTTTTTTACCTTTTTCTTCCTATTTTTTTCTCCATTTTTCTATTTTTCTCTCTCTTCTTGCACAAGAAACCTCCCTTAGCTGATTAGATTTGGACAATATTTTATTTTAATGGAAAATTCCATCCATGCCCTTATCTTTTTTTTTTTTTTTTTTTTCTTCTTTCCTATTTTTTCTCTTTATTTTCTCTCTCTTCTTCAAACTTGCGGACAACCATCTTGGCTGACCTCCTTTAAGTGATGAGTAGGAGAGAGAAAATCTTTAAAAAAAAATGGCAACAAAATGGCAGCTAAGCGGTTCGAACTTGAGACCTCCTAATAAGCAAGGGAATTTGCACACCACAACTCACCAACTACGCTAGGTAGTTGTTGTTACAAAAAACGAATCTTCAATCACTTAAGGGTAAGGTCCATCAATCCTTGTTGGCATTTGAAATATTTCTTATACCCCTGGGACAACTACAGACAAGCTGGTTCTGTATCTCGATTGAGTTCTGATCCATTGTTCTTTTTCTGGCCTGAAAAGAATAATCATTTGTACAGTTGACTAAACAAATGTGCACTTTTAATTAAACATATCCATCTTAATAAGAATTTTGTCCTCTTCGCAACCATGAAAAGAAATAGGACCTCTTTATGTGTAAAATTAGAGATATAGCGTCTGATAGTCCTTAAGGCCTTAAAAATATAAAACTTGCAAAAAGAGAGTAAAACCCAATGTAGCTCCATTTTAAATATGTAAAATGCATGTTTTACTACCCTTAATTTCACACACAAATGTGCTCATCACCTCCTCCAGGTGGGGCTTTTGAATATCAAGGCATGATGGACAGATTGAAGGCACTTCGGGTAGGGTAAGAACTGATCTTTAAGAATCAAGAAGAGGGAGTTGCATGTGAGAGGATACTCTGACAGACCCAAGTAAGGATGAAGACAGATCTTAGAGACCTATCCGAAGCCATGGACTCAGTCTCCATGGAGGTAGCGGTGAACCTTGCATAACTACAAGAAGAGGTGAAGCTAGTGAACTGACACTTCGACTATTATGATCATCGCCTCAATATAAACTCTAAGTCCAGGGAGACAGAAGTCATTGATCTAGATGATGATTGATAGTGCAGTGAACAAGGATGGTTTTACGTTGAACTTGTTTTAAGGAACATCTCTTTTCTTCTCTTCTTTTTTTTTTTTTTCTTCTTTTGACCCTTGTACTCTTTTTTCGTACATGCAACATGATGCACATTTTAGATTTTAACTCATTTCAACTTTTATATGATAATATTTTATATTTACCCAACCCCAAATCCCATTATAGATTCTATAAGGTTTGAACTTGCAAGCTGTGAGTGTTTAGAACATCGTGTTCTGATACCACCGTTGTCACATCCCGTTCACATAGAACTGGAGCGGTGACTGGGTTACCTCCGGGTAACCCAAGAATCACCAGGATCATATAATGCAGTAAACCACAACACAACATGCACAATAAGATATGAATATAAATTTAGATAATTCAGCGGAAGACTTATCACGTATATTTGTAAATTTCTCCACTACTCTTAATACCCAAATTGTTATACATAATATATATATATATAATGTATGTGGGCCCCCAAGCATGATAATTACATAAGAAATAACAATTTAAATATCTAGAGCACAAAAGGGGAATATATCAAACAAATAAAAAAGGTGATGATCGAAAATTGCTATTGTTGCCCTGCAACGCAGCCCTCGCACATGCATCCGGCACTGTGCCCAAAACCTTTTGGAACCCACCAGTCCCCTACTGAAAACTTTTCAGTGAGCCTCAGCTCTTGCTCCTTCATAGGGAAACCTGCAAAATAATCTAAAAAGTATATATACAAGGGATGAGCTCACTAGCTCAGTAAATGGAAAGAAAGACATAAACAAGCAGTCGCATTTCAAATAATCCTATATGCATCTAATTCTTTTTAAGCTTATTCTCCTAACTAACAATGCTAAGTCATAGGTTACATGCTACTCACAACCACAGTGCGTGTATATTTCGGGTACGAATCGTATTCTCCATCCCGCGATACACCCATAAGGTTGACGGAGAGGGTTGATCGTGAGTACTTAGAAAAGTAAATCATGGCCGAACCTCAGCAGAAAATAAATAAAGTACGCTCGACCCTCTGAATATATCACCAAGGTTTCTAACTGTCCTAATGATCAGCCTGACGTACTTCTAACCACCACGGCTGTTTGTGATCGATGTTTTTCCCCAGTGATAATCCAACACCTAAACCCCTATTGGGAAGGGTCGTGGCATAAGGGAATGTCAACTTAAACCCAATGCATCTATATAAGATAGTACAACTACATAGTGCTTCCATGTCCCATTCCACGTCGCACCAATGCATTCATTTCTAAGCTGACTACGGTGTCTAATCTAGCAATTCATCACACTGGTCCTATCCGTCGATAGGCACCAAGGCCTAGGTAAGACTGGCGGGTCTCACTGGTGGGTCTTGTTACCCCCCGGTGTCACCCAACAGTGTCCAGTGGCTTATGCTATCCTACTTCCCTTCTTCACTCTGCCTTTAGGGAATCTGAGGGGGTTGTTTCCTTCACATTTTCCATACGTTTAAGACTTCATTCACATGAATACAACATAGATCTAAGTTCAAATCAAGATTTGGGAACAAATCATACCTTTAAGCTCAAGAAAATCTTAAAACTTAGGATCCTTCTTTCTCCAACTCAAGACATCACTTAAATGCTTTTAGATCTTGTTTTCCTTCTTTAAAACCTTAAAAGACAAACAAATAGATTCTCTCTTAATTCCTTGATTTGACCACGCAAGAGGGTTTCACTAGATTCAAGGGATTTTGGCACTTACCTACCTCAAACCACAGCACTTAAGGTTCCAATCACCTTAACGATGTTGAAAGGGGAAAGACGGCTTTGGCAACAAGCGGGGAACACTTACCCCACACTTTCTTCCCTTCTCTTCCTTCTTCT
This sequence comes from Macadamia integrifolia, assembly GCF_013358625.1. Classification (NCBI taxonomy): domain Eukaryota; kingdom Viridiplantae; phylum Streptophyta; class Magnoliopsida; order Proteales; family Proteaceae; genus Macadamia; species Macadamia integrifolia. The sequence goes on along the minus strand of NC_056567.1, from coordinate 24,639,785 downwards.
TCTCCCTCTTCTTTACTCCTCTCCACCAACTTTGCTGAAATAATAACTAGGAGAAGAGTAAATGTTATTTATAGTTGAGTCGTAAATATCTACTAAGCTGTGTTTGACTTTGACACCTTATGACTCGAATCGCATTAAACTGCGATGCCGAGCAAGGTAGCCAGTAATACCGGACATATATTACTTCACTACGATGGGGAACTGAAACACGCGTGATCACCTAAGTTGGGTATGCTGGGGCCTACATTTTCCTACAGGTGGGTATGGTCGCACGAGAAGGTCATACCCACCTTTGACCACCCACCTGTTGGCTAAAACATGGCCAACCTTGTTGGATTTCAGTGGGAATCGATTCTCAACGTGTATTTAAATTCCACCACTTGTTGTGAACCAAATTCTCATAATTTAATACGACAACATATCTTTCCCACTCGTACATAGCCTTATGATACATGCAAGGGCATGACTTAGGCTTGCAAATCACATCAGACACTGGCTCAAATTTGTCCGTCCACCCCGCATTCGAAGTCACCTTTGCTGTCATATACCATAAGGCACCCATATGAACCCTTGCCGGTTTCGGACCTTCCATGACCAAACCGAACCAACCGAAAAATAAATCGGGTTTAGAGAGCAGTGCACTACAAATTATTGACCGGCTATGATTGTCCTTAGATAATCTCCTAAAATTGTTTTTGACTAGGGATACGACTAAGCATATTGTTCATATGATAGTCATTCATATGTTCTTCGTAATAGCGATTCCAAAACACAAGTGTGAGTGCATATACATGGTGCATTAAATTGGATCACAAGAGAATCTTGCATGTGTTACCACCAGTTATAAGGAACCAGATTCTCGTCAGTAGAATTTGATTGGTCCCTTAACTTGAGAGGTCATTGTCATTATAGTTACAGATCATGAATCTTGATGCACCATTGGTTGATCTCCCTAACTATATATTAGTATATTGGATTCATGGTGTTTGCTCATGAATGAGAGAGACGCTCAATGTGAAATCCATTGTCATATGGGGGAATGTCAAGTATAGAAAATGTTTGTGTGTGATTAGACAAAAATATGGGTCCGATAAGATTTTGTAAAATGTTTACAATTTCTTTTAAATTAATATTATTTACAATGTTATTGTATTAAATGTTTTAGTCCAATCACCAACACAAAATCTCTATACAAGCATGAAACTATTTGATTTCATGGGGGGCGTCAACTAGTCACCGGACAATTAAATCCCTGGAGCAGAGGAAATGCCCAAAAAGTACTCTCCCAATACTGAAAGGGTAAGAGAAGGTCTTAGAACCATTCTTCACTTGGGGTTGGTGTTGCATGTAAAAAATGGGTTGGCTCCTCAATTGGAATAATGGATATAATGGGATAAAAAAGGTCTTTGTTGGCATTGGCTTTGAAATTGTTCCACTTATTAGGCCTCTTGCCAGGAACAAGGCTGATGGTTGGTTATGGAATATGGTTCTTGGTATGAATGAGTAGATTTATCCATTTGATCTTTGATCTTGTAGGTTTCTCTCAGAAGTATTTAATCAAATTGATTGCCGCTCTTTGTTTCTTTCTTCTCTCGTGAATCACACAACTCTATTCTACCAAAAAAAAAAAAAAAGTTACACAACTCTAAATCACAAATATAACATAATTGGGATTCAATAATTAAAAAGATTAGATGTTAAAATGATGTAGATGCAAGTAGGGGTGTCAAGCGGCTGGCCAAGCTGGGCCGATCTTGGTTGGGCTTAGTCGGGTTTGACCATTACTTAGGGTTACACCGTGAATGCCCGTTTAGCTAAACGGACTTAGCTTGGACAAGCATGGTACGATTGATAATCGGATTAGTCGGTCTCGGACTCTAATCGGGTTACCACAAACGAGCCTTAATCGACCTATAAACCTATTTAACTTTAAAAGGATTTTTTTTTAAATTGGTCTCCTAAATGTGCTTTGTTTGAGATTTAAAATGTATCGCAAGCGTACGGATTAGTGTAGCTATGGGTCGAACACAGGGAGAGCAACCACTTTATTTTTTTATTTCTTTTAATAATGCGAAAGTGAACCGATTAATGGTTGTGATCTAATTCTAATTACCGTCCTAAACATATGTATCTAAAATAACGTCCTAACCATTCACCATCTAAGAATTTAAAGATGTAAGCCACACAATTAAAATAAAATAAATAAATAAATAATTGAAAATAAACAACCCACACAATTAAAAAAAAGTAAAGGAAAAAAATGTTGAAATAAAAATAAAGTAAAAGAAAGGGGAGAAAGCTAGAGAGAAACTCACAAGTAGGTTTCTCTACTTAGCCTTAGGGATGCATCATAATATGAGATTCCCTACTTGACCAGAGAGTCACTCTTACAAGGGTTACTCTACTTCGCTTTAGGGAAAAGGAGACAATTAAAATAAAAGCAATAAATTGATGGTTCTATGGCTAGGAGGGGCAAAGCCAACACATACACTAGCCATGAACCTTGGGGGAAAGGGATAGCAATAATGTAATGACTGAAATTAAAATCCTAAATTAAGAAAGAAAGGGTAGTCATAAGAGGGAATGAGAGGGGGGAGAGAAGACTATTGAAGGAGCCTACTTAAACTTCAACCCTTGAACTTGAAAGCTTGGGTGATTTGAGATACTACCAGTACTAAAAATCAGATCTGGAATAAACCAAATCTGAAATTTTTAGTACTAGAGAAAACAAATCTTGAAACAAAAAAAACTGAACTTGAAAAAAAAGATGCTCCACGGCTTGTGATCTTGTCACCTAGATCTAAGCCTAGAACTATATCTTTAAAAATTACAACTCAATTGCATAAATCATAAACATAAAAGGTTGAATAAGAATAAAAGAGTGATTGCATTAATTGACATAAAAAACTATTACAAAAATGATTAAAGAAAAAATAAAGAAGAACTAAAACTAAAGAGAGTGAGAGAGGGAAAGAGAGAAGAAAACTAAGTATAAACTAGAAAATAAACTAAGGGGAATAATAATTAGGAGGGGGGAGGAAGGGGCTTTTATAGGGCTTTTGTCTTGCCTCCTTCCTTCTACAAGTCTTCTTTAAGAAAAGAAATAAAATAAAATAAAATAAAATCTTGGTAAAAATCCTCATTCTCTGAGATATTGTGTGAGGAGAGAGAGAATCCATTTCCAAAATTAACAAATTCAATTCATTCCTTGCAATATTAACCAATATCTTGCAATCTTGGTTAAATAAAAAAGGAATCTCTGCATGGCATCTTCAAGATCTTGTGAGGTGGCAAGGAGAGAGAATAATCTTCAGGATTTTGTAAGAGAGAGGATGTGGTACCAATGAGTGGGTTCCACCTTTGGACTGGTTCTTGATTCACTTTAAGCATTTTCTCTTGTAAACTTGAAAACTAAAAAAAAAAAAGAAAAATAAAAGTGGTACTATCCAAAGTGGGGCAAAATGTACACTTATATCCCTAAGATTTCACACATTATTGTGCTCATCATGCTTGAAGGGGAATATTGATAAAATGAGGTAAATATAGACATAGCAAAGAAAGATCCCATAGCTAAAATGGATTAAGCCAAAGATGGACAAAACAACTAAGTTACTAAGGTACTTGATCTTTAACCCCCGGAACTCAAATCAATTAAACTATACCTGTGCAAAAATTTGAGAAATTTCATTATATTTTTATTATATTTTTATTGGTAGAAAAATATTTTCATTAATTCATTCCAAACAAAACCATAGACCAACATGGTATAGAAAGGAAAGGGCCATAAATGTGTCAGATTCGATTGGACCTACTTGTGTGGGCTTAGAATTGACACTCTTAAATGCAAGTACTAAAACACATATTGGTCATAAGGGCAAAATTGAAAACTAAAAGCTTTTAAATAAAACTATTAAATAATAAATACGGGCACTGAAACATCATATTTGAATCATGAGGTACTCATAACATACTTTTCCTTAAGGTCCGTTTGTTTAGAAGGGTTTTGATGGAATGGGATTATTGGGGTGGGAGAGTTCTCAACTTTTCCTAAAATTTTAGTATTTTGAGTTATTTGGTTGTAAGGGGTGGGAGAATGAGCAGACAACCACAATTTTACTGTCGGCCCATGTGGCATAGTGGTTCTCCCCCCCAGGCCCTCCCACCAATTTGGTGGGACTCTACTGGGACTTTGCGGAATCTCCAAGGAGAAGATGCAATGGTACCTCTCTCTCTCTGGCTTCCTTTCTCTTCCCTTCTTATTTCTCTCTCTGTGAGATCTCCGTCGCCATTGCCTGAATGGATGCGAGTTATGACACTCTGGGATCAGTTCGTCGCCTTTCAGGTCGAGGCGTTAGGAAGGGAGCAGGACATGGTGTGATCCCCAGCCATGTTTTTCTTGGTTGTTCATGATCGAGCTTTTCAAATCTGTTCGGCAATTAGGGTTTGATCAAATACACTAGAATCTGAAATTGTGGATCAAGAAGAAATGCGAAAATGCTAGCTGTTGGTATTTTTACAGCTTTTCAGCCCTAGAACTTTTCTTACTTCCCAGTGTCTCTTTTGGTGGTGAAATCTAGAATTCATACAAGTAAAATCCATCAGATTAAAATTTTAAAGTCTTTGCAAAGTAGGGTTTTCAGGAATAAGGGAATCCAACTCAGATTAAAATTTTGTTCAGAGATTAAACAAAAAAATCGTAGGTTTTTTAAAAAATCTACTGGAATTTAAAGGGGAAAAGACTGCAACGAAGGTCTAGAATTTCCAAAAGAAAACCTGGTATTTCGATCATGATCTTCTCCATCCCTGTCTCTCTACTCGAATCCCTTTCCCTCCTCATCAACATCGTCTCCTCCTCCCTCATTGGCAAAAGCTTCGATGTGTTTTATTTTCATTGTTGATTTTTCCTCCTCTCTCCTCATTCTCCCTTTCTCCTCCAACACAACCAAACGATCTGTAGTGGGATGCTATGGTAATCCTCGCTCACCTTCCCATTCCAGTTGCTCACCCCAGTAACATATGGGACCCATGTATCAGAGACTCCCACCCCATCCTCCCCTCTAAACAAACGGGGCCTAACGTTGAGTATCTCACATGTAATTACTATTACATATATTATTTTATTTTTTTATCTAAATCTTATGCTTCTATGGAAGCACTGTGTGCCATCTGGGGGTTTCAACCTAGGGCTATGATCAGATACACTTGCACGAACATATACACGATGTGTGATGGTACAAAAGGAGATATTTGAAAATTTGTCATGTGACTTATTTACTCTCTAGAATTTGGCTCCAAGGGAGAGAGAGAGAGAGAGAGAGAGAGAGAGAGAGAGAGAGAGAGAGAGAGAGAGAGAGAGAGAGAGAGAGAGAGAGAGAGAGAGAGAGAGAGACAACCACTCTCAAGGCTTTCTCTAATTTTCTCCTCATAAGCATTTTCAAGGATTATATATTACTCCCTCCTTGTGCGTGATTTTTGTCTTCTTCTTTTGTCTAATCCGTATTTTTTGTCTTCTTGTCTTCTTCTCCGTGAGCTTTATTTTCTTTCCCAGTTTGTTGAAATTGTATATTGACATTCACTTTAATGAGTGTGCAATGGTGCTCTTATATAGAGATTATAGTTATTGAGTTATAGACAAACTCTATGATCACATGTGGGAGACTCAAAATCTAATATTAATGGGGTAGGACTCTATTAACATATGTGAGTAATAGACAGAAAGTCTATTATCACATGTGAGAGTCCTATTCCAACTCTGCTGTCTCATAAGGTAGTCTTGGACTGCAAGTAGTCTCTAGAGTTTGTGCTCACTGAAAATGCCTACAATGTAGGAGAGGTTGTTGAGTGTGAGTATGACTCTAGAGGTTGAGTTCGAGTGGGATGCTAACTATCCTGATACACCCCCTCAAGGTGGGGATTTGAATGGTCGAATCAGCAGCTTGTCCCGTAGAAAGGAGAACCGTGTAGAGCTAAGAGCTTTGGTAAGGATATCGGCTATCTGGTCATGTGTTGAAATGAACTGCACTTGAAGTTCCTTGTAGGCGACTTTATCACGAACGAAGTGGAAGTCAATTTCAACATGCTTGGTACGAGCATGAAAGATCGGATTGACCGAAAGGTAAGTGGCCCCAATGTTGTCACACCAAAGAATGGGTGCAATGGGAACAGAAATCCCTAATTCCTCAAAGAGAGAGCGAAGCCAAGTGAGTTCGGCTCAGGCATCAGCCACTACTTTGTACTCAGACTCGGTGGAGGAGCGTGCAACTGTCTTCTGCTTCTTAGAGGCCCAGGAGATCAGATTAGGACACATATAGATGGCATAGCCTCCTGTGGATTTGCGATCCGCACTGTCACCAGCCCAGTCAGCATCGGAGAATGCTTGTAATTGGAGGGAACTAGATTTAGAGATGAACAACCCATAATCCTTGGTTCCTTGGAGATAGCGTAGAATCCGTTTGACTAGTGTCCAATGGTCTTCGGAGGGGGCATGCATGAACTGGCAGGCACGGTTCATTGAATAAGCCACATCAGGCCTGGTGAGGGTGATGTATTGGAGAGCACCGACAATGGAGCGATACCTGGTGGGGTCCGAAAGAAAGACACCCCCTGTGGAAGATGCTGCAAAGGTGGTGGCCATGGGAGTAGTGACGGGCTTATAGTCAGTCATGCTAGCCCTCTGGAGGAGATCAGTGATGTACCGGTGTTGAGAGAGGAGGACACCATCAGACCGATATAGGGCTTCAATACCAAGAAAAAAGCTGAGACGACCAAGATCCTTGATAGAGAATTCTGAAGCAAGCTGATGAAGGAGAGTCTGAACATGAGTTGGTTGGTTCCCTGTAACCAAGATGTCATCGACGTAGACAAGGACATATATGACAATAGAGCCCTGCATGTAGATAAATAGTGATGTGTCGATTTGGGATGATCGAAAACCGGAGCGAGTGAGGAACTCAGTTAACCTGTGAAACCAAGCCCTAGGAGCCTGTTTGAGCCCATAAAGGGACTTGTGGAGGCGACAGACATGATTAGGGCAGAAGAATACCATGGCTGGGGTTAAGCCATGTAGACTTCCTCAGATAGAATACCATGCAAGAATGCATTCTGAACATCAAGCTGACGAACAGCCCATCCGTTAGATATGGCCAAGGAGAGGACCGTTTGTATGGTAGTAGGTTTGATGACAGGGCTAAAGGTCTCATGATAGTCAAGATCAGGTTGTTGATGAAATCCTTTAGCAACTAAACGGGCCTTATAGCACTCAAGGGAGCCATCTGCCTTCTGTTTGATGTTGTATACCCACTTGCAGCCAACCAGATTCATAGTTTCCCTGTAAGGCACAAGAGACTAGGTACCATTACGTAATAAAGCATTAAATTCATCAGATATAGCAGAACGCCAATGAGGAACCTTGTGGGCCTGGGAGAAGCATATGCTTTCAGCCGGGTCAGGTGAGGTGATGGTAGAGAGGGTCAGGGGGTCAGTATAGAGATCGTGTAGGGTTCTGGTGCGACGGGGTGGGGTGGTAGAGGAGTCAGGGTTATGGCCGGTTAGGGTTAGGTGAGGTGAGAAAGGAGGGGATATGGGAGAGGGTGGTTCAGGTAGGGGCGGTTCTGGGGTGGCAGGGAGAGGGATGGGTGGGTTTGGGAGGGTAGGCGGAGGGCTAGGGTGAGGTTGAGGGGTAGGTATGTTAGGTGCAATGCCCCACAGGGGAGGGGTAGTAGGAGGGGGTTGGGTTGAGGAGGATGGTGGTGCAGTGTGAAATGGGAAAGTAGATTTGTCAAATCTGACATGGCGAGATATATAGATACGATGGGTGATGAGATCCATACAGCGATAACCATGATGGGAAGGGCTATATCCTAAGAAAACACATGAGGCAGAACGGGGTTCAACCTTGTGATGATTGTAAGGATGGAGCCATGGATAACAAAGGCATCCAAAGATTTTTAGAAAAGAGTAGTCCGGAGAATTGCCTGTAACTAACTGATGGGGGGATTTGTTACTTGTGACAGAGGAGGGCATGCGATTGATGAGAAAGACCACGGTTTCAAAAGCATAATCCCAGTAAGCCTAGGGAACAGCTGCATGGGATAGTAGGGTAATCCCAGTTTCAGCAATATGTCTGTTATGACGTTCAACTGTTCCCTGTTGCTCATGAGTATGAGGGCAAGATAACCTGTGTTGGATGCCCAACTTGGCAAAGTAAGATGGGAGAGTACAGAATTCTCCCCCAAATCAATTTGAATGGCCTTGATGGAGCGAGGGAACTGACGTTCCACCAAGGCCTGAAAAGTACGAAAGGCAGAGTAAACATTAGACTTCAAGTTTAAAGCAGTAAACCAAATATATTTAGTATGGTCATCAACCAATATAACAAAATAACAATTCCCATTTGAAGAAACTATGGGGTGGGGGCCCTATACATCACTAAAAACCAAATCCAAAGGAGAGGAACTACGAGTACTAGTTTCACGTAGTGACGATCTACTAGCTTTGCCCATTTGGCAAGCAGAACATAAAGAAGGAGACTTCACGAGCTGATGACCAGGTAACATAAGACGAAGGACACGTTCATGACGGTGCCCTAAACGATGATGCCAGCGACTGAAAGATGAGGCAGAGGCTAGATTGGCATAAAATGATGCTGGAACAGAATAGAGACTATGCTTACTATGTCCAGTGAAGATGGTTTGATTGGTCTTCATATCCTTCACAGAGAAAAAGGAAGAGTGAAACTCAAAGTAAACATTATTGTCATGGCAAAATTGCTGAACAGATAATAAAGAACAAGTGAGAGTGGGAACATGTAAAATAGTAGAAAGAGAAAACGAACGAGAGGGAGAAGAGATGGAAGCAGTGCCTATATGAGATATTGGAAGGCCCTTACCATTACCAACCACAAGTTGGTTATTACCTGTGTAAGGATCATAGGAGGAGAATTGGGTTAAGTCAGGGGTGGAATGGTGGGTGGCTCCAGTATCAGGGATCCAAGAGGTGGTGAAGGATTGTGGAGGTGTGGGGTGATGGGGTGGAGGTGCGATGGTAGGGGGTTGAGGGGTAGGGAAGGGTGTAGTATGGTAGGCGTTGGGTTGAGGTGGTGGCCGATTGTAGGGATGGGGAGGGATAGGTAGAATGAAGGCTCTGGTAGGTCCCTGTGGTCGGTAGTAGCAAGTGTCTGTCTGATGATTAGTGCGTCCACAGATTGTGCATGGATTGTGAGAGAATGCATTAGAACGACCAAATCCACTAGCACGACCACGACCACGGCCTCGGGAGGAGCTTGTACCACGACCACTAGTGGAAGGAGGACCACGACCTTGGTGAGTGACATGGCTGATGCATCGATAGCAGGATCAACAATGGGAAGGTGTGAGTGGACAAGGTTCTCGTGACTCATAAGGAGACCATGCATGTCGGTGTCGGAGATGGGCTCCTTTTGTGCCATCATAATGGAGGCAAGGGCTTGATATTCAGTGCGTAAGGCCCGAAAGGTGTGGATGTTAAAGTCTTCTGATGGGAGGGGCTTCCCTGCAGCTGCTAGCTCATCGGAGAGATGCTTGGCTCGATGGAGAAACTGAGTAATGGTCTCATCTGGTTTGTGAACCAGATTTTGAAGGGAGATGTTAAGAGACAGAATCCTGGTTGTAGATGGAGAACTGAATTCAGCATGGAGTGCATCCCAGATCTCTTTGCTAGTGATCCGTCCAACTGCTAATGAAAAGGCTTCTTCAGAGATAGAGGCGATGAGAAGGCTCATAATAAAAGCATCTTGTTCATGCCATGCCTTGGCTTTGATAGGGTCTTGAGGGCAACGATTGTCACTGGTGACATAGTTGAAGAGGCGTTGGCCAGTGAGATAGGGTACGACCTATGTGCGCCAATAAACATAGTTCTTAGATGTGAGCTTTAGCGATATCATATGATGAGCACCAGATAGGGATGTGGGAGGTGGGGATGGTTCAGCTATGGTAGAAGAGGGAGGAGTGTGTTATTGGAGATAGTGAGGTGTGGGTTAAACTATAAGTGAGAGAGGGACGTTGGGATCTTTCTTCTTTTTTTTTTGCAAAGAAGTTGTAAAGAAGAGGGGGCGTAGGCTATTGGAGAGGGGAAAATGTGGGGAGGAGGAGGGTGCTTCATGGAGCTTTATGCGGCTCGTGATACCATGTTGAAATTGTATATTGGCATTCACTTTAATGAGTGTACAATAGTGCTCTTATATAGAGATTACAGTTATTGAGTTATAGACAAACTCTATGATCACATGTGGGAGACTCAAACTCTAATATTAATGGGGTAGGACTCTGTTAACATATGTGAGTAATGGACAGAAAGTCTATTATCACATGTGAGAGTCCTATTCCAACTCTGCTGTCTCATGATGTAGTCTTGGATTGCAAGTAGTCTCTAGAGTTTGTGCTCACTGAAATGCCTACAATGTAGAAGAGGTTGTTGAGTGTGAGTATGACTCTAGAGGTTGAGTTCGAGTGGGATGCTAACTATCCTGATATAGTTTAACATATTTCTCTCTTTTGATCGACATGGATGGTAATCCACTCCCTCATGTTTCACCATCGCAACCTTCCACTCCTATCTCTGAAACTAGTATCCCTCCTTATCTAGTGTACCACAATCTGCTCCCTACGTCTGCATCTCCCATAGCATCTTTCACACCTTTGACTCAACAGGGTCATTTTTGTAGTTTTGCTCCATCAAATCCAGATTCAGATAATGAGGATGTCTCCTTTGTTAATGAGGAACTGAAGGAGGAAATCGTTCGAAAGTGGGATCTTAGTCTGGTTGGACAGATTATTGTCTGTAAACCATACCGTCGTCAGGCAATGACAGATGGTCTTCTAGTGGCTTGGAATCTGAAGAATTCGGCAGATGTAATCCCATTACAAGGAGATCGTTTCTTGTTCCAGTTTCAACATCCTTTGGACATTTCTAAAGTGCTGCAGGAAGGACACTGGTCAGTTGTAGGAAGGACCCTGGACATTACTCTTGAGATGGTGTCCCTTTTGGCAGCCAAAATTGGCACTCCTCTCCAGGTTATATTATTTCTGGGTGTGCAGTTTGGTGCCCGTGTTCAATATATTCGTTGTCAGGTTAGTATTGATATCACCAAGAAGCTCAAGGACTCTATCACAGTGAAACGGAGATCGGCCAGGGACACATTAGTTTTGGTTAAGTATGAGCGGCTTCCGGCTTTTTGCTATTATTGTGGTAACTTGGATCATGAGCTTAAGTAGTGTATTGCTCTGTTCGATGCGGAGGCCTCCCACTGCAGAACTCATGACTACAATTCTGCATCCTCTTGTTTGCATTTTCCATCTCCCAGGTATGGTTCCAGTATGCATGGGTCGTTCCAGAACCAAGGCAATTGGAGAAGATGCCAAGGAAAGTTTTGTCATCCCCAGAGGAGGTAGTACCTCCACAGAATTCTGGCCAACTCTCTCCTCCAACTGCCATCGTTTTAGCGGAAGGTTCAACAAAGGTAGCATTTTACCATCACTGCAACTCCTCCGGTGTTGATGTCGGACTCATTCCGACGACCCATACTCGTACAGTGGCAGATTCCACTCCTCCACGTGCCAACCGATCAGTTCCTATGGGATTAGCCGTTATACCCTCCATTATCACTTCAGTAAACCGCTCCACTCCCATGACTTCTTCTTCCGCTCCACCATACCCTCTTCCTGTTAACGCTTCCTTCACGAGCCCATCATCCGTATTCCCTCCCACTTCCTCTATTTCAGGAATTCAATGCCCATTACCTCCATCTGAGATAACCTACCATTTCAATGCCGTTCTTCAGAACCCAAACGTTACTTCCCTCCTTGTGGCCCTTATTGATAGAAAATAAATACGGAATGATTCATGAAGATCGATAAGCATGCACGACAAACACTACAAAATACAAGTTTTAGGCATACCTGAATCCATGGTTGAAGAATAAGAACTCCTCAATGTCTTCTTGTATGCTCCTCGTACAACACGATCAATGTTGGTCTGGTCTACCCTCTTTCCCTTTTGCTTTTGGTCGTTAGCCTCACTTAATGGGTCAGTGATAACTATATATAGGGGTGAGGGTAGTGACTAACCCTGCAATAAAATTAGGGTTTCCTCCCCATTAAGGAAACAATACCTTAGGTCCACACATAGTAATAAATATTTCATACCATTAAGGTGTGCTAATAGAATCCAATATCTCCATAGAGATCACTTACCAATAATATTGGATTCTTTCTGCTTACTCCATCTTTAGTCAACACCACTAAACC